>NC_059109.1:38204709-38539709 GCF_020740685.1 Jaculus jaculus | reverse complement strand
GAGCAATAAGATAAGAAAAGCAATTAAAAGGAAAATGGAAATACAGAAGGCAAAGTATTCTTATTTGCAAGTAATTCTATACATAAGAGATCCTGGACTCTACCAGGAAACTCCTAGAGTTGATAAAATACTTTACTTTCAATAAAGTAATATAATAAAAGCAGCATACAAAATTCAGTAGTCTTACATACCAATAACAAAATTCTGAGGAAGAAAGCAGGGAAACATTCCACTTACCATTGCCAAAAATTTTTTAATAAACCTAAACATGTACATGAAATGTTGCTAAAATGACAACTATAAAATGATCAAGGAGAAATTGAAGAAGTCACTAAGATAGAAAAACTCTCATGCTCATGGGTTTGACCAAAAGTACTGTATTGATTCAATGCAATTCCTATCAAAACTCTTATGCCATTCTTCACGGAAATAGATAAAACAATCTGAATATTAATTTGATGGAACAAAAGGTCTTGGGTGGGAAGGCTGGGATATATCCCCATACTGATTTCAAGGTATATCATAAAACCATAGTAGCAAAACACAGCATGTTACTGACATCCAAACAGACCTACAGATCAAGGAAACAGAACAAAAGATCCAGATGTGAGCCCACAAAATTGCAGCCAATTGATTTTTCACAAAAAATGCCAATAATACTCATTGTTGTATGAACAGCCTCTTTAACAAATGATACTAACAAAACTGTAGAATGAAATTAAATCATTGTCTCTTACCCTGAATAAAAATCTGTGTCAGATGGACTAAAGATCTTCTTTTAAGACCAAAAACTCTGAAACTACTATTGTAAAATGTAGGACAAACACTTTGAGTTATAGGCCTAAGGCAGGAGTTTTCAGTCACTCATAGGGCCAACACTGACAAATTGGACCTCATGAAATTAAAAGGCTTCTCTATAGCAAGAAAAAAAAAAACAAAAAAACTGAAAAGACAGCCTACAGATTGGAGGAAAATCTTTGCTAGCTATAAATCAGATGGAAGATTCATATGGAAATACAAAGAGAGCTTAAAAAAATTAATAACAAGAAAACCAACAAGCCAGTCAAAAAGGGATTATGGAACTGAACAGAATGGTTTTCAAAAAAAATGGCCAATAGATATTTTCGAAGTGTTTAACATCCTTAAAAATGAGGGAAATTCAAATTAAATTACCTTGAGACTCCATCTCACTGTAGTAAGAATGACTGTCATCAAGGAAACACATCAGGAAAGAAGACCATTTACTCATTATTGGTGGTAGTGTAAACTAGCACATCCTGTGTGAAAATTAGTGTAGATGTTGCTCAAAAAATTAAAAAAAAGAAGTACCCTATGACCCCACTTCTTGGTCACACATCCGAAGGGCTCTGTGTCCTGCCACAGAGACACTTGCATATTTACATGCAGTGCAGCTGTACTCACAATGGCTATGAAGTTGGATAAGCCTAGATGTCTGTCAATAGATGAATGGATAATGAAAATGTGGTACATATACACAAGGGAGTTGTATTTAACCATGAGGGAAAATAAAATTACGAATTTTGTAGTGAAATGTGTGGAACCGGAAAATATTAAGGAGACTAACCCAGGCTTAGAGAAACAAATATTGTATTTCCATCACATATTTGAAGCCTGCCTAAAATTTTTATGTATGTGAGTTTATGTAGGAGTGAATGTGTGTAGACGCAAGGAAGCTGGAAAGGAACCACAAGTGGAGGGAAATTGGCTTTAGTGGGTGGGAGAGAGAGCAGAGCACTTGTGATGTGGAAGTGGGGTATACGGGGAGAAAGGGGCTATGTGGTGACGGGAGGCAAGGAGATAAGACAGAGTAGGGGTGTGAGTAGAGTCAGTAAATCCAAACTTGTAGGAAAAATCCATGTGGAAACCTTCAATTTGATAAGCTAACTAAATATAAAAAAAATGATTAACAAACTTTTACCATAACTATGCATGTGGGTCATGCCTTTAATCTCAACACCTGCAAAGCTGAGATCCCCTTGAATTCCAGGCAAGCCAGGGCTATAGAGCGTGTTTCAGATCAATCTGGGCTAGCGTGCAAGCCTCCCCAAAAAACTTTTAAAGAATAAGGAAAAGAAGTTTGACCATAGGTACACTGTATAGGTGAATGATACTACTTCCAGAAGCCATAGGTTACTAAATAAAAATCCCAGTGCCAGGATTAATACTACCCAATGGGTGGTTGAGCAGAGAGTCCCTTGAGGCCTCCAAATTGATGCCATTGTGTTTGGTTGCCCTGTAAAACTAGATGAGAAGATCCCAAAACTGAAGACATCATACCTCCTGTTTCATGACATAGGGAAATGACCCAAAGTGAGCTGGAAGCTTCTTACAGCTGTGGATCTTGTATGCTCTATGACTGACCTGCTGGGAAAGATGTGTCCACTGGTGCTATAGTGACATGGTTGTTATGGAAGTAACCAACTGCTTTCTCATTAGATTTGAGGCTTACTCTACTAGACTAAATTCATGTCTGCTGCTGTAAAAGTGGTTAGCATCTCATGACTAGGAGGTCTCAGGCCCTTACAGAAGGAGACGCTACTGCTGCTATTTTTCTAAAGGGGCAAGTTGTGCCCACCAAGCTGCCTAGATTACTGTTGCTCTGAGCTTTGATCTGAGAAGTTTGTTTTTCAGTGGGTATAAGTTACTAAAAAGACTCATACCTGGTCAAAGTGTTGAGAACAGTTAATTGCTGAGTTCCCAGACCTAAATAAGATATCTACATCACCCCTTCCAAGGTTCTGGGAACATTACAGAAGAGGGATAGAGAGAGGACTATAAAAGATAAAAGAAGAAGACAGAGCATTGTGGAATGCTGTCTTCCAGACATGGCATGGTCATTGCACTCATGAACTCACTCAAAGTAGCTGTAATTACCTTCGCAAGATCTGTACAAGGTTTTGTTGGCAAACATTTGGACATGGGTATGTCTCATGAGGCCTTACCCACTAATTAAAGTTATTAGGGAGAGGAAGAAAGAGAAAGAGAGAACACAGAGGGGGGGGGGAGAAAGGGGGGAAGGGAAAGAGAGGGAAAGGGAAAGAGGGGGAAAGGGAGAGAGTGAAGAGGAACTAGTTGATAAGAGGAAAGTTATTGTCAGGAGTAAGATGAGAACAAAAGAGGGTAGTGGGGTGAATTTGATCAAAATAGATTATGTATATGGCGTGTGTGTTAAAAATTTAAAAACAAAGCAAACAAAAACCTCTACAAAGTAGGTATTTCCATTACCTCTTTATGGATAGAGAAGTCAAAGATCAAAATATTCATATGAATTTGTGACTGTCACAAAGATTCTGGGAATATTACAGTATATGTTATTCAGGTCTTTCTACTTCTAAAGTCTCTGGGTTTGCTATCTCTTTCAGTGTATAGAAAAATCACAAGGATTCAGTAAAATTCACAAAGCCTCAATTGATTAGGGTATGCTCAAATGTCACAATTTCCCCTATAGCTATGGGATTTGGTATGAAGAGGATTTAAATCTATAGCCAAAGTCTGACATTAAGTAGATGTATCTCATTGCACCATGGCATTGCATTGAAATGGAAATAGATTTCATTACTTCCAGAGATGTGGTAGTACAGATGTGGGAAAAGTCCTAAAATACCTGTATGCTTTATTGCATCTTAATGTGATTTTATTTATTACTCCATGGGAGCCAGATAGCTTTAAATTCTTCTAGAATAGTCCCTGGAGTCCATCATTTTGTGCACGCACAGTGAAGCTGGAGAATGTATTCTTTGTAAAGAAAGCTAAGTGTACTAGTGGGGGGAGTGACCACATCATACCCATCCTCCACTCTTGCTCTAATATTAATTACATTCAGAAAGACCTTCTTTGCAAAACGTCAGTCCTTGTGGAGTTCACTTTTCCCAGAGGATTTTACCAGACACCCAGCAAAAAATATTGCACACTTTCCACACACTATTGATTGGAGGATTTATGGGCAG
Source organism: Jaculus jaculus (assembly GCF_020740685.1). NCBI lineage: Eukaryota > Metazoa > Chordata > Mammalia > Rodentia > Dipodidae > Jaculus > Jaculus jaculus. The sequence goes on along the minus strand of NC_059109.1, from coordinate 38,535,741 downwards.
TATGAAGAGTCATAGTTAACATTGTCCAAGGCCAACCTGTTTGTGATAGTTCACTCATAACCAAACACCAACAAAGACTTTGGTCAATAGTCATTAAGAGATTCTATTTGAAATTATATAAACTTTTAAATATGATTTAAAAATGTTTTAGTTATTTACTTGCAAGTGGAAAGTGGAAAGTGAAGTAAGAGGCAGAGAGAAAGAGAGAGAGAGAGAAACTTTGGGAATGCCAGGGTCTCTTGACACTGCAAATAAACTCCAGACACGTGTACCAATTTGTGTGTCTGGCTGTATGTGGGTAAACTGGGGAATTTAAATCAGGCCAGTAGGCTTCATAGACAAGCATGTTTAACCACTGAGAAATCTCCCCAGCCAAAATGTATAATTTTTAAAGGTCTGAAAATGTAAAATAACTGTTCAAATGTTCATGTGCAAGAACTTCATTTGCCCTATTGAAAACATATGGCAGGAACTATCATTCATTCTTTACCTTATAAATTGTTTCCTTAATTACGTATTTTGTAATTCATCTTTCTTCTAGTAAAAATTATTAACATAATTATGCATTGGAGCTGTTAGGATTATCAAAGGCAAATAAGTAGCAATTTGCTTAAAAGCTAACTTATCAAGACTCGGTGCAACTCTGAATCATAAATACTTCTCACTATTCACTCTATTCTTGAGAGACAATGTTGCCTCTAGGTTGCAGATTCAAACCATGGAAATTCAACTACAGATAAGTTTCCTTAAATTGAGGGAAATAAATATGACATGATATTGGGAGCATAGTATATAGCAATCCTAATTTTGGGGCACTTTTAATGACATGACTCTTCAAGATGCCAGTCTTTTGCCAATTTTATTGCATTGTCCAAAGAAATATTTATTACGGATTCTGGAATTCTGCTCTGGAATTCACTATGTAGTGGCAGGCTTTGAACTCGTAGTGATCCTCCTACCTCTGCCTTCTGAGTGCTGGGACATTATGTATAGTTTGGGTTTTTTCTTGTTAAAAAGAATAAAAGTAAACTTTCTTTTATAATTATAGAAGGTACTCCAAGGCAAGGTAGTCCTGCCGTTATTAATGATGATCTTCAGCACCTTACATGAGAACTGTCATGCAGTAGATATTGAATAAATGTTGGGTGAGTTATGTTTATGCATCCAGATGGGTAGAGCTAGAACTCAGCTCTATCTAATCCCAAAGGGCTAGTTTTATTTATTTATTAATTTATTTTCTCTTAGAGAAAGGGGCAGAGAAAGAGGAGAGATAAAGAATTGGCTCACCAAGGCTAAGGCTACAGACACTAGTTCCACCTAGTGGGCATGTGCAACCTTGCACTTGCCTCACCTTTGAGCATCTGGCTAACATGGGATCTGGAGAGTCAATCATGGGTCCATAGGCTTTGCAGGCAAGTGCCTTAACCACTACGCCATCTTTCCAGCTCTATTTCCAAAGGATTAGATGCAAATAAATTTTGTTTTGTGGATGAGCATAAAGTTGTGTATGTGCATGTGTAAACCAGACTCATAGGTAATCTGACCACTGGAGTAACTTGAGGTCTTATACTATGTTTAAGAAATATCCTTCCCTTATTACAACCAGTTTGTTCAGGTTAGATAGCTGTGACAACATCTATTTTAAGAGTGAAGTCATATGTGCCAACAATGTTTCAATAAAGCATGGTTCCCCTCGTCATGACTGTTTCTTCAGAGTTTAATATGATTCCCGACACAAGAGAGTTTTTTTGACAGAAATATACTTTGCTGACATTTTTTTTTTAATGATTGAATTGAGAGATGCATCTGTTTTCTCTTCTGACATCCCTTGCTTTTTCTCTGGTATGTCTTACACAGTGCAAGGTACTCTCTTTTTACAGAGTTGCCCTCTGTATTCTATCATTTACATTTTATGCCCACATGTACCTGGTGACTACACGCTCTCACTCTGTCACTGCTGAAGTTCAAATCCTGGCTTTCATATGTGATGACTGCGCTTGTTTCCTATATGGTGTCTGTGGCTCTTCTTTTGAAATCTTCTATTCCATCTCTCTCATTATCTTGTTTTCTTCTAATATAGAATTATAATTTTGTTATTCATATGTTTTGAATCATTCAGTAATTTCACCTAATTCAGATAATCATCTTGAATGAGAAAAACAGCACAAACCTCCCCCCAAAAGGGACATTGGTTATCAAAATATATTTTTATGTCATCCTTCCAGTATTTCCTCTAAGTTTTTTATGACTAGATTTCCTTCTCTTTATGATACATATATTCTTTCACCAAGATGGGAAAACATTTAAATACAAAAGCAGATTCTGTGTTTAACACTAGTTTAAATCTCTATCATTTCATCAGAAAATAATTTCACGTCTTTTGTGTCTGCTTTTTATTTCAAATTGTTTCTGATCAGCCTCATTTTCACCATTATCACTCCACTTAACCATTCTATGTTGACCTCCCTGTTAATTCCATCCTCCCGAACTCATCGTGCTTAGCCTCAGAGCAGGTCTGACAGCTCTTCACCTGGTTGTATCCCTGAACAATGCCCTTTCTTCAGCTTTGTGATGTCACACTCTTTGTGTTGTCTTTCTGTCTATCTACTATAATGTCGGTATTCTACTGCAGCCTCTTTATGCTCTGGCTGGCTACTGAATGATAGAATTTCTCAGAGTACAGTTGTGAAAGCTCTACTTATCTGGCATCTCCACTAGAGAGTAACTTCACATATCTATTGAAGGTTTATTGTGCTCCAGGTACAGTGCTGAGAAATAAAGCACAATTTTTTAAAAGCTGACCCTGACATCAGACAATTGATCTGCTACATATGGTAAGGCCTACCTCCCCTGGTGGGCATAAGTAAACTCCATACCCTCAAACAAGGTCACTTAGAGACCAGGAGATGAATCACAAGTGCTTTATTCCTTTGTCTAAGAATAAACAAAACATGTCTGTTATGCAAAATATCCAATGTGCTTCTGCCCTAGGCCTCACTTGGATTCCCTAATATAGAATTGTCCCACCCTTTTTTTTAAAAAAAAAATCTTTTCTTTTCTTTTTGTTTGTTTTTATTTATTTATTTGAGAGCGACAGACAGAGAGAAACAGGCAGAGAGAGAGAGAAAGAGAGAGAGAGAGAGAGAGAGAGAGAGAGAGAGAGAGAGAGAGAGAGAGAGAATGGGCATGCCAGGGCCTCTAGCCACTGCAAATGGACTCCAGATGCATGTGTCCCCTTGTGCATCTGGCTAACGTGGGTCCTGGGGAATGGAGCCTCCAACCGGGGTCCTTATGCTTCACAGGCAAGCGCTTAACTGCTAAGCCACCTCTTCAGCCCATCCTCTATTTTTAATAGTATATTTGTCCACAGTGAACATCTACTTATTTGGATCTTCCCCACATCCCCCAAGAAAAGACCAAATCCTGGCATACGTTTTTCCTGAGGCAAGCACAGGCTCCATGTTGTGAGCTTTGTTCCTATGCAATGAGTAATAATGCATCAACCTTGTTCAGCTACAAGGGCTCTATTGGCCTTTAAAGAGAAAGTATGGACAATACTAAGCACTTTTAACTATATTACTTAAATTCTTATAGCAACACTGAATTGTAATTATTATGATGTATATCTTTTCCTAGTGCACATGAAATCAGACTGAGACTTAATGATGACAAAGGACATTTCACTTAAGATCTGACATTTGGTAGAGGGTTTGAACCCAGGCAGTTGTACTAGAGCTGGTGCACCTAAGACATACAATCAACAGTCATTGCCTGAGTAGATTGGATGAGTGTGTCCCTACTTCCAACTCACAGTTCTCTAATTCTAGACATAGGGGATTCCTCTTTATATTATGCCTTGATACAGTTTATTTAGCCCAATATATCCAAAACATTTTAATTTCAACATGTAGTTAGTATAATATTGTTAATGACATGCTTCCTTTTTTTTTTTTTCCAACTAAGACATTGAGATCTGTTGTCTATCCCTTAATTTAGGTTAATCATATTTGAGAGACTCAAAGGACATTTACAGCTGGGTAGCAGAGCTTAGAACACTGAATTGTCTTCAACTTTAAGAAATATTTAGTTGTCCTTTTTAACTCTAGTAAAAACTTTCACCTACCCAAGATAAACTAATTCTGTAATGACAATGTTGTCTTACCTTACAAAATACCTGGTATCATGAATGGTTTTATTTTTCACTGCATTTAAAATATTGACCTCCTTAATAACAGCTTAGCAAGGCTGTGACAGTTTCAGCTATCATAATATAATCCATGTATCTTTACAATGTATTGACTTAGCTTAAAAGACTATATGTTGCTATTAAATTTCAATATCATAGTCTCAATATAACTACAAATTTATCAAGGAAAGATTTTGCTTATCAGAACCTCCACATTTTCCAAGAAGAGAGTAATGTAATTCCAAAATACACTGACAGAGATATGCCATGGTAAATATTATAGACATTTTTAAAATTTTATTCTTCTGGGTACAGTAGATCAGCATTACCTAATCTTAAATACGGTAATAGACAAATTGCAACCACGGCTCCCAGGTGAACTTTGATAATCAAAAGAAATCAGTATACTGAGCCCACAAATGTTTAAAAGACCAGGGGGATCTGCTAGAAATGTGTGAATCTTTGATTCCACTTGGGAAGCTCATGGAAATAATAAAGTTCCCTCAAGAAAACTCAACTCATGAGAGGCCTACAAAATAAAATGTAATTCCATTATGTTCATAAGTGTGCATTTATTATAGACAAGTTTCCAATTTATTTGAGGTGATGGGTATATCTCATAGAGATAGACAGATACTATGTCCTTGGTAGGCAGAAGAAAAAGGCTACCCCACCTCTGGTGGGTTTTGTTATGTATAACTATCTTCTGAAGATGTTATTACTCTATACATCTAAACTGACAAAAAATTCAGAAATAAACAGGAGAGTCAGAGACCTTTCTAGGCTTGCTAATATCACCTACATTATACATGTACACCTAGAATGAAATTTTCCAGCAGTGCTTCGGTTTTCTTCTTCACATTTTTCTTTTTTTCTCCTTACTATCATTCAGTTATTAGCATTAGCTCAAGCTTATAAGGATAAAGACTCTCATTTAGACAAAATGGAACTCATGAGGGCCATGGGGAAGTCGGAGATTTTTAATTATGCTAGAAATTAACTTGGTCAACACTGGATAAACAGTCCAAAAGTGATTCACATCTTGATGACTTTTGATACACTCCCTTATGAAACATTCTACTATTCCATATTTTCCTTTTTTGTCTTTCAGTCTTTCTTCTTGCCCTAAGTTAGTTCCAACTGGGAAGGTCACAAGCATGGAAGACCCTGAGAGGGGACCAAGGAACTAGGAAAGGAGCTCCTATTGGAGGTGCATGTTGGGAGAGTGAGTCTCCATTACTTTCTTTCCCTCTGTTTTACCTTTGACACTACACCACAGTTTCTTGAAACTTTACAGAAGAAAAGGAAAGAATCCAGTGTTTCTGGTCAGGGAAGCTGGAAAGAGCCTTCTGAAAACTAGGCTGTATGTGGACGCAGTTGGGAGTTTGGAAAGCAGAAAACCCTGTAGGAGAGTTGGAGAAAGGCATCTTATCTAGTTAAACAGACTTACATTCTGAAAGCAGTGGACATATTGAATATTGCCAGAGGAGGACAGCAGGTGAACCAAACTATTACTGGTTTTCATTTGAATTTCAAATTTTGTGTATTTCTTATAATTTAAAAATAAAAATACAGTGGAAAGAAAGCCTAACATTTCTGTGTTACAGCCAAGTGGAGTCGATTTTAAGGTAGAAGCATTTTTAGACATGTCACAGAGGCTAAAAGTCCCCAGATTCTATGAATTTACTAATACAACATCAAAATGAATAACGCAGAATTCATAGAATTAGGAAAAGACACCTCAGCAATCAACGTGCTGAGTCTCACCTTACTTCTTCACCAAAGACCCCTCCCTATGTTTAGCTAACCCATCATGTCTGTTCCTCTCTGATGCCTGATTTCCATGATTCATCATTCTCACTCCTATACCTATAAAAGCCACTACAGTCCCTTGTGCTGGCCCCCAACTCTCTTGCAGTCCCTCCCACACTACTGCAGGGAGTTTTACTCTATTTCTTTCTAAGAAACTTTGCCATAATTACCTTCATTGCATGCCTGTCTTCTCTCCTAGTTTGCCATTTTATTGTGACTGGCAGACAAAAACCTCAAGAGCCACAGGGCCAAGAGCTCATGCTGAGCTGGAGCTGAGAATGGCTCTGTAACCACCCAATACTATTGTGGTGCATGCTAGTGACACAGTGTGATAATGTCTGGTATAGTTTAGGGGTATTACAGATAGTAAATAAAAAAATTAAAACATAATAGATAAGAAACAAAAACACCATTCTGCCCAAGGAAATGATGCAAGAGGTTATAAAATGTGTTGACCATTTTAGGTTGTCTGTATGTTCTGATATGACCAGAAAGAGCCAGTCTAGATATATGAGGGTGGAGAGTATTTCTGGCACAGGAATAAATTTATAAAAAGTTTCTAAATTGGGAAACAACCCAATATACATTGAGGGAGCATTGAGATTGGGCTAAAACATAGAATAAAGAAAAGTGAAGTGAACAGGGACTCTATTGTGTAGGGTTTTATAACCTGGTATAAGAAGTCTAGATTTTTGTCTCAATGTCATTAGAAAATTTTAAGCATAGAAAAATCACATGATGTAATTTAGGTTCCACAGTGGCAAATATTTGCTGTTTTGAAAAATAAATTGTAGGGCTAAGCACAGATGACATGAGAACAGGTAGGCAATAGTGAAGACAGAGTGAATAGACTATTGAAAATACTTTTATTGGTTGACATGAGTTCAGGGGGAGAGCTGTTGCACATTAAATGGGGAAATTAAAAGTCACTTGTTGGATTTATTTATTTATAAGCAGTTTGGAGTATATGGCTGCCATGGACTGAAGTGGATTTAAGAGGTCTGAGTCCATTCTCTGGAGGGTAGGATTCCAAAGATGTGTCTTTTGTGGGCACGCATATTAAGAGCTTTGTAAAGACAAAGGCTTGCGGTGCATACTTATAATCACCACTTTTGGGGAAGCAGTGGTAAAAGGATCACTTGAAACCACCTCTGGTGTCCAGATTAAGCAACATAGAGAGACCTGTCTCAATGAAAAGAATCAAGCAAAAGAAGACTATATTGTGCCTGTGGTAGGGTCATAACCCTAAAACTGGGCATAAAGTTTGAGTGCAAGTTTTAATTTAGTGATACACATTAGGGAATCATTGCCATGTAGCAATTTAAAGCCATCATGCAATGAGTAAACTTAGGAAGGTAAACAGGATGAAAAGATGGGAACTCAACACAGAGCTACAGATGAGCAAACAGATTGTGCAGAGCAGCAAATGTCAGCTGGAGTTACTAAGAGGAGAACCCAATAGGCCCAGCAGAAGAGCAGAATATGGAGACACCCAAAAGCCAACAGACATGCCTGCTCAACAGTGAAATATAAGATCTCATGGAGATTGTTTGCTAGTCATATGTAAATATGTGAATCATTACTTCAATTTTCCTGCAAAGTGAATCACTAAAAGAGAAAATTCTGAATAATTGGGAATAAATCAGCCTGTTTTTGTAGATGAATACTTACCTAGGGTCCCACTGGACTACTTGTGTATTTTCTAGGGATCCTCTCAAGAATGGATAATAAGATGCCTTTGTCTTTCTGACAGGGTAGTTATGACATGTACGCAAGGTAACATCTGTGAGCACACTTTTAAGTATAAACCTTCCTACAAATGACAATGATTTAATGTCTATTATTTGGGGGACAAATTAGGAGCCACTAAGCTTTCAATGAGAAGATAGAGTTTTAAGAGGTTATTGGTTAACCAAAAAAAAAAAAAAAAAAAAAGGCAACTCTATTTAAAAATTGGCAAGGTACTTAATAGACATGTCTCCATGACCAGTAAGCACATAGAATATGTTTAACATTAATAATTATTAATGACATACTCCAATCAAAACCACATATCTATTAGGATAGCTGATTAAAAAATAAAAATAGTGGAGAAATAAGAACCTTTGCACATTTTCTGGTGGGAATATGAAACACAGTTATTGTATAAAATAATGTAATTGTTTCTCAAAATTTAAATTTAGCTTTACCATATTATCCAATAATTTCACTTCTGAGAATATAAAGACATGAAAGAAGTCTCTCAAAGAGATATTTGTCCAACATTTATAAAAGTATTATTCATAGTAGCTCAGATGTGGAAACAACCCAACTGTCTACCCACAAATGAATAGATAGGTAGGAGGATCACTGTGAGTTTGAGGCCACCGTAAGACTACATAGAGAATTCCAGGTCAGCCTGGGATAGAGTGAGAGCCTACCTCAAAAAACAAAACAAAACAAAACAAAATACTGCTTCTGCTTCATCAAGAAGGCAATGATAAAATAAAATGCTATGCAACACATATATTTAAGCTTTGTTTGTATTAATTTATGAGTAGATTTCATGAAGGCAAATTCGGGGCCACTTGTAGCGTATCTACTCATAGAGTGTAGATAACTAGAAATGTTTGGAATATTGTTTTACTGCCTCCCTTTCTTTGTTATTATTTTCAAGGGTAATTTTTATTAATTTTCCAAAACTGTTTTGACAGGCATATTTTATGAAACAACATTTTCTTTTTATCCTATCAAAGCCATAATTGAGCACAGACCTAAAAAGTTTAAGACCTTAATATTTTATGTTTTTACTGAGATAATAACTTTTGCTCCTACCTACAGAGTTCAGTGCAATAGTCAAATACGTCTATACAGTGTGTCATGATCAGATCCAGAAACATGCATCACTTCTATGTGTTGGGAACATTTCTGCTCTTCTTTTTTGGTTTTGTACTCCACTGTAGACTGCAGTACAGAATAGTTGCCCTGTTGTGCTTAGGAGAACCAGAGCAAAATGAATTCCTCCCCTGATTGTGACTGGTGTCACTTATTAACCTCTTCTCATCCTTCTCCTCTTGCCCTCTCACCCTTTCTAGGCTATGAATTGCGATTTTCCTCACTTTTCATGATATTGACTTGTAATTTACACAAAAGGATGGAAGCACAGTATGCCCTTCTGTGTCTGGCTTTTTTCACTTAACATAATGACTTCTAGTTTTGTCCATTTTGCAGCAAATAATAGAACTTTATTCTTTTTTCAGTCTGAATAATAATGAATTGTATCTTTGTGCATTTTTATCAATTCACCATGTGGTGGAAACCTTGAGTGATCACATTCTGACTGTTGTAAATAATACTGCAGGAACCATAGAAGTGCAGAATCTCATTGCAGTAATGATTTCACTTCTTTTGGCCATTCAATTAGTAATAGGACTGATGACAGCTGTATCTTTGGTTTTTGAGAGAGTCTCTCTAGTGTTTTCATATTGTGGGGTGTACTAATCTGCATTCCCATAGGCATCTATTGGTGCCCTTTTCTCCATATCTTCATCAACATTTACTTCTTTTTATCTTTTTGATAATCATTACTCTAAGTGGGATGAAGTGGCACTTCATTTTGTCTTTCCAAGTCATTTGTGCCAGTGAACATTTTTATATGCTTTTTAGTGAATTGTATTTCTTTTTTGGGAAATGTGCATTCTGATCTTTAGCCCACCATTTACTTGGATTATTTATTGTTACTGCATCTCTTCTATATTCAACCAAGGAACTTTTGCTGTGTTTGCTAGCTGTAATGATTTGCTCTTAGCCTCAATATCCTTTTTGCTTTATTCCCTCTTTTCTATCAAAAAAACTATACACAATACATTTTATATTGTAAAATCTGTTTTCTCTTTTTCAACTTTCCTTATTTATAAGTTTAAGAAATCTTCTTTATATGAGTTTTATAAATATTCATCTCAACATTTATTTTCTTATGGTTTGGTTTGATTGTCTATGCAGATTTTTAGCTAAAAATATATAGGTGTTTTAATTTTTGGTTTTTCAAGTAAGAGAAAGCCCAATTTAAGTCTTTTCTTAAAAGTTACAGTCACAGGCTGGAGAGATGGCTTAGCACTTAAGGTGCTTGCCTGGAATACCAAAGGACACAGGTTTGATTCCCCAAGACCTGCAAAAGCCTGATGTACAAGGTGGCTCATGCATCTGGAATTTGCAGTGGCTTGAGGTCCTGGCACGTCCATTCTCTCTCTCTCTGCCTGTTTTTCTCTCTCTCAAAAAATCAGTCTATCTTTAAGCTTTGAAGCCTGGCTGTTAATATTTTTATTGGTAAGCTTAAAATTTGCTATTGTTGAATATTGTTATTTAATCTTTACCTTTCCTATTACCTAGTATCTTGTGAAATATTTTCCTAGGTTTTATTTAATTAATTTAATTTTGTGGTGCTGGGAATTGAACCCAAGGCCTCTAACATTTCAGGCTAGTGTTATGTCACTGAGCCAAACTCTAGCTCTCTTAAATTAAAAAAAAATACGTAGAATGTATATAATTTTCTTTACCTAAATAGTATACACACATATCATTCAAATTATTCCAGAGGTGACAGAACATTGCACTCAGATAGAAATAATTCAGAGCCTTCTCTATCACTTACTGAATAATGGATTCTTCTGCCATTGAATTAGAATAATGAATTCTATTATTTATTCAGTTGATTCCTATGGACTTTCTAATTATACAATAAGATTTTATAAATAGTTATTTTTGCTTAATTATCAAGATTTATAACCCTAATATCTACATGCATTGGCTTATGTTGTTGACACCATAATAATTAAAGGTAGCAATTAAAGACATTTCTGGGTTTTGATCTTAATTTTTATAAAAATAACTCTAGTAATTCAATGTAAGTTGAAAGAAATATTATTTATCTATTCAAGATGTAAAATTTTATGCTTGTTTGCAGAGTTTCTAGGGACATGTAATTATTAACCACATATTGTTGGTTTTTGATTTTCTTCATCAATGTGTAAGCATACTGCATTGTGTAGGTTAATCATAAGACTGGAAATCACAGAGTTCTGCTTTTCTTTCTGAAGCTCAGTTTCTGGATTATTGACAATGGGATAAGGCAAGCATGAGTTACACTGTCATGGGAGCTACTTTAGAACTCATTACATTGGTCAATATTGCTTTTGGTCAGATATTTTATCCCAGCAATGAGAAGCTAACTAAAATAAACAGTATATCTGAGATCAACACTTGATATTGTCCTCTGGCCGCTGGCATATACACACATGTATGTGCACGTACTACCACACAAACATGCATCCCCATGCACACAAACATTCTTGCACACATGCACACTACAAAAATACAATGCAGAAAAACAGTAACAAAAAACAGTCCAATACATACAACTATGGTAAGTAGGGAATGCTCACATCTGCAGTATTTGAATTTGGTAAAATTAGCTTGGTTTTAGAGGCTGTGGGTCATGGTCATGGATGGGATCAGTCTGAGTGCTGTGGAAACAGAGAAACTAATATATTACTCTCACCCTTCAGACAAAGGCTTCCAAACTGATCAATTGAAGGGAAATTAGTCCCTGATTGACTGGTGTATATGAGTCATTAGGCATACTTAGTTATCACCAAATGAAATGCCCATAAATAGCAAGGACTGGATAACAACAGAGGAGGATAGGTTAAGGAAACTGGAGATAAAAGACAGTATCTAGTGCTCAGTTTACAGGGCCGAGTTGCACTGTATCCTCAGGAATGTTAAGACAGAGGTTGACTGTCCCCATCCCTTAGTACCTACCTAATGGAGTCTGTGGGGGGAGGAGCCCTGTTGGAGGAAGTGTGTCTCCAGGGATGGATCTTGGGGGGGGGAGTACAGCCCTGTATGCTCAGAGTTATCTTGCACTTGCTGGTGCTTGTCATGTCTTTTGTATATGTATGCTGAAGTGAGCCAGCTTCTCCTGCCATTATGAAGCTTCCCCTGGAAACTGTAATCCTGATATAAACCCTTTCCTGCTGTTAGTTGGTTATGGTCAGACTTTTTAAAAAATATTTTATATTTATTTATTAACAGAGAAAGAAGGAGAGAGAGGGAAAATGGGTACACCAGGGCCTCCAGCCATTGCAAACTAACTCCAGATGTGTGCTCCCCCTTGTGCATCTGGCTAACATGGGTCCTGGGGAATTGAACCTGGGTCCTTTGACTTTGCAAGTAAGCACTTTAATCGCTAAGTCATCCCGCCAGCCCAGGTCAGCTTTTTTTGTTGTTGTTTTTGTTGTTTTTCCAGCAACAAGAAGCCACCCTCTTGAGAATATGTGACTGTTGCTTCAGCATAGTGGTTCAATCCTTGTCCATAAATGTAAGAATTGAATTAGTCATTTATATCATTCCTTCCACAGCTCAGGGAATATTGTAGAAGGGAAGATGGAAAGGATGTAAGAGCTTGAGGATGGCGTGAATAGAACTGAATAGCTATTTTCTATAAATTAAAACATTCCCTCCTAGAGGGAAAAGAAAGTCTCATAGGCCTGAGGAAGTAAATGAAACTTAAATGGCTCAGGAAATAAAGGAAATTTATAAGACTCTGGATGCTCCTGAAACTTAGGAGTTTCTCAAGTTGCCTCCCCAAGGTTACAAAGCAGTAAACAATTGCTGAGGGCAAGATGCTCTTTTGTCAGCTGAGCTCCTGAACTCCCTACACATTGTATATAATTTGTTACCCATGCTGTGCTGGGCTTTTCAGTGGAGCAGCTGCCTGTGCATCATCTGTGTTCCTGTAAGTAACTCCTCAGTAAACTTACTTGTTTGCCATTTAACTATTTAATATTAATTTGACAGGATCCAGAATCAGCTAGGAGACAAAACTTTTCTTAAGACAGGGATGGATTTTCTAGGTTGTGTTAGTTGTGGTTGAAAGACTTGCCCTAAATGTTGATGACACTAGTGCATGGGATGGGGTCCCTAACTGCATAAGAGAAAGTGAGTTGAGTAGCAGCCTTTTACCATTCTTTGTTTCCTGAATGTAGATTGAATGTGAGTAGTTGATTCATGCACCTACCACCATGTTTTCCCAGGCATAATAAACAGTACCCTTGAACTATAATCCAAAACAAGCCCTTCTTCCCTCAAGTTGCTTGGTGGGTATTGTATCATAAGGACAATAACTAGTATCCTCATTAAGTTTGATTTGGGTTGGATCATTTCTTTGATCTGTTATTGGTGACTTGTATGAGTTGAATAGATGCTTGTCCACAAATCCCCAGGAAAATTCATGTGACAATACTGCTCCTGTGGCCAAGCCTAATCTGGAACCAGGTAAGAAAGGAAACCTAGTAAATAAATGTAGTTATAGCATACTGGTTATAATTCAAATAATGTCACTCTTCTGACCATGTCAAAAATATTTGAGATAAATTTTGTTATAGATAGATAGACAGGTGATTGATAGATAGACAGAATATGCATAGTTAATGGCAAATAACACTTTATGGCTTATAAAAATATGCTTCTGCATGTTGAGTATGTGTACATTGCTACTATGATTTATTTTTGCCAGAGAATCATACTCTACCTTAGGTATTTGCTTTACTTATTGTTAGCACTTACAAACTGAATTATTTATGTAAGTTCCAGAACACTGGTCTTTCTTACAATCCTTTCTTTCACTTAAACACAATACTATTTTTATTTCAATAGTAAAGTAGTTGCTAGGGCAAAATATTGCATGACTACCAACTCAGATACTGGTGAGTCTACTTTGTAAATGGTAATCTGCCTTAACAATCATAAGGTATAGTGAACACATTTCTTTCCATGGTTCACAAGCATTGAGATTCTGAGTTTTTATAGTTTGTGAATTATACGATGAAATTTTTACCTGGTATTTTCCTACTTGACATGTACTAATTGTACAAATTAATGAGTTTTACTATGACATTTCTTACATGTATGTGTCATTTGTTAAGCTTTTTTCATTATATAGGTCAAAGTAGCAATACTAAGACATCCACCGTATGCTGTGATGATCATGATGATAATAATAATACTCTGACATGACTACATATATTCTTTCTTTCTAAGAGTTTTTTTATTTTTATTTATTTATTAGAGACAGAAAGGGAGAGAGAGAGAGAGAGAGAGAGAGAGAGAGAGAGGACAGGCACATCAGGGCCTCTAGCCACTGCAAAGGAACTCCAGACGCATTTACGTGGGACCTGGAGAATGAACCTGGATCCTTAGGTATCACAGGGAAGTGTCTAACCACTAAGCCATCTCTCCAGGCCATATATTCTTTCTTTCCTCATTATTTATCCATTGATTTATGAGCAGGGAGAGAGAGCGGAAGGGGAGAAGAAAGAGAGAGAATATATGCTCTCCACAGCCTCTGGCCACCGCAGATGAACTCCAGATGTATATGCTACTGAGCCAGCAGGCTTTGCAAACAAGTACCTGTGACAGCTGAGCCATCTCCTCAGCCCAGTTTTTTTTTTTTTTTTTTCAAGATTGGGTCTCATTCTAGCTCAGTCTGACCTAGAACTCACTCTGAGCCCCCAGGCTAGCCTAAAACTCACAGCAATACTCCTCCTACCTCAAATTCCCAAGTGCTGAAATTAAAGGCATGTGACACCATGCCCAACTTCTTTATATCTTAATATTTAAAATCTAAGATTATAATTTTCTTCATGAACCAAAACTCTGAGAGACAATGTTACCTAAAGAGTCAATGGTGAAATTCTTTTCTGCTTCCTTGGGTACATGAGAAAATATTTTGGCATATACAAACTACTGTAAAACAGGAAACTAAAGTCTGATCAGGGCCTTTTTAATGGCCTTTATAGCTCTTAATTTCATGATTCACATTTTGTAAGGTTGGAAAGGACCTCAAAGTCTCTTTAAAGTCTGGCATTTTGAATAATTAATGATATTGTTGACAGAACTTCTCAAAGTGGCTGTGATTTTCACACACACCAAAAGACTGCTTTCTCTGGAAGAAATGAACAGTTTATATTTATGCAGCCTGATGATGTTCCCAGAAAAATATTGAGGTTTTGTTGGGTCTAAAGCACATATGACGTGGATAAGAAATGATTAAGGAGAAGAATATGAGATTATGAAGACATAGCTGCTCGGAATGCAATGCTCACCTGGGGCGGGATTTCTCACTCGCTGACTTCTGGAGCTGATGTTTCATTAGCTTCACACAACATCAGCATCTGTTCTATGGAGAGAGTGTGTAGCCTTTTCATTAACATTAAGTACTTATTAGCAAAATTAAGATGGTTCTGATGAAAACGTTGACATTTGAATCTTTGTGTTGTAAAATAATCTGCTTTTTATTTCTAAGAACTTTCCCAAATGCCATAGTTTATTTCTATTGTGAATGCTGAACATTTGGGAAGCAGAAGTAGCTTTGCTGTTGAGTTCAAGGCCAGCCTGAGACTATATTACATAGTGAATTCCAGGTCAGCCTGGGTTAAAGTGAGACCCTACCTTGAAAAACAAAACAAAACAAAACAAAACAAAATAAAATAAAATTGCTCTTTATATGGGAAGGTGTGCTGTGGACATTAAGTGGATGATGCACTCATGACCTCCCAAAGGCTGTCATTACCTGCGTAATATAGGGCCCCTCAACATGTCATCAGGGGTGATGGAGGAGGAGAAAGATAATACTGATATAGAAGAGGGACTAGTTGGGACAAAGGGATTCAGTGGCAAAAACATGGGAGAGCAGGGACAAAAGAAGGTAATGGGAGGGCTTTGTGATCAAAATACATTATATGTATGTATAAAAATTGTCCATAAAGTTCCTCTTCTAGATTTTCCAGTCATACTTATATTATGCTTACTATGTAAGTGGTAGAAAAACGATAGTACAAAATATCCACTGGGTTCTTTCTTTTCAGTATTTTTATGCTAAGAACAACACAGCTCCTGACTCAGAAGGGCACTGTGGAAAGGGTAACTGAAGTAGTAGCATGAGGTTTACTTTAACAACTGAAAAAACGTGTCATATGTATTAATGTCAACAACTGGAATTTTACCTCATTAGGCAATTTCTAGATCTAAGGCTCTGATTATTATTCTAGGCAGAAAAAAATATGCTAATTATTCACTCTGAATGTAGAAGGAAAAAAGGTGTAAAATCTCCCGTTAGCCGTGTGACCATGTACTAATTGCATGTCATGTGTCAAAATAATGCAGCTCACTGTGCCTAAAGCAATTAGACACACGGAACTCCATTAATGAAGCACTGTCTGTCACCAAAAGTGTTTTCTGTGCTAGAGTTGAAGATTAAAATATTAACTTCTCAAATATTTATGATAGTTACTGACAGCATTTCAAAATGTTGCTTTTAACAAAAGCTTTCTATTAAGAATTAGTTTTTAATTTCGATTTTATATTCAAAGAATATATTAACATATGGGAGGAAGATGGGATTTTTATTTTTTTAGGTATCTGAAGATATTGTATTTTACAGAAGGTAGATTACTTTTAGAAAACTTTGGCTCATCTTTTCGCTCTATTTTTTATTTCTGTGGGGGGGGGGGTTACCAAAATGTCTTACCCTCATTGAAGTGTCTGTTTGAAAATCATGTGCAAATATAGGCATTATATGCATCATTTCGCTATTTTGTTCAAATGATTCCATTCTGGGCTTATTATGTCATGTCCTAGTGGTCAACTGTTTTATACTTTATGCATCACCTGGCGATGTGACAAATGTCCAGAAGAGAGGATGACAACAATCTTAAAGGCCATGGTTTCTAAATCAGCCTGTAACAAGGGCACTGCTGCTTGGGGTGTTCTATCCATCTCTGAAGGATTGCTCTGCCCCAGGTACTGTGTTTGAAGTATAACGTTTTATTTGATTGGAGGCTGAACTCCAGTTTTGCTTCCTTGTTCTTTTTAACCATCTAATTCTGAACTAATTACTGTGGCAGAAAGTTGTCTTTGCTGTAGCTTATGTCTTACATTCTTATAGTTTGGAAATGTTTGTCAAAACAAGAACCTTCACTTGGTATGGTGGTGCAGGCCTTTAATACCAGCACTCAGGAGGCAGAGATAGGAGGATTGCAGTGAGTTCAAGGCCACCCTGAGATTGCATAGTGAATTCTAGGTCAGCCTGAGCTAGAGTGAGACCCTACCTCAGAACTCTCCCCCCAATAAAAGACATTTTGGTCCATTCCCAAAGGGAGTAATTGTACTTTATTCAGGATGAAAAGAGACATTGTGCTTATTCTGGTATTATTCTTAGCAATATCACATTAAGCTGGCATATTTGATGAGTTCTTAAGGTTCATTTTGCTATTTGTGAGGTGACTTTTGGGTTTAGTAGAAATCATTTTTAATTATACCTTATCAAATATAGTGCTGAACATCCTATTTTAAATTGGCACTCCAAGTTTTAGACTTGCTCAATAAATGAAATTCTACCTAACATTAAATTATGTTTACTCTAAAGGCAGTAAATACTTGATTTTGATTCCAATCTAAAGTGCAAAAATTGCTTGAAGGCTCCATGATAGAGTCTTACTTCTGTGCTCTTTACCACCCCTACTTATGTACCGAGCACCCATACTATCTGGAAGCATCCATTACTCTTACAAGCTGGGAGAAACCCATTTGCAGCCATTTTAATAATTTTTTCTGACTGGTGAGCAAGCTCTCCACAGTTATTAGCTGACCGCATGCATATTCATTAACACCTTGAGTGTAGTGACTCCAGGTTCTTTTCTATTCAGTGGTATATAGTGAATACTGCCAAGTGTCAGTGTGGCGAGGGCTGAATAGAGTTTCTGAAGGAATTTACAAAGCTTAGAATGTACAGCCATGCTGGGTTGATCCATATTTGCCTTTACTTAAATTTGCAAGACAATTAGTTCATACCTTTGGCAAACCATTATTGCATTTTTTGGGGGGAGGGGAATCAGAGATTCTCAATTTTGTAAAAATTAAATTAAAAAATGTTGTTTAAAGAACTGAAATAAAAAATTTGCTCAGCTTGCTTTTCTTTTTCTTTTTCTTTTTTTTTTCCACCTTTTGACCCTCCCTCCTGTGCTCTTAACATGCCTATGTTGGAGGCATATGACTCCTCCATAACATGTTTATCATTATCCATTTCCAGGTTTGCTGATTTTCATAAGGAATGTCCAACTATGGTCATTTAAATGTGTTTTATTATTTTATTACAGTTCTATTCTTTCTGTCTGTCTCTTTCAGTCTTCCTTTCTGGTTAGGTAATTTTCACTATAGTATTATCAGTTTTATTCTTAACTTTAAAATACTTTATTATTTAATGTTAGAAAACAATGGATCCTTTTTGTAGATACAAAGTGTCTGTAAGTGTGTTAGTTTCGTAGACTCTGTTTCATAAAGTTAGTTCAGTAAGATGATAGGCTGCATGTTCCATGAGCATGGGGAAACTTCTCTATGGAGTACTGGTATTTAGTACTTTTATTTACTACCAATATTTGGCTTTGCTTAATTCCTGAGATATTCAGTCATTTATGGCTTTAGCAATGCTTAAAAAGCATTTGATAAGTGAGTGGATATTTTATTCTTTTCTATATTTACTACTTTTATTATATGGTTTATACAGACAAACAATTTATACTCCATGTAAAACTTATTGAAGAAGCAAAAGAATAAAATTAACATTATCAACTCAACACTCAGCTAGAGTGCTTAGGCATTACCAAATTTTGCATGTATGTATGTATTTCTATCATGTCCTGTTGCTTTGACTTATTTTTCAGAGGAACCATTATCATAAAATCTCTATTATTTCATTGTTCTTTTTTTGTTCTGTTTTTTGGGGTAGGGTCTTCTAACTCTACTCCAGGCTGACCTGGAATTCACTATGTAGTCTCAGGATGGCCTCAAACTCATGGTGATCCTCCTATATCTGCCTCCCGAGTGCTGAGATTAAAGGCATGAGCCATCATGCCTGGCATCTTGGGACTATGTTATTCAGTTTTGGAGATGGTTCTATAATAGTGTTGTACTATATTTATCTTCTTGGGCTTGCTTGGTTAACTCAGTATACTTCTAATCCTTACCCTTGTGTAGTTATAATATATACCTTTATTGATGTGAAACAGCCCATTGTGTCGCTGATTATATTGATCATCATGATGAAAAGTTTTTATTTTTACCATTAGATCTTAAGAATAATGTTACCAACCACATCCATACACACACACACACACACACACACACACACACACACCATAGAGCAGCCTATCCTAGATCAATCTATCCTAGATATATCCCTAGAAATATTTTGGGTTTATACAATAACTTCTGACTTTAAAGCAACAGGACTTGAGAATGCCCACTGTTCCACATCCTCTGACAGTGTTATAATCAGACTTCTACACTTCTGTCAGCTTTGGCAGTTTTGTTGACTTTCATTTCTGGTTTTGTTGTTTATTATTTGGGGACTGAGGGACCCTTGGAGGCTAATTCTACCTTTTATGAACTGGGGATTTAACAGTTCATGCATTTTTTTTCTGAAACTCCATTTATTTTGTAGTGAGTGACAATGGTTTTTACTCAAATGCTGTCTGAAATATATTCCAAAGGTTGCTAGATATAAGTTTAACATACGAACCTCAATTGTTTGCAGTTTTATATACTACAAGAGCCTATTATAAGAATGCACCACTGGGTTGGAGAAATGGCTTAGTGGTTATTGTGCTTGCTTGCAAAGCTGAAGGACCCATGTGCGGTTCCCCAGGACCCATGTAAGCCAGATGCACAAGGTAGCACACACATTTGGAATTCATTTTCAGAGGCTGGAGGCCCTGGTGTGCCTATTCATTCTCTCTCAAATAAATAAAAAAACATAAAGTATTTTTAAAAAGAATGTGGTATTTTTTTCATGTTATTAACTAAAGATAAAAGTTAACTGAGGAAAATATAATAAAGCTGTTTAGAATAAATTCATACTATTTAATTAATCAGTAGATATCAGGTAGAGAAATATGTTATATTTATTAATAAATATTCATATTTTTAAAAGTTTCTCAGAAACTATTTTGTTAGTTCAAGTCAATCTCTTTATAAATCCTAATAATTCACTTGACAGATCTAAACACAAATCTCAATGAAAAGTTTGTGTGAAAGAATAAAATGCTAAGAATTGCCTATACATATCTAAAGTGTAATGATCAGGTAATGAGAAATATCCTATTACATATCAAGACTTATGAGGTGTTACTCGGTACTCTAGTCACTTCTTTCCAGCACCATGATACCTTCTGAGTCGTCCCAAGGTCACTGCCAACTGAAAAGAGAAGATTCTCTACCCAAAGTGAGAGTAGCATTAATATAAGAGTATGAATATTAAGAGAAGTGCTTACTGGGCAGTTTGATAAGCATAGTATATACACTTATCCAGACACAAAACCATCATAAGAGGAGGGAAAGATCACGACATCAAAATAAAAAAGAGACTTATTGAGATGGGGAGGGGATATAATGGAGAATGGAATTTCAAAGGGGAAAGTGGGGGGGAGGGTATTACCATGGGATATTTTTTATAATCATGGAAAATGTTTTAAAAAATTGAGTAAAATAAAATAAGATTAAAAAAAGACTTATGAGGAAAATTATTAGCACAATGTGGTTGTATTTGTGTTGAGCAAGAAATAGATCAATTAAATAAAATGCTGATCAAGGAATTTATAAATATGTTGAAAATCATGCATTTGTAGCAATAACTTTTATTAAAATCAATGAAGAAAAGTATAATATATTCAGGAAACATTGTTGTGACTAGTTACTATATCCAGAATGTTTTTGTTATCTCATACCACATAAAAAATCCCAGACAGGGCTGGAGAGATGGCTTAGCGGTTAAGCGCTTGCCTGTGAAGCCTAAGGACCCCGGTTCGAGGCTCGGTTCCCCAGGTCCCACGTTAGCCAGATGCACAAGGGGGCGCACGCGTCTGGAGTTTGTTTGCAGAGGCTGGAAGCCCTGGCGCGCCCATTCTCTCTCTACCCCTCTATCTGTCTTTCTCTCTGTGTCTGTCACTCTCAAATAAATAAATAAAAAAAAGTTAAAAAAAAAATCCCAGACATCAACTTAAATGCTAATAGAAAATATATTAAATTTTAATAATCAAATATATTTAGTTCAGATAATAATATTTTAACAAAAGATAAAAACTAAAATCTAACAGGAAAATTTATAAATTCCAGAACATTAAAATGAAGAACCTTGGGTATATATTCAGGGTGTTTATTCTTGTATAAGAAGAACAACTTCAGAATGTTGAAAATAACACCATCATGTTTGACAAACAATGTCTATCAAAAAAACAATAAGAGGGCTGGAGAGATGGCTTAGCAGTTAAGCACTTGCCTGTGAAGCCTAAGAACCCCGGTTCGAGGCTCGGTTCCCCAGGTCCCATGTTAGCCAGATGCACACAAGGGGGCGCACGCGTCTGGAGTTCGTTTGCAGAGGCTGGAAGCCCTGGCGCGCCCATTCTCTCTCTCTCCCTCTATCTGTCTTTCTCTCTGTGTCTGTTGCTCTCAAATAAATAAATAAATAATTTAAAAAAAAACAATAAGAATGCTAAAGAAAATGGAATACTCCACAGCATCTTAGCAAGGAAACTAGAGCCATACACATCATCAGGAGAAATCCTAAGAAATGCAATGCTCATGAAAAAGCACAGAGAATACTTTAAGTTAATCTTCAACTTTTGCCAAAGCATTCAGTGAACATAAAAAGGACACATCAAAATGTCTACCCAATTTATCAGTGGTTACTCTGAATTTGGAGAGAGAAATGTGAGCTACAAGGGGTCACATAGGTACATTCAACCATGATAATCATGCTTCATTTTTAAACATGACCTATCACTCCATCACAATATATTTTGTGCCTTCCTGTGTCTGGTACATATCACAAAATACACATTTATTTATCTTCACTTAATTTCCCAATAATTAGAATGTGTACCATTTTGCCTGATTTTATTCAGTTTCTAATTTATATTAACCCATTACAGTTCTATATGAATTAAAATACAAAAATGATTGACAGTTGTCCAATTCTTAATCATAAAAGCTTTCGTGAACACTTAGCTGTCCAGTGGCTAAATATTGACTCTATTTTGGCTACTTTATTAACTATTAAAAGGGTAGGAAATAAACTATACTATCCTTGCTGTTAAGAAACTTAAAGTTTGGGGATGAGGGACAGCTCAGTAAAAAGTATTTGCTCTGCAAGCATGAGATGTTGAGTTCAATCTCCAGTGCACCCATGAAATGCAAGTTGTGATGGATTGTGCCAGTAATCCCATTTCTGGGAACTTAAAGACAGGAGGATCCCGGGGGCTCCTTGGCTAGGTAATCTGACCTAATTGGTGAGCTCCAGACCCATGAGAGACCCTGGCTCAAATAGCAGTGAACAGTGCTCCTGAGGACGATACCCAAGGCTGTCCTCTGGCCTCCATTTGCACATGTACACACGTGACCCACACATCCATGTGTGCCCACTACATACAATTGCACATGCACAACCATACCATACACACATGTCACACACACATACATGAAAGTACTCGCTGTCCAGTGAAGAAGAGGAACAGTTATTGTGTAAAATGCAAAGTGAAGTGTACATGATATGAAAGAACTGCATTCTACACAGCAACATCAGGTATTCAAGACAAAGTGAAAATATTTGAAGATGAAGTTGGATTTTCCAAACACTAATTGCTGAGTCCATTTACCTTGAGAAAGTGGACATGGATTGCCTGAGTTCTAACTAGCTACTGTTATCATTTAGCCTATTGTTGTAAAGCAAGGGAATTTTCACAACTTATTTTCTGGACACTTTGTTACCTGTTGCTTGGTTTGTTTTAATTATGGGGTTCAAGTTCATTCTCAGTTCCCACAGAAAACAGTAATTACTGTGAGTAATGACTTTAACTTGTACACAATTAAGTACATACTAAACAATGCTACTGTGCTGTAAATCTTATTCATCTGTTGCACTGAGCTGACTTGGGGAAATAATGGAAAAGTTGATTTGTATTGGGGAATGAATGAATTAGTTTTCCTTTTCTCTTCTTTCTTTTTCTTTTTCTTTTTTTTTTTTTGCTTTGAAAGAGAGGGAGGGGAGAGAGAAAGAGAGAGAGAGAGAGAGAGAGAGAGAGAGAGACAGAGAGAGAGAGAGAGAAACAGAAAAGAAATTTATATTCAGGTGGTTAGTGTTGGGTTCCACAGGGCAAAACACAGCATAGGGTGCTCACTGCTGTAGCTGAAGCCCCCTCTGTTTGAAGAGTCCAGAGGGACAGATGAGTCTCCACGGGCACTACTGACATCTCAGAAGGGTAGCTGCAGTACATCTGGGTATTGGTCACTAGAGGGATTTATAGTGGATAAAAGAGAAGAAAAGAAAATCGTAAGTAGATGGAATAAGTCTCACACAAAAATGCACAGTGACCAGTGACTGTTTAGGAATTAAAAATTATAGACAAAGATGTCTTGGGAATCTTAACTTTAATTAATTTATCAGTTAAGAACTGTCTCAAGTGATATAATAAGCAAATTGCAGTTCTTGAGAGACTACCTAAACAGAGCTAGTTCAATTCAAGGGATAAACTAAGTGTATATAAAATACAAATAAACTTAAAAGCAGTACATATTTGAAGCTAAGAGGTTCATCAAGCTTATAGATATTTAAAGAATTAAATCTTGCCTTAGTGCCAAGCACAGGACTCTCTGCTGCATTCTTTAAACAAGAAGCTCAAGTTACCTTTATAGTCATACTCATTATCCCCACACTACTGGAAATGACCATTAAACGTCCATTGCCAACTGTAGTACATGGTTTAAAAAATGACAGTATTTGTCAAAAAGTAATGCAATAAAGTGGTGTCATGACATATTTATCTTGAAGACTCTTCCAACATTATCAAAAATGCAATCTTTTAAATGACCTTCATCTCAAAGGATCTAACATTGTACAGATTTTTGTTCCAGACTCCAGCATCCTCTCTTAGCACTTTGTTTTTTCCAAGGGCTTCCCCAGCCACAGGGATCCACAGGCTGTTCTACTACCTCTCTCACGTTCCCAACTAGCTTCTGCTGAAATATTAGCATTCACATGCATTATTACAGTTGAAAAGAGGCAGCTGAGTTTTACTGTGACACTAACATCTTCTGCCTATTTTATCTTTTTCTAATGTTGATATTTTAATCCACTCACTATAGGTAGAAAAAATGACTTCCACTTTGGGCATTGAGCATCTTTCCTCCTAAGAGTTTCCCTGCTCACTCCTCCTGTTTTTGCTTTTTCCCCTGTCCTCCAGCCTGCTAGGTTCCAAACTGTCTTCATGAACTTTCTCTGACAGTTCTGCTTTCGTATACATGTGCTACAAATGCATGACATAGTTCTGGGGACATCGTCATCATGGCTCAGGGAGAAACTAAACTAGAAGATGCTTTATTTGTACTGTTTCCATCGTGTATTGCTTAGCACTCTGGACTCTGGTAATGCCTTATTTAAAAAAAAGAAAGAAAGAAAAAAGGAAGAAAGAAAAGAAACATGAAAAAAGCCCTTTCTTTTTTCCATGGCTACTCTCAATCTATTTAAAGTTATGCTTCCTCCGCTATGAAACGCAGAGCCCTGTTCTGGAATGCAATGCACATGGGGTGGGTGTTACTACTTTTCCAAATTACAACATTCCCTTAGGGAGGGAGGAGGAAGACTCATAAGACTTAGGAAGCTAAGGAAACAAGGCTCAGAAAGCTTACAAGATTTTAAGACTCAGGAAATTCAGTTACCAGATTCACGATACTATCTCCAAAGTTCTGAATGCAGTCAGCAAATGTTCAGATGGCGGTACTTCTGGTAGAGCTGTCTGAAAGTTGTGCAAGAAGTTTCAGGGATATGACTTTTGTGAGTTGCCACCCATACTGGGGTAAGCTTTTTATTTTATTTTATTTTATTTTATTTTATTTACTTATTAGAGAGAGAGAGAGAGAGAGGGAGAGAGAGAGAGAGAGAGAGAGAGAGAGAGAGAGAGAGAGAAACAGAGGTAGATAGAGAGAATGGACATGCCAGGGCCTTCAGCTGCTGTAAATGAACTCCAGAAGCATGTACCACCTTGTGCATCTGGCTTATGTAGGGTCTGGGGAATCAAACCTCGGTCACTTGGCTTTGCTGGCTGGTGGCTTAACTGTTCAGCCTTCGCTTCAGCCCTGGGGTAAGATTTTTGATCATATAATCATCTGCTTTCCGATAAGTAATCTCTCATCAGTGCTCCGTGAAATGACCCCAATAAAGTTTATTAGTTCATCAAGCTAGACTAGGGTGGAATCACTTTAATGATCTATTTCCAATGTCCTGAATGACTGAGGTGAGTAGATGCTTGCTCACCTCTTTCCAGGCAAACTGTCACAACACTCATCTCTGCTTTACCTGTCTTTATATTTAGGATTCCAGCAGAGGTGAAGGGCAGAGTAGGTGCAGTATTGGCACCAACAAGCCAACAAAGAGCTGGTCTCTTGTTGCAGGAGATGGGCTTGCACAAGAGCTGAGTTTCCAAGCCCTTAGGACAACTTCTGTTTCCTGTCAGACTTCATGTGTATGGTACAAAATCATGGATAATTGCTAATAAAGATTAAATCATTCACAATTTGAGAGCAAAGACCTCCCAGGGGTTAGTGGGGGAAGATTTTCAGCACGAGGTCCCATACATCTGTACCAGCCACAAGCCTGTGGTTTATTTGCTGTCATAATATTGTTTTTAAACATTTTGTGAGAATTTCTGCAGACCCCAAAAAAGTGAGTTAGGGAGAAATGGATCTACCTCAATGAGGGAGAGGGAGGCAGAAAAGAGAAGGCTTCTTCTCTAAGGAATGGAAAGAGTTGAAATCAGACTGCCAGAAATATAAGTAAACTCCTGGGGTTTTCATTGAGCTCTGTTGGTATTGAATTCTTTTAATGAAATTTTATGTTGACTTTGGAAGTAATAACTACTCCTCATCAGGCACCAGGACACCATTGAGCAATTTTATATACTCTGTTTTCTAAAAGAAATGTGCAACTTAGGCTTAATATAAATGCAGTATCTAATTAGGTTGAACCATATGAAATTGCTGATATTCAACCATTTCTGACCTACAAAAACAGCAATTTTTATATGGCTTCATCTAATATACGTGGCCACTGTCCCTTTATTTTTTTTTAATGAGTATACTTAAATGTTGTATCTCACTTCTTATTTTCCTTTATCCACCTGCAGTTACTTGATAATTTTCCAATACTACATCAATTTTTGGGAAAATATTTCACCATTCCTGTGAGCAGGAACATTTCTCTGTAGTCTAAATGAATATCTCTTAATGCCATGAGAAAGTAAATCAGTACTGACACATATAAGGGCCATCAAAATCAAATCAAATGTATTTACCTGGATCATGGAATGATGGAAGCTAGCACACTAAAGTTGGTTCCTCAGATTTTTATTTACATGTTGAGTCTTTTAAGAAACAGAGAAGGTATATGGGGGCAACCAGATTTTTTTGATTCCCTTTTAGGCTTAGTATGTTACAAATTTGAAAGTATATTGGTATGCATTTTCTTTCTGTATGTGTGTTTGTGTATTGTGTATATAGTGTATGCACGTGTATGTTCAGATGCACTTGGTCCATGCGTACACGTTTAGCAACAACAGTAGGACACCAAGTCCTCTCTCATCCTTCTGGTTTTGTTTCTTTGGGGCAAAGTCTCTCACTGAGCCTGATGTTGACTTTTTTCAGATAGAATGGCTGATCATTTTATCAGTGAGCCATAACAATTTTCCTGTCTCCCCTCTTCTAGGGACTGGGGTTTAAAATATGTGGTACCATGCCTGGCTTCTTACTTTGGTGCTGGGGACCAGACTCCAGTCTCCATGCTTCTGTAGTCACTGCTCTTACCCACTGAGCCATCTCCCCAGACCTTGTATTTTCTTTAGTCAACAAAATTCCCCCTTAAGTTAATAAAACACAGGAAGTATAAAAAAAGTATAAGGCACAAATTAATTCTTTCATATAAATTTATTTTCTAGAACTTATCTGGGAAAGCCTTCTGCTTTCTAGTGGTCATCGTGTTGGAAAATGCTATGCAGCCCGCCGGGGAGGGGGGAAGTCATCAGCAATCTTAAACAGCAATGGACATTGCAAGCTACACCACTGGCCGCCCAAGCAAGATGCACCTAGGAATACAATGGTAGCATGTTTATTATGGGGATAACCAATTGCTGTCTAATTTGGTTCGAGGTCAGGTACTTGGGAGGGAATTCACACCTGGTACTGAAAATCTAATCAAAAGCCCAAGGTTTGGAGCAACTCTAGGAGGGAAGTTACTAATTTTTGGTTACATGAATGTATTATGCCTACCAAATTGTATGCTAAATACATATGTGTGTGTGTGTGTGTGTGTGTGTGTGTGTGTGTGTGTGTGCTGCTTTCACTTTTCTTAGAGAAATCTCCTTTTTCAGATGGTGGTGACTGATGGAAAGTTTCAAAACTTGTCAAAGAGAAGTGACAGGGGAGGGTTGGGCATTTAATGAGACATCTCTATCATACCCTTCAATGGTTTAGGGACTATAGCAGAAGATGTGGTGGAAAATATATAAGACCCCCACACACACCAAAAAAATGGGGAGTAGTACTTTGGAACATTGTCTTCCAGACATTAAGTGGTTGTTGTATTCATGACCTCAGAAGGGCTACCATTATCTGAATTTGACCTTCGTAATATTGAGACATCAACATGTTGTCATGGATGATGGAGAGGACAAAAAAGACATCAATATAGAAGAGGAAATAGTAGTAAGTAGAGTTCAGAGGAGGAATATGGGAAAGAGGAAACAAATGGGGATGACAGAAGGGATTATGTCAATTTTAATATAGGTTTTATTGTATCACACTTACAAAAAGAAAAAAATATATATAAGATTTTTTTTTACTTAAGCCTCATACTTAGCCAGGCTCAGTGTGAGTGACAAGAAGTCACTGCTAGAGTTTAACAGGTTCCAAAGAAATGCCACAAGGACACTGTATAATGAGGAAGGCAGTACAAAACTGTTAGACCCACTCATTTCCTAATTATCTGTTCATGCAACTGAGTTAGATTTCAATTTCTGAATTGTTTGGATTGCAAAATTTTCTTATTCTTCAGAATTTTTTTAAATACACGACTTAGTTTTAAAACACTGTCTTTAAAAGAAACAAATATTGCTTTGAAATCAGTAATGAGAGTATTATACAAGTGATGGAAGTACTTTGATACATTGTTTTCTAGTCATAATCATGACAACCATCAATAATTCCATCAGAAGAAGTCGCAACACTGATATAGAAACCAAACTTTCATGTAGTGCTTCCTGAAAGAAAATTATATGATCAAAGAAAACTAAGATATTTAAATTTCATTTGATCAAGAATGATCTGCCCAATTTTATATTCTAGATAAACATTATGAAATTATTTAAACCTAAAAAATTAATGTATGATTTATGAGCATCATATTTTAGTCCATATATTATGGAAATTTGACCAGAAGTGCCTCTGGTCTCCATTATGGCATCTGTTGTCAAGATCCTTTCTTTTTTCTTTGTAACCACAGAATTGTTATTCTTGTTGTTGACTGAAGAATGTACCTTAGTTTGGAAGCTATTAACATCTATCAGGATCAATTATACATACTTGAACTAATAAAAATTTGCTTGACAACTTTAATACTTTGAAAAGGCCGTCACAGAGAAAAGCCAAAGCAAAGAACTAGAGGATGGGTTTCTCTCTTTTTCTCTTACAACTCCTGCTGTTCTCTAAATTTTATCCCCAATTCTGCCTTATTCTCAGTGTCCATTTTAACAGAATCAAATGCATGGGAAATATGCATATGTGATACAGGTATAGCCTCAGAGCTGGGGACACAATCTGAGGAATCTTGGGAGATAAGACTTTTGTTGCAAAGTGAAGCACAAAACATGAAGGAAATCTAGTAATTTTATTCATTGGGTCACCAGAGCATTTCCATGATTTCCCAGAGCAACTTTATCCAACAAACCCCTTCAAAACCCCATGCTATGTTCACATATGACTTTACAAGGTGACCATGAGAGCTTCATAAATTCAGCCAAATTACTTGAAAATTGGCACCATGGAGAAAGTAGACAGATTTAATTAAAATTCCTTTATGTAACAAAAAAAGCACAGAATTTTTATTGTACTTTGATGTGTAGTTGTCATTTCCCCCAACACATTAAGAATTTATTTCCTATTTTTCTTTTTGATCCTCACTCCTGTTATATATACATATATATATATATATATATATATATATATATATATATATATATATATGTAAAGCAACAAAATGGTGAAGATATACATTGTCCTGAAGACAACTGTAGAGAGATGGTAGAAAAAGGGGCATCTACAAATGGTGTATCTGATTCCAAAATCAAATGACTTGTTTATGAAACTAATTCTATAGCCTTAGCATCTATTTAGAATGCAGCTGGGATCTTTCAGAGAGAATAAATGCATCAAAAGAAAAAAAAATTAGAAAAGACAAAAAAAGGAGGGAAGATAGAAAGGAAACAGAGATTTTACTTTTAGCTCATCTTCAGATTTGCAAGGGACAATAAGCGAGATTCATTAGGCCATTTGTTTCTGTCATTTGCCATGATTCAAAATGAAATACTAAATGTTTCATGGACTCAGAAAAAGAGTAAAATTTGTCTTTGTGTTGGCTGTGCAAAGACGGTGTGGCTTACAGCCCCATACAAGGGGCCTGACGGATGAAAGGGGGCAGGGTGGTGCCGTCTGAATGATGATGGGCTAATATCATCACCCTCTTGTCAGCTGTAATAGGCTTTTCCTCACAGAAATAATTCATAAAACCGCTACATTATATTCTATCCCTGACAGGCCCTATCTATCCTCCAACCCAGCAGGCTCACAACTAATAAGAAAATATGTGGTTCAGGAACCTTGAAAAATTAAACAGGTAGTTTATGAACAATTTGTTTCATGGGGATGTTTATTATGTTTATTAAATATTGAGTCTTTAATGTTTTCCCACTGCAGATGATATCATAAAAACGCTGACTTAAGCCTCCGATGTATTCTTAGAAAATGACATTTTACAGCACCAGTAGTACATAGTAAATAACTAAATTATAGCAGTTCGCTGGGTGGAGAGAGACAGTATGTAGAAAATGTAATTTATAATGTATCTTTATGGGCATGTGGATGTGGTATGTTTTCTTGTGTCACACTCAAACTCCCATGGTGGGCTTAGGTTTAAAATAAGTTGGGGAATACTATTATTTTAGTGCTTTTCTTGGGTAATGTCTGCTTAAGTTTCACTTTATTGTGTGAACTAAAGGAGAAAACTTGAGTTCAATGTTCAGGCCTCAGGAGTACACATGCTCTGAGCACTAATACTGAACTTAATCAGGAGTGTTACTTTGTAAATAAATTTTAATATAAATCCTGTACTTGGGCTTTCTCTGGACACAGATGTATGGGAGAGTGAGAAGGTGAAATGGCTCCTTGTAAGGTGATGTTCTTTATTTAAAAATATCATACTACATCCAGAAACTGTTGTGCAGAGAGCAGGAAAGCCAACAGAGAAAGTGCATGAGGCATGTTCTTCCCGTGCCCATGGCTTGCGCATTACTAGCTGGGCTGTCATAATATATTTAATCAGAGCGACAGTAAATGATCTTCTGCTGTAGACAAGGAAGTGGAAGATTATCTGCATCTTACAGGGTTAATGGCCCTTCCATAATAAACAATACCCACAGTATGAAAATAAGGCAATAATTCACGTACATATTTCAGAAAGCACATGCCCAAGGTGATTTACAAAAGAAGCTGGATCAAACCTGTGGTTAAATGCTACAGCATTCCAAAGCACAGCTTTACTGATCTCGGAAGGACATTTAAATTTACTGTGTGTACCCACAGAGAAATACACACACAGGCATTTGAAATGAATACACCTTCGCAGGGGTTCACTGAGGGCATAGGTACATGCAGCATGAAAATTCTGATGAAATGTAAGCTATCAACATGAGGTGGCAAAATACAGGGTCTCTCTGAAGAAGAGCTACCACCAGTGTATCAGCTTCTAACATGGGTGAGCTCTTTAGCAGCCACTGGTAGACTTTTGTTGTCAAATACTTATTGGACATCATGGAAGAGAGGCAAGCTGACCCTGACCCTGAGGGGAACCATGGCAGCCAGCTTTCACATGAAGAGAGGACTTTGGTAAATCATGAGGTGCTGCCAGAAACAGATAAACAAAACAGGTCAGAAAGGGGAGGTGCCCTTGGGTTAGAAAGGTAAACTTGCACATATAAGATGTGAAAGATCAAACAGCAGGAACAGAAAATAATCACTGTGAGTTTTATTGTGGATAATAAGCCAGATAGTAGCAAAACAGGATGCATATCTAGAGATCAAGAAAGTTGTGGTGATTATTAAAGTCTGGTTTGAGGAGGGAGAAGAATCTCTGTTTATGCTGCTTATCTTCTGAGCTGTTTTCTAGCACCCTGCTACCCACGAAGAGCAGTGCTGAGAATTTAAGGAGAAAAGCTGAAGGGTTACATTATGTAGGTTACAGATGAGAACAGTAAACTGGATTACACTCTGCCTCTAATGGCTTCTTATCCAGGGGTTGAGAATAGACTGTTTTCCTCCTCCTAGCAGATTGGCCCAGTAACTGTGGATTAAGTACATTTATATGAACATATGTGTAAGTGGATCATTAAATATCAGAGTAATCAGCAGACAGGCATATTCTGTTGTTGAGATTAAAAACAAAAAGATTTGGTCTGCATATATAGGAAGTATCCAAAAGCTGTGTGAGCTTCTAGTTTTAAAAATCTGCAAATCCATGCCTGCATCTCCATCCCTAAAGTTTCTGACATTTTTGCTCAGTACATTTTAACAGTTATTTGGGCTGATTTGAGGCTTTTATTAAAGTTTGATTTTAAATAAAATCTGTAGCTCTTCATCCTAAATCCCTTCTCCAAACAGGTCAGCTTCTCAAAAACTTGAAAGTTATTCACTTAAGTATGCACCCATTTGGAATTTTGGGTCCTGAAATACTTGCTGAAGTGACCTTGCCATTTCCAGAGTGACCCTCACTGAGAGGCAGTGTTCTGTTTCTTGGAGGTTGGGGTAGAACTAGCCCTTTCTGTCTTGTGGGGGTAGATATAGCTTTTTTTTCTGTCTTGCCTGTGGCTTTCACTGTCTAAATTTATTCGTGAAGCCAAGATAACCTGGGTAGTTCCTTATGCAAGAGACCGACAAAATGGACAGCAGTGTGTGGTGACAAGAACTCACTCTTGGTCATTAAGGAACCATGCACATCCTAAAGAGTGAGCAGGGCTGTTTGGCCTCTGGTCTCATGTTATGCTTCCAATTCCAGACATCCTTCTTTTTAGAGGGAGGCAGTTGGTGGCAATTAATTACCCCTGGATAGCATATACAGCTGCAGCTTGTGTATGGAAACAGAAGAGAAATTAGATCTAATTGGCCTTAACACAATCAAGGATGTGGCATTTATTTAATTATGACTTGTTGGGAATGAAATCTTGATTAGTATGTTATTTCATTTTTAATATTAATAATATAATGAACAACACATACAGCACATAAAGATAAAATAAGCTTCTTACATGTTACACTGAGAAGCTGCATGCTAGTTTTAGAAATATACAAGGTGTGTTCTTTTAACAATAATAATTGTTAGTGATATCAGAAATGAAGGATTTCTTTCACCAGTACATCCATCAGTTGATTATTTAAGTTTACTTTACAAAGCTAAGGCCTGATGTATCCTGTGCAGAGCTTATGTTATTCCAATTTACTTTCTATTTTGGTCTACTTTTGGGTGCTGACATTAAAGTGTTTGTCATTACATACCTTGCATTTTTTACTTGGTAATAACTTGGATTTTTTAAGGAAAAAAATCCTCTGGAGTCCAAACTAAAAATACAAAAGAGACACTCTACATGGGGCTATTAAGAATGTTATAACTTTCAAATATTGCTTTAGATATATTAGCATTGTTTAGGAATACCTTAAGTTTTTTTACATTAATGAATGATTGTACTACATTCTGGTTCTTTACATTCATGTTCTTCCTAGGTGTATCTTATATGAGCCCTTGAAGCTTTTTCTCTTCTTCATTGAAACTGTATGGCTTTGTAGAGTGAACATTTGCTCCCAGTTTAAAGGAATATGCTGTATTACAATCTGTACTTGAATGGTGCCTCCCTGATGGGAATGTACCCCCAATGCCACCTAGACTAAACAAATTGATGCTTCTGACTGCCATTTGTATTTTCTTTTAAAAATCTCTCTTGTGTCCCACATGTGCTAGGCTATATTTCTGCATAGTTTACACCACAGCGACGGGATTCAGAGTGCTGTGCTATCGCATCAAGTATTTGTGAAGAGAGGAAAGACCCCTCCCCAAGTCCTCCAGTTGCTTCTGAACAAGGTGGTTCTGTGTTCTACACAGAAAGAAAGGACTTTATTGCTGCACTTATGATAGTCATAATGACTTGCTTTTCTGTCTGAGAAATTTATTCTTAACTTGTCCACCTATGGAAATAAGGCGCTGAAATGTTCCACTCTGAGTTAGGTGGAGAGAAATAATGGAACAGTGATACAAAGTTCAGAAAGTAAGAAAGAAGAGAAAAAGACCAGAAATAAATTTTCAAGGCTGAGGTTTGGAGAGAGAAAACACCTTTATATGTTTCCTATTTTTTCATATTCTGGATTTGTTTCACAAAATGAAGAAAAATAAACTCTCACAAAGGATGCTTGACACAGTCTTGTTTTCACTCTGAATGTCTGTTGGATTTCACATATATATAACATATATGTATATGTGTGTGTATATATACACATGTATATATAATATATATCTGCTGAAGATAAACATATTATTAAAGATGATCTATCCTTAAAAAGTACATAAGAATCAAAGAAATCCCCTAGCTTTTCACTGTGTTCCTCCTACCCCCATTCTATGAGCCATGAACAGGGAAAACTGGTCCAGCCTTGGTATCAGGAGACCTTGATGTTGTTTCTCACTACATAGCTGATTAGTGACTATGTGAATGTTGGTTCACTGTTTCTGCTTTCTACTCATTGTCCACACTTACAGAGTAAATGTTGAGTTCTTCAGATGTTCTTTGATACTCCTTCACATTATAACAGCCTATTATTTTTATAGAATTGATGGAGAAGTGATGGAACCTTAAGAAAGAAAGGAAATTTCTAAATTTCAAAAGTATTTTCTAAGGTATGTCAATTAGCTATTGCAAAAAGCAGAGCAGGGTCACTTGGTCAAAAACATCCTTATGAAAACTGACTCAAAGACCTAAGAGGAAAAGGGAAATTGGGTGAAGCAATTGCTTCCATTCCTTTTATTAGGAGCAGGGAGACATTTTCATAATCATGAGGAAAACTCAACTCCATTCTTCTTTTAGGAGTAGGGAGACATTTTCATAATCATGAGGGAAGCTCAGCTCTTCCTGGTGCTCTTTGGTTTCTTGCAGAGTGAGGTCCACCTGGCATCTGGGAGCTCTGTTCTGCTGCCTTATCCCTTCACTCAGGAAAGCCCTCAACTGCCTCTTGAAATCACCTTTAAAGTTAAATGGGAGAAGTGATGTGCTAAGTTAGTGAAATCATGCCTTCTGTCCTAGTGGGGCTTGTCACTTGATGCCATGCATCAGAAATGACAGCTAAAGGCTGGAGAGATGGTTCAGCAGTTAAGGTGCTTGCCTGCAAATCTACTGAACAGAGTTTGATTCCCTAGTACCCACGTAAATCCAGTTGCACAAGGTGGTGCATATGTCCCAAGCTTGTTTGCAGTGGCTAGAGGTCTTGGCACACCCATTCTCTCCCCTCTCTGTCTCTTTCCCTCTCTTCTTTAACTAACTAACTAACTAACTAACTAACTAGATAGATAAATAGATAAAATACTTAGAAATGTCAGCTGAGCACTACTATGGACATGGGCATTTGTATGTCTGCAGGTGTGGTTACTTCCTTCCCACTGACTTCCCTCTGACATTGAGTTCAGTGTTACTGATTGGTTAGTTGTGAGACTGTTTTCCAGATATTCAAGTTGGAAATGGTTGTTTCTGTAAAGTTAAATAAACTTAATCTAAGAAATAGCCTATCAGGTGAAAGAAAAAATGTCCACAAACAGTTGGGTACTGAATTACTTGTTACTTTTAACTGACAGGTGTCATTATCCAGAGTAGATGGTTTAGGGCTAAAGGTATGTGTACTCCTTTGCTTTTTTGCAGGCAAAACTCTCAGGTACAGCTCACATTAGCAGCATGTGCCCGTCTGTCAAGAAGTCCAAGATATGAAAACACCACTCCTGTAACTGGCAGAGATGGGCAGTAAACAACCCTGGTTTGACATTACCACCCCAACCTGTGCTGGCTAAGGAGGCAATTCAAAGGCAGGAGTCTTGTGAGGATGAGGATTTTATTGCCTGTTCTTTCAACCACATCTTCCCATCACACCCTTGTATACAGTGTATGTCTACAACAAAGACTTACTGAAAACAAGGCATCAGGGATTTATGTAGCAATTATACTCAAATACCAAAAGCTTGCTAAATCCAGAAAATCAGGCCAGGTGAACGTGAATATGTATCTTCTGGGTACAAGAACAAAGCAAAAGCATCCCAACTTCATTATCAGTGTGTGATTTGACACGTCCTTTACAATGTAACTCATTACATTTATAAATAAGTCTTCACAGGTGTTGAGAATGGAGTGGCTGGCTGAAGCGTGAATTTAATTCACAGGGAGGGAAGGACATGCAGTTTCACTATGCATACGCTTGCTTAAACAGAGCTCTCTCCTTAATTTTTCTTTTGTGCTGAAAAGATGTAGAGATATATTTTTAAGATATATAAAAAAATCCCACTTCAAGGAAACAAGTGGTTCATTTTGGTGCTTCCTTAGGAGTTTGCTGCTATATCTTTAAGGTAAATCTAGTGTCCTTTTGACACCATGCTGGGCAGGTGGGGGAGTGAAGAGGATTAGGAGGTTGAGAAGGAAGAAATTGAATTGCTCCTTTAGAGGAGATACTTCTATTCATTAGCTATAGTTTCCAAGGCACAGGCTGCCTTTGTAGATGTATTTGGGGGGCTGTGGGAAGGGGTGGTGAAGGGTTTCTCATACATCCAGAGTGTGTCCAGAGACACCTCTCCTGTGAGCTAGTGAGGCACTGCATCTTCAGACTGACTTCTAGTATCCTACTGCAGAAACAAACCCCCATAACTATTTCTTATTTTGTTCATTTTATGATTAATAACTAATTCAAATTTTGAAAACTAGAAGGAAAGCAGACTGATTGAATTTGAGGGAAGTACTACTCTGATAGAAAAGAGGACTTGAGGCTGAGAGAACTACTTTCTGGGATCCAATTCCTTGACTCCTCTAGTGTAGCAAATGACAGGTTTTTCTTTTCTCAGTCTGCTGCCTCTGCCTTATAGTTTCCTCTTTGTGTAGTCAGCTATTTTAGCTTGTTTCCAACTTCCCAACCCAACTGCCTCTCCTCTCTGACACAGGATGGGGAATAAACACAACTTTAAATATGAAAGGAGCATTTTCATGTCAATGTTTTACATATGGAAAAGAAGAGGGAAGTTGTATACATATCCTTTTCCCTCATCCTCATCAGACTCTGTACCGAATGATGAACAAGGTGAAGTGATGTCCCCATGTTTCCTGTAGTTTAGGGTGACTGGAGTTTCTCTTTCCCTCTATTATTCTAAATATACTTCTTTCCTCCCTATTAAAATAATAATAGGACAGACAGACACCATAGAAGGAAAATTTTGAATGAAACTTTTGCCTCAGGAAGAAATAAGTAAGAAAAGATTTTATTATTTCCATGTGTTATTTTGAATATATTATTCTGAACATCTCTTAACACCTAAAGGTGCTAAATTGGTTTAAACTGATAATATATTCCCACCCTTCCTAAGTTTAGCTCTCTTGTGTAAATGTTCTAGGATACAAGTGGTGGGCAAAAAGCTGGACGCTTTGATCTTGTATGGAAATGTTTCAAGTGGTTAGATTTTTACATACCCAATTTGTTGCTGGGCACAAGCCATGGTGGAAGAATGTGATGATATTTCCAGGAGGTAGTGCCATCAGTTTATAAAAGCTATGTGTTCACCTCTTTGAGAATGTTTCACATGTGTTCACCCTTCTTATATCTCCACTTCCCTAACTGCTAGTTTGTGATGTGGTACTTTACATAATTTATAGAAGAGGAAGGTTAAATGACTTCATCTCAGTTGGAATAGATTCAATGCCCTCTCTCATCTATTTCTGTTAAGCTCTAGAAAACAAAGACCTTCAGATAGGGAGGAAGTTTTTCTAGGAAGGCATAACAAGGATCACTGGCTCTCATACGGGTATCATTGTAAGATATGGGAAATTTGTAATTATCCTTCTAGTCTTTGCTCTTAATTTGCTTTTATTCTTTTAGCTAAGGCTACTGAAAATTATAAAAGGAATGCATGACTACTTTCCCAGACAAAGAGCTAGGTGAAGTGATGTCCGCATGTTTTTTTCCAGCCCTGGAATCTTTGAAGTTTTTCTTTCTCTCCATTATTCTAAATTTATTTCTTTCCTCCCTGTTCAAGCTGACTTTCAGGAAAGAAATTGAGAGCATCCCTGATGTTCTGCAAATTTGAAGTTAGATACCACCTCTCCCTGAAAGAACACACAAGAATTTTATTGCCCTTTCTAATGTTATCAATAAGGAAATAATCTATATAATCACTGACATAGAAAAGTAAGTTTCTAGAATGGACAGACAATTGCACAAGTTTAACAACCCAAGATCTGGTGCCTCATGTACACACAAAACCTGGACCTAGCAGCAAGTGTTCCAGCCCACCCTCAGTGAGATGGGAAGCTGAAATGGGAGTCTGGGAACAACCAGGACAACCAGCCGTGCTTTCACAGTGATAAATAAGAGACTTCCACTAAGAAGGTGGAAGGTCCCTTGACTGACATTTGGGATTGTCCTCTGACCTCTGCATACATGTGTTCCCTCACATACATGTACACATGAACACATCACACACATACACACACACACACAGATAATTTTAAAAATTAAAAATCAGGGCTGGAGAAATGGATCAGGAATTGGGGCACTTGGCTGCAAAGCCTAAATCCTGGATTTGATTCCCCAGTACACACATAAAGCCAGATCAACAAGGTGACACATGCTTCTGGGGTTTGTTTGCAGTGGTTAGTGGCCCTGGTGTACCCAGTTTTTCTCTCTCTCCTCCCTCTGTGTCAAAAAAATTAAAATATATTTTAAAAACCTTAAGAATCACAAAGTAAGTTTAAAGTATACTGGAGTGATAAAGACATATTTAAAAGAGAAAAGAAAATTAGAATAGCAAATTAAGCACAGGTATAAAGAAAGAGAAAATGAGGAAGAAGGGGTGTTGCACTTACCTTTACATTGCTGGGACAAAACACTTAATCAAAAGCAGCTGATGAGAGAAAAGTGTTTAGTTTGGCTTACAGTCTTGAGGGGAAGTTTCAGTGTGGCATGAAATGATGATAAGCCAGAGCCTAGAATGACCTCTGCCATAGCAAGTGGATATCATCAAGAGAGTGAGCTGGACTCTGCCAAAGGAGAAGCTTGGCTATAACACCTAGCAACACACTTCTAGCAAGGCTTCTCCTCCCAAACTGCTACCAGCTGGGAACCAAGCATTTAAAATGCATAAGTATATAGGAGACAACTGATTCAAACCACCACATTTAATCTCTGGCCTACATAGATCACAACCAGTCTATGCACTCAGTCTAACGTTAAAAGTTTCCATTGTCATTAGCAATACCAACACTGTTCAAACATCCTCATGGTTCAATGTCTCTTAATTTTGAGTTTATAAAATCAACACAAGTTAAACAATTTCAGCACATAATGGCAGATAGTAGACATTACCCCTACAAAAGAATGCATTGTAAGACCAATAAGAGATAGAAAACAACAGGGAAAGTATCAAATCTTGTAGTTCCATGTACTGTGATGGTCTCTGGAGTTTCAATTTTTGCATCTCCAGCTGGGCTATTCATATCCCAGGGAAAACTCCATTCCTAGCCAGCAGCTCTCCATGGTAGCTGTCTCATAGTCATGGCATGTCTAGATTTGTGGTGTCTCCACTGGAGTCCATGGCTCCATGCCATGGCCTTCCAGCACCTCCACACAGGGATTTCAACAGCCCTGCCTCAGATTTCTCAGTGGTCCTCTCCAAACAATCATATTGCATATTCAATGGTTCTCTCTTTCTTACATTTGTTATATTTCCAAAGCCAGTACCAGAGAGGTTAATTCAGTAGGGAGGAGGGAATAAAGCAACCTTGAAGAGTAGTGCAATGGCTTCAACATTCTTTCTTTAGGCTTCCTATTTCAAAAGACTCAGCAGTCTTCCTGCTACCCCAATGCAAAACAGCTGGCCCAGTCTCAGTGCTGATGATCTCTTAAATAATTGCAGCAACGAGGCTGTAGTCTGTGGCCTAAAACTTTCTTTCTGTGCTATATCCTTCTGTTGCCAGTACATCACTTTAAAATGCAACTTTTTTCAAGTCCTTTCGACACAGGAAGAACACATGTAGCCTCTCACACAAACTTCCTACAGCCACGTAAGTTGTAAGTTCGTTGGAAGTTCACCAGTGTCAACACATACACCACTTGGGTGTGGGATATAAGAACTGGGGAGTCTGGGTGGGTGAGAGGTTAGCATCCTCTGAGAACTCTTTGCACTTGGTTCAGTTTTATTGTGAACTTAAAAGTACTCCAAAAGTATGGTTTAGAGAGATGGTTTAGCAGTTAAAGTGCTTGCCTGTGAAGCCTAAGGACCCCAGTTAAATTCCCCAGTACCCTCATAAGCCAGATGTACAAGGTGGCGCATGTGTCTGAAGTTTGTTTGTAGTGGCTAGATATCCTGGTGTGCTCATTCTCTCTCTCTCTGTCCCTGTCACTTTCTCTCAGGTCAATATATGAATAAATAAATTGTTTTTTAAAAATACTTCAAAAGTAAA
Source organism: Jaculus jaculus (assembly GCF_020740685.1). NCBI lineage: Eukaryota > Metazoa > Chordata > Mammalia > Rodentia > Dipodidae > Jaculus > Jaculus jaculus. Next base: position 38,495,595 of record NC_059109.1, on the reverse strand, counting down.
GCTAAAGTTTTTTTTTTTTTTTTAATAACAAGGATGTACATTTAAGGCATTGTTCTGTTTTTCCAAATTGACTTCCAAAAAGTTGACCTGTTTATTCTTCCATCAGTGTGAGTGGGTGGTGGTTTCTTCAAGTATATACAAAGACAGTGGACTAATAACTCTGTACGTTTTCATATTTTCTATTTAAAAATAAACATGACTTTATGTTTTAAGCTAAGCATCTTTTCCTATATTAAGTGTATTAATTGGCCTTTGAAATTGTGTATTTTTTAAAAACTGATTACTTGAATTTTGTTTTTAAATAAAAAGGCACTTTGAGTCCTGTAGAAGGAGTTCTGATGCACATTTAAGCCCTGTAATCAATTGTTACTACATAGTAAAAAATGACTGAGTTAATACCAAACTTATTGTCACCAAGACCTAGTCTGTCTCTAAGGCTGTAGGTGACAATGGGCATGTGGGTGGGGATTGAAGAGCAGCATAGGTTTTGTCTGGAGAGCATATTCTTTCATTAGAAAGACTAGAAATCTTTTAAAATCTTCTCTTTCCCATGTTTTCTTCCTAACGTGGTTGAGAGAAACAGGGTGAATGGGACAAGCTGGTAAAGAAGTAAGCAGTAAACAGACATTTTAGCTAAAGGGTCAGAGGCTGTAGATAACACAAGACAGGCAATGCTGACTTGGGAGCAGTGGCGTTCTGTAGGAGAGGAGATGTGGGTTTTGGGTGGAGATCACTAACCCCAGTGAAACACTGCTCTGTCACATGCAGACTTCAGATAACTAAAGCAAAAGCAGACCAATCCATATGAGCCCCTTTTAATTGTCAGTGAGCACCAGGGATACCTTGTCTCGCTTGTTTCAGGAACTGTTGACTCAGCCCAGCTACTTTCCCATGACCATCCGCATGCTGCTGGTGGTCTCTCCTGGGGAAAGAACTGCTACCAATTCACTTCCCCCCACCCCACACACACTGAAATCCTGGCCTGTTCTCTTCCATATGCAGTCTAGGAACTCAGTCTACTCTCTGGATTTGTCGTGACTATTCACAAAAAAAAAAAAAAAAAAAAAGTGCTGAAGAAAAATTCATCCTTTGCCTGCCAAATAAAACACATTCTTCTATGGTGGGTCCAGCCCTGCTGAGCAAATTCCAGTACATTCCCGATGCTCTTTTAGAGAACCCTTGGTGATTATCTATGCCTTCTTGCACTGACCCAACATCACTGGCACATTTGGGCTGGGATTAAGAATAGAAGCTCTTTTGTGCCTCTGTGTTTATGAAGGACACAGGGTTATTTGCTACAGCTCTTAACTGTCTGACTGTCAGGTGTGGCAACACAGAGCACCTCCCTCTCCCTCCCTCTCCCTCTGCCGCAACTGCTTTAGCTACACTGAGATAATTTTTCCTGCCTCCAAAGGAAATGCCTTTGGAAATCTGTCTCCTAGTGCATCATTTCCACAGCGACATCATAAGTAAATAGACACTGCTGAATGAGGTGAACTTAGAATTATGTTTTCATCGTTATCCCTACAATAATTTTAGATTGTGTCCCCAAGTCCCCCACTGTAGCTCACATCGCAGTAATCCTTCCATCACGCCATTTGCATGCCTTTATTATGTAGTTTCCCTTCACGGAGGGCAAGGTGTCAGAAAGCATCCCATCTGTAAGTGACTAGAGTTAAAATCATCCTCAACAAATCGGCAATGCAGTCGGCTCTGAGCTGCACTAATAATGCCATCCTGTCAGCTTCTACGCTTTTGATAAACACTCCTTCCCAGCAAAGGATGCGGGGAAGTTATGTAATCATTTCGAAATATGTCAACATAGCTGTGGGGATTGGGGCAATTAAGCTTGCTCTTCCTTAGGTAAATGCAGAATGGGGTCAGAAAAGTGGGTACTTATACCCAATTTAGTGATGGTGTCTGGAGCCAATTCGTCTGTTTAATACCTCCTTGTTTGTGTACACTTGGGATTTCTCCAGGGAGGGGTGCAGGAGGTGGCAAGAAGGAAAAGGAGTGATGGAGAACTCCTCAACAGAAGAGAAAAAAAAAATTAAATAAAAGGTGTATGTGTGAGAGAGATGGGGGTAAGGATTTTGGTGATTTCTCTGCTCTCATTCTGTCACTTCAAAGTATGCCCAGCCCTCCTGGACAGGCATGCTGACAAGCTGCAGGGGCTTCCCATGCAGGTAGTGGCCACCTCTCGGCAGGTAAAGTGCCGTCACTGACATATGAAGAGTCCACAGATGCGTCACCTGGTTGGAGTTCTGACATTCATCTGTGATGAACAGTGACAAGAATTCTGTCTCTTTTAGCGCCAAATCTCCTGCCGTGTGGGGACTGAGGTTCCTGGGGCACCTGCTAAAGCATGCACATTTTAGAATGCTCCCTTTCCTCTTGACTCGGTGTTAGGGAGCTAGGTTTTGCATATTGATTTCAGTTTAAGTTTCTAAATGACTCCCTTTCCATGGCTGTTCTTTATTCACAAGACTGAGGAGCATTATTTCTTTGGAAGCAAGGAAAGTCAAGTAAACATCTCCAGTTCTTGGGTCAAGGGCTAGAACCAGACAAATCTTGGTGGGCTGGAAGCTTATGAGAAGTGCCATCAGGCAAGGGAGATGGCTCAGTAATTAACTGCTATGAAAACATGAGTATAAGAGTTTGAATCCTTAGACCCCACATAAAAGCAAGACACTATGGCAGGTGTCTGAAATCCCAGATCGAGAGAGGGTAATTTCCTGAAAGCTAACAATGATCAACAACAAGTGACCTTGCCTTAAACAAGGTAGAAGGTGATGTCTAGTACCCAAAGTTGTCCTCTAACCCCCAACCATGTGCCATGGCATGTTTACACCCTCACTCACACACCCTCACAACACACACAAAAAGAAAAAAAAAAGAATAAAAAAGTGACATCATTCCTGACCTGCTGTTCCATGTTGCCAAGACCACTGTTCCGAAACCCTGATCCTATCAGATTCGTCACTGGATGCCAGTATTGATCCAAATATGTCCTGGTGTTTGTGAGCAAGGAAGTTTAGCTGAACTTCCTGTGTGATGGTTTGGCCTCTCTCCGAGGTCTGAGTGTGCAGGAACCGTGTTCCTATGCTTTCTCCATCTGCTGCAACTGTTTCTGTGGTGGTCAGATGGCGTGGTAATGGGCTTCCTGGAGTACGTGTAAAGTTGAGTCCTGCATCCTGCTGGTTGAAATCACTGATGTCTCTGATGCCAAGTGCCAAGCCCTGAAGCAAGCAGGCTGGAGAAGACATGACTCCAAATTGTCTCTGGAAGTCCTGATGTTTGGAGATGGAGAGAGGTGGGAATGGGGGTGTGGAGTTGAGATGAAAGTGGAGCCTGGCCTGGGCCAGATGGGGAAGCTGGAGAGGGCGCCAGGGGAGCAAGGGAAGAGTTCTCGTTTGCAGATGTTTCCCTTCCTTCCTCTTCTTTCTTCCTTTGTCCTCTGCACACTCTCTTCTTCCTCCAAACATTTTTTTCTGAACTTTGCAATCTCTTGGCCTGCCTCTGTATTGCTAACAACTATGCTAATGCCTGTCAGGTGTTTCCCTTTGAAAGGCTGAGTGCAGCAGATTGGAGAAGAGAGGAAACAGTAAGGAATCAGGTACTTGACCTTATGACTCAAAAAGAAAAAAAAAAAAAGAAAAAAAAAAGAACATGTGGTCAATGAAATAAGAATCTCTGAGTACCAATAACTATGATATCATAGAAGAATATTTTGCCTCCAGGCCCCCTAGCCTGCCACACTGCCAGGTCTAAAACCTCCAAGCCACAGTCCCTTGAATGCAATAGCAGAGTAAATTAAGAGCAAGCTCTGTCAATGTAATTGGAGAAATGAATCTGTAAGCGAGACACCATATATATGGGAAGGACAGAAATCTCCAAAGAGTGACAAAGGCAAAAGAAATCTTGGAAGATATTCGTTTCAAGAAGCAAGTGAGTTCCAATTTAGCTGTTGTGAGGTTCCTGGAAATAAGGCATTAGGTCATGGGTGAGAAATTATAAAGCAGAAAATAGCTGAATTACTTGTTTGTGGTGCTGCTTGGCTAAGCCTGAAATGCTAACTCGGATCTCAGTATGCTGTCACCCCTCAAGATGATTTTGCTTTCTGAGATAAAAAAAATAGATATGATACATTAAGGGGAATTATTCATAAAATTATATGTTTGTATGCATTATATATGATGGTATACACATTTGTATGTGTTTCAGAAAAAGAAAAGTAATAAGAACAAATTTCTCCTTGAAGGATCTCTGAAGAAGATGGATACTTTCATAAGACATATTGTTGATATGCAGTGTTTAGCAATACAGAAGAAAATATCCAACACTCTACCACTTTAAAACTGACTTATTACATTAAAACAGCCCACTTAAGAAATTAAGCCTGTGTAGATTATTTAGGGAACTGTTTACTCATGGTATTGTTGAAGTTACTAAAAACATCTGACTGCCACACATTCATTCCTTGTATTTCCTCTGTTGGAGAGAACACTGTGCCCTGGAACCCCTATCACTGACTCCTTGCCTTGGTGTTTTTCTGGGATGTTATTTTTCATGGAGACCCTGTGACCATAAAAAGTATGTTTCCTACCCATGAGCTCTCCTCAGTGTTTCATAGCTGCAGTTGTTGGTGTGACTTCTGCCTTGCTTATACTTTGTGCTGTGCAGTTTGGTCATCCTGAGAAAAATGCTTCAGATTAACATAAAGATTTTCAGAACAATTTCTATTTCTTTCTAAGTGAAAGCAGCATCATTTCATGTGTTCTTTCATTTGGTATATAGATGTCAGAACTAAAGTTGTTGAATATTAAATCTCACCATTACAATCTATTCAAATCGATGGGAGAATAAAGCAGAACAGAACTACCAGAATCTTTGCTCTCTATATGATTTAAATATTTGAGAGAGACAGAAACTGAGAGGGAGAAAAGAAAGACAGAGAGAACTATGGCATACTACACCAGGGCCCGCAACCACTGCATACATATTCCAGATGCATGTGCCACTTTGTGTATCTGGCTTCACCTGGGTACTGGGAATTTAACCTAGGCCGTTAGGCTTTGCAAACAAGTGTCTTTAACAACTGAGCAATCTCCACAGCCCATTCATATTTTTTTGTGTTGTGCAATTTAAAGGAAAGATATAGTAAATACCATGCATTTAAAAGTAGGGATGTACAGAATGCATGATCTAGTCAAAGTCAGTAAAGCTCCATCTCTAGTGCCTGCCATATCTACAGCTTACTGTAAAGATTTATGTTTATATAACATGACTTCAGAGCTCCGCATTGTCTTAAAATAAGTAAAACATATTATAGGAGGATGTCTCTTATCCTAGCCTCACTTTCCCATTTGTGGACTAAGAGGTTCTGTCCATGTCGTTGATAGACTGCCACAGGTCAGGTGGGCCCAGCTCCCAAGACCAGCGTGTTGACACTCACGAGCCGATGTTTGCCTGGAGCTCTGTGTGTTTGCTTCCAAATGTGATTGTGTCAGTTGTGCTTGTTTTTATAATTACATAATTTAATTAAATATTATGTAAACTGATGAGCTAAGAAGAGAGTTGTTGTTTTTAAGTTGAAAGCTTCAAACACTTAGCCAAGCTCGTTGATGGAATATTACTATCAAAATATATAAGGACAAAGCAACTATAAAGGAATGGGATACAAAAGTCCCTTATTGATATGTATTTTTCCACGAAATCAATTCACAATTGCTACTGAGTTATTAATTTGGTCCCAACTTGAAATGTGTCCCAACTGCATTTATATTGGTGAATGAACATTATTCTGCAAGGATAGATACCCTAATTTCAATAGTATGTGATAAAAGAGTTCTTACTATACTTGATATAATATCTTTTAGTTGATAAGGCTTTTTTGTTTCTTTGAGATTCAGTCATGTATTTATTCAAAAAAGCAATATTGATCCACATGTCCTGTCCTAGGCTCCACACCAGGAATAAAATTCAAGGTCATAACCTTTTACATGCTATACCTAATGATGCTAAAATATGCATAAATAAATGGTAAGACTACATAGAGAGTTTGAGCTCAATAAAAACTATATAGTTTAAGCACTATTTGTGAAAATTGAAAATTGGGCTAGGAAGATGGCTCAGTGATACTTGTTTGCCAAGCATGCCAGCCTGTGTTCAGTTCCCCAGGACCCACATAAAAGCCAGATACACAGAGTAGCACATGTATCTATAATTAGTTTGCAATGACAAGAGACCCTGCTCTCTCTCTCTCTCTCTCTCTCTCTCTCTCTCTCTCTTCTGCACACACACACAAATAAATACAATAAGAAATATTTAAAAATATAAAATTAGAAATTGGACATAACATGTTATTCTATGGCACTGTTTGGATCACAAGACAAGTTAACAGGTCACCATACCCACATGGGTATGCATCTATGTGGTCACTTTGAAGCACCACTGTATCCTGACCACTGTGATGAGCTGGAGACAGGGTCAAATTTACACCTAGAAATAATTGCTCTAACCCAAACCTGGAGTTTAGATTATAGGTATGAAAGATTAAAGCCCAAAAGACCAATGAGATACAGTTCAAAAATGATGAGTATTTAAATGGCTGGACTAAAGCATGCTTTAAGGTGAACTTGAATATGGAGAGAGACTGAAAGAAAAAGAAAGAAATTTGCCCACAGGGACTTCATTTAACCAATTATAGTCCCATCAATTCATCAATATTTCTTCATGTTATAGTGCTCATATCATTCAAAGGGAAGCACAGTCCAACAAATGCAGGGCTTTGGGCTTGTCCCCCAGTGCTGCATGATTTGACTTTTAAGAATGTTAAATTTGTGTGTTAAATAGTATGTAAGAAATAATGAATAAAGTCATTCTAGTAGCCAGCTTATCAGTAGATTAAGTGTTTCATATAGATTATATATCACTTTAAGTTATATGACATATGTGTGTGTATGTTATTGTAGTAAAACTACTCCCAGTTTAAGAAAAAGTTAGTGAAATCTGAGACATGTTTCTTCCCATCGAAGATTCATTGTTTAGCTGAACAGAGCAAGCCTCTTTTACATGAAGACTTTCCAACTTTGTGTTCATTGAGTAGGTGGAAATGAGTTTAGAATTAATTGTGTATTGCAGTAGGCCACTGTACTTTGCACTGTCCAGACATGATGTGACTTACATTCTGGATGATTTCTGCATGCTGTGAAAGCCCCATTTGAATTTGTAAGAAAATAAACAAAAGAAATGTACAGAAGGAAATTTAGACTTAGAGCCCTCATTCATAGTGATAGATCCCTTTAAATACAGCAAAGCCCAGACAAAACCAGAGTTTACTATCATGTCATAAGCTCCCCAACATGATTTTCCAATACATTTTCACATATATGTTCAATTAGTAAAACTGCTTAACCTCTCTTGTGTTGTAGAGAAACTGTTACAATAAATAGTGAAAACCTCATCATGAAAAGGTATGATACATAGGCTGGTGACAGACCATATTAATACATGTGAAGGGATTTCCAGGTCTTTGTGTCAACATTAACTTTGAAAAGAAAACATAGAATTAACATTTCCACTTTAAAACTGTTATTCAAAATTAAATGGAAAAAAAATGTTGCAAAAGTATGAGCTGGGACAATGCCTCCTTAGGCAACAGATGGAAAAGTCCTACCTTGCATACATATAGCAAGACTGGAGTCAGCATCTGTATCTGTGCCTCTCTTACTTTGTTAGCGAGATGTGTGCTGTATATCTGAAAGCCTTGGCACATCAGCTAACAATATACTTTTCATTATTCAACTGTCCAAAACAAAACCTCCTTAATAATTTTGCAGCTCTAAAGATGAGATTGTCATAAATGTCCAGCTGTATCTGATCAGAATTTAATCATTTGTAAGCTAAGTAGCAGGGTCTGGCAACAAACCACCTCAGACTTGGTACATTTTCATCTTTATTCACTACACTGTACTGCTGGTAATTCTGAGGTGGCAGCTCTCCATTTATTGCACAATTATGTCATGATATTTTCTTATTGCCACAAAGCTGCCAGGAAGCATGTTCCATATATGCCTGAAGAGTTTACCTCGTATGAATATTTGCATTAAATAAATGAAAATTCAGCTCTTTTCACAGATAGCATGCAGAGACACAAAAGTGCTCCCTGCTATTAGAAATGGGCTCGCACAGGCTATAAACATTGTAAATGAATTTTTGGTTGATTGGCTCCATTTATATAAAATAGATGGAACATGCAGCTTTATGAAAATGTGTTTATTTAACCAGAAACCACAAATATTTTTAAGAATGCAGTTTTCCATTTAACTTTTAATTCTCGGATTTCTTTTTATGAATGTTCATAGTGGTTTTATTGAACTGTAAGCTAAAACAAATGTACCAGAGGGATTTTGCAATGTTTTTTTCCTAAACAAAATTTTTTTTGTGGGGAGGGGGGAAGAGGGAGGTATAGAAGACAAGTTTAGAGATGTGATTGGTAGATGTTTAAAGTAAAATGCTTACAGTAGAGAGTGTAGATCCAGGGCCCTTCACTCTGAATAATTTAAGTCCAAGTCAACATAAACACTAATGGACAATACAAAGTTCCCATAGCAATTATATATTTTCACTGTGATTAAAAATTCCCCCATGATCATCTTCATTTGCAGCCTTAGCAAGAGAGAGCTGAATCCTCTAAAACAGTGATTTTGTTACTACTTTGAAATGCCAGTAGACCAAGCCACCTCCATTGTGAACATTGGTGATCACACTCTGTTCTCTACAAATAGCCCATGAGCATGCCTATGTATGTACATATGTATATGTATAATATATACAATAATTAGGGTTTAGAAATAGAAATTAAATAATAGCTCAAGAGAAATTGGATCCAGAGAAATGAAGTCGGAGGACAAATCTATTTTGCCTTTCCTGTCGGTAATTCATGCTGGATAATCATGAGCCCAGCAGTTAATGACCTCTACTCTGAAACATTAAGTCCCACCAAAGATAATGGTGTCCTGGGTAAATTAACAAACCCAGTGGTAAACTTGCTTCCAGTTCAGCAGGAGACAGTGTGCAAATTAGCATTAGCTCTTAATAAGATCAGTGTCCTGCAATCCACAGTTCTTCGGTGCTCATAATGCTGTCTCTTTCCAGGTGAAAATTTTTCTCCTGAGAAGCCTTCCACAATACATTTTCTTGACAGAGATTGTTTTCATCCTAATCAGTCCCCCACCTTAAAACTTTCTCCATTTTTCCCACGTTCATGCTGTGAGTGCTGCTGTGAGTTGCTGAGAATGATTATTCATTTGTAAGCTTTTTAATAACATTTCCTTAGATCTTGAAGTCCCCAGCTGAGTCAACCAAGTTTGATTTTATAATTATAACCATTCTGCAAAAGTTATGGTCACTATATGGGCAATCTTGAAGGAATTTACTGGTCTTTTCCTTACACGTCTTTCAAACATCATTTATATTTTGTCCAATAACTAGGATGACTGTGGACAAGAAGGTGCTGAATTTTTCTGTAGAACACTAGAGTTCCTAGACTGTGTTCTCTCTTTAGCATTTGGAAACTTGGAGAGGGAAAAAGACTGTAATGAGAAATAAGATTTATTTTAAGATTTTATTTCAAAGGTACATTTTCCTACAGGGCTTGAAAAATTATCAATTTTGAAAGAAATGCTTTACTAAAAACTTTACGACACATGTGATGTTGATACACATCTGCTATTTTATTTGAATTAAACAAACTTGGGTTTTGTATTCTCAGTGTTCCAAAGAAATGCAATTCAGGAGTCTGGACAAACAAGCTGTGTGTGTTCATGTGCATGTATGTATATGTACACATCTGTACATGTACAACCACATATATTAGTCTTAACAAAGAGGTCGATGGAAGTGTACACACATATTCTGATGGACTGGGGATATTTGGGGTGCAAGTTCTCACACATTATCTGTCATATTTTGTAACTAAAAAAAGTTAAATCCATGGATCTTGTCTGAAGAGTGCTCTCACTGTAAAGTGTTTACTTTTTGTGACACATACTATTATTTCATGATTATGTTAAAATACTCCTAAAGAGTTTTACATGTTAACCAGCTACTAAGAATGCCTTAATAGAGTACTAATTTTTGTTAGAGGTGTCTCGACAATTTGAATTTTATATGCATGCATTATGTTTTCTTAAAATGGGAAAATTATGCATCTGAAGGAATCTGTCTAGAATAATGGGGTTCTATAGAGGTTACTTTAATCACGTTCTCCAGCAGTTATAGCTGTTTTACATCTTATTTGCAACAAAAGGGAACTCTAATTATCTTCAAAAAGAGCATAAAATGGTGTGTCTTGCTGCTGATGTAATGTTGATTCCTGAATGCTGCTGATAGGAACTGACAACTAAATGCATGTCACACTTTACAAAAATCAGCCATAGTGACAGGATAACCACCTTTTGTGACCTAGGAGCCAGAAAAGGGAGTATATATTTGCTTGTTAAATAGAAACAATTTGCAGTCTTACAGTTTTTCCTTTTTAAAAAATAAAAATACAATTGTCTTTATGTTAGAAATAATTTATTTATTAATATTAAAATTTCCTTATGCATTTTAAATTTTTGGAAGCTACCTACTGCAAATTATCATTAGCATATTGAATTTCTGTTCCAACCATGAGAGAAGTCTGAACATCTCATCCCTTCTTTCCTTATTTTTGATCTTCTTGGCTCAGAGACAAAGGCATGCCCAGTGCCAGAGTCCTGCAAATATGATTAAAGTGTACTTCAGTTTTATTCTAACTCATACAGATCTTATATACAAGTACATGTGAGATAAATATAAACAAAAAATATTAAAATTGGAGTTGAAAAGAAGATTGCATGTTTAAGTTAGACTGCAGGAGTCATGATGTACATATTAGATTGAGCTGGTTGACTCAGAGCCCCAAATGTGAAATTAATTAATGACAGTCTATAATATATTGCAAATAACCAACTTGTGCTACAAGACTTGATTTAATGTTCATATTAGGCTACTAAGCCATGGTGAACTTGTTTAGAAAAGAAGCCATACTCATGCATAAATGGTCTGTTCTGTGAAATCAATCTCAAAATTAAGCCAGCCAGACTTCAATGCGCAACAGTGCCCCGACATAAGAGCTTATGACTTCTTTCTTTACTCCCCTCCTCAGAATAATGGGAGGCTTGGAAGGGGCAGCAAGCAAAAGTACAGATTGGTTAGACATGTTCCTTCCTTGGCATTGACAACTAAATAAAATATATGTTTAATATGACTGCTTAGATCACATCAATGAATTCTGAACTTCAAAGATATGAAATGAATTTGTGGCTTCTCTCTTTCCAGAATACATTAATTTTATATTGGAATTAAGTTAGTATTTTCCTTATTTATTTCTCCAGCAAGAAGAAGTAGAAGGGGAAAGGAAGGGGAAGAGGAGAAGGATGAAGAGGAGAAGGAGGAGGAGAAAGGGGAGTAGGAGGAAGGGAAGGGGAGGAGGAGGGGAGGAAGAAGAGAGAATATAGTGAGAGAGGGAGTCTGAAGGGCAAAGGGATATATGTGTCTGTAATCAAGCTTGATGAAAATATAAATTCCACTCAAATAGCGTTTTGCCCTTTATAATTATGTATACCTTTCATTACATTGATAGTAATTCAAAACTTTGAATTAGAGAAGACAACATAATTCTAATGGATCCCTCTGTTTATTCAATAATAATTACCTTACTTTATCAAGATAAAGCATTGAGCAGATAGGTACTGTGCTTGTAGAAGTGAATAAAGCAGGTCAAAGAGGTGATGCTATGGCTGGAGAGAAAGAGAATATAACAATGATTGACATAATCATGGTAAGGTCAAGGAGAAGTTTGTGGTCCATGGAGATTGGAGAAGATATTCTTAAGGAAATGAGCACAGACTTTAGTGGGAATGGCTGCAGGAGCTGGATGGGGGTTGAAAAGAGTGTGGCAGCTGTCTCTGTTAGTGACTGCTATGGACAGAGTGTGGAGATGAGTGATAATCCCTAGAATTGAGTCGTACTCCATTGAGAGCAGTGATATTTTTCACTGTCTTGGTGTTTTAGTTCAAGATGGAGAGGATGTGCCTTGAGCACCTTGTGATAACAGAACACTATTTGTTCGTCTAATATCCAAAGTAATTTCTTGTTGTTCTTATGTGAATATGGACTGGAATCTGCAAATATCACCTTTGCTGATTTCTAACTGGGAAACTTATGACTGTTTACTTGGATTCTCCATTTACTAATTTGAAAAATAAGGAAAGCATCTATATCACTGGGTTATTGTGAATAAGTGTGTCTGTGTGTGTGTGTGTGTGTAAGAGAGAGAGAGAAAGAGAGAAAGATAAAGCATCATAGCTAGAACACAGTAGGTGCTTATAAAAGCACATCTCTAGTACCTCATAAAATAGAATAAATGAAAAATGTAATATAATAGGTACATGGAGACAAAACAGAAAAAGAAAAATTAAATGTATATGTAGTGGAGCAGAGTGATGCAGAACATTCTACTTAAAAATCCTTCATGCTGGATTCATTTATTCAGTGCCTACTTCCAAAGTCATGCCATGAAATAACCCATCATGTTCTAGGGCATAAACCTTTGCCAGCCAGAGGCTTTTGTTCTGAATTTTCTGCTGTTTTGCTCTGTTGCCCTAGCTACTCTGGGATTAAATTAAGTGTATTTTTTAGATAGCAATACATGTTATTTGAAAAAGGAAACAAAAGCTTTTGTCATCAAATAAACTTAAGATAGTGTCTAAATAAAACCAAGTGATTCTCAGAAAAAAAAAAAAAAAAACTTGAGCCACTGTGCACTATTTATCCCTTACCTCAGCTGCATGGCAGCCACAAGCAGGTCATGGCATATGCATTTTTCCAAATGTTCCTGAAATATCAGAGCATCTGGGGAAAACCTGTACTTCACTCCTGTTAGAGAATTTAAAAAGGTCTCTCTCATTTTCTTTCTTCTCACATACACTCACACATTTGTCTTGCAAGAAAAATAATTACTAAAAGTTCAAAAATTTTCAAGACAGTATAGCAGGCACAATGATAGAAATATAGATCAATGAAATAGAATTGATAATCAGAAAAACAAATCCTCACATATATGATCAATTAACTTTTTATAAGAGTACAAGATAATTCTGTGAGAGAAAAAATAACCTTTTCAACAAAATAGTGCTGTGGCAACTGGAGGCATATGTGTGAATGACTGAAGTTAGAATCATTCTTTATAAAACACGGGTATTAGCTCAATGTAGATCATAGAGCTACACATGAGGACTGAAACTATGCAAACTTTAGAATAAAATATAGAAGTTAACCTCTCTGATTTTTCACAATAAACAACCAATAGCACAAAGAGGAAAAAAAATGGATAAATTGCATATCATCAAAGTTAAAACACAGCCAGGTATGGAGGCACACGCCTTTAATCCCAACACTCAGGAGGCAGAGGTAGGAGGATTACCATAAATTTGAGACCACCCTGAGACTTTATAGTGAATTCCATGTCAGCCTGGGCTAGAGTGAAACCCTGCCTCAAAAAACAATTAAAACACAATAAAGAAAATAGAATGTTAGCCCAAAGAATGAGAGAAGTTGCTTGCATATAACATATTTAATAAAATATTCTAACCAAATTAATATGAATTAATATGAAGGGGTTGGAGTTTTAGCTCAATGGTAGAATACTTGCCTAGCAAGTACAGGATCGTGGGTTTGTTCCACAGGGTGCAATGAGTGCACATGGTGCTAGCATCCGCTCTCTCTCACTCAAACAAAAGAAAGATAGAGGAAACAATAAAACTCACAAAGGAACAGAATAATAGGAAGAGATCTTGCCATTATGTAATAACAATACAAATAACCCAGTTTTAAAATGGACAAAGAATTTGAACACACATGTCTTCAAAGATGTACAAATAATTACTAATCATGTGCAAAAGTACCGAGGGAGATGGCTAAGCCATATAAGCCAGAGGACTCAAATTGATATAGAACCCCTACACCCATGTGAAATGATGTGTCCATGTGGTAGCACATATCTTTACTCCCAGCTCTGCAGAGGGGAAAATGTGTTTCTTGGGGCTTACTGGCTAAATAGTCTAGGTAAACAAAATCAGTGAGGTCCAGATTCAGTAATAGATACTTTGTCACACTAAATAAGAGGAGTTATTGCCAGTTAATGGCTATTGGCAGGAGGGAAAATCATGTTCTTCTGTGGTTTATCTACTGATAAGTTGCCCTTATTCCAGTAAGTCACCACTTTCCCACCCATGCAACCAATCCTAGTTAAACTCAGTAGGTCACAAACAAAGACATGGAGGTAGGAAGTGGACTAGCTGTGAAGAAGATGGGGCTTAGTGGGAGGGATAATGGTGCTATTATCATAGTATGTTATACACATGCATGAAATTATTATTTTAAATTAATTAACTTTTTGAAAGAAATTTAAAAAATTTAGGATCAGAATGAAGGAAGAGAAACATAATATTGAGTTCTGACCTACATATATGCATATCTGCGCACATTGTACACAAACACATACACACACACACACCACATACAAATGCCCCAAAAGGACGACATATTGTTGGGTAAGATGGTGGATCACAACCCCCACCAACAAAACCACAAGGAAGAGGCAAGATGACACACCATCGGCTCTTATGCTCTTTTTGTGAAAGACACAAATTCTCTACGTGAACTTATTAAGCCTGGACAGATCTTGTCAGAGAAGCAGGAGATAAATGCTTTCAATTAGTATGAATCAACTGTTTTAGTCAGGACCAAGCATGTTAGCCTAAGAATTACACGAGACTTAGGATCAGAAGAACCTGAAGAATAAGATGAAGGAGCAGACCATCTAAGACCTCTGGGAACACAACCAGGCAAAATTTTACAGTCTTACCTCCCTCATATGGCAGCAACAAGAGCATTCAAGACAGCAGGGAACCAAGGGTTCCACTCAGGCCTTCAAGGCAAGCCATGCTGTCAGTGAACCAAGGAGGGAACTGTGCCACAACACAATGTAGGTGGGCTAGAAACATATTCTAAAAGGTAATTGGTCTGATCCCAACTGGGGAAATACCTTAAATCTGGTTCTCTGAATTTGATGTGAAAAAGCAAGTCATATAAACCTCAAAGAGAGGAAAAGAATTCAAAACCCTTTCCACCAAGGCAGAAATACTGAACAATGCAATAGCCTTCTTTTGATATTTGTTATAAATTCAGTATTCTTTGCCCTTTCTCAGCATTTGGGTATTATGGTTAACTTTACTCAATTTTCATATTGTTTTTAGTTACTCACTTTTTCAAATTTACTCTTGCATACGTATTTCAAGATAGTTTTGTTTGTGTGTGTAGACTGATCAGTAAAATTTTAGGATTGTTTTATATTTTTATCTACCTACTGTTCTATTATGATCTCTTTACTGTTCCCATGTCCTCTCATCTACTTTCACTCTCATTCTAGCCTCTTCCCTATATTTCTCTTCCTTTTTATATTCCACAGATCCACCCTTAAAAAATTGCAAAATCTGTTACACCTAATTGTATCGCAAATTTCCTCTCCCAGACACTTTCCCCACCTCTTTATTTTTTAATGTTAACACTAGTCCCAAATATAACCCAACCCTACTTCACTCCTTCATGTAAGTAACCAAAATGTAGTACACTGTATAACACTTTTCTTGTTTATCCACCAACATTTATTAAAGTCTAAGGGACAATTATTAATTTGTCACTATGGCAATTGTACTTTAGATTTACACCCTATCTTTGGTCACTCCTTATGTTACTATTCTACTTGAGACTAATTTAGAGGGCAGACTAGGCACCTTGAGCTCCTAGACTGAGGATATTACCTCTGATCTTCATACCTATAATTCAGCTGATATAATAAGAGAAAAACCTATCAATGACATAATCTAAGCTGTAAAAATCTCAAATAAGTAGAATAAGATACCTAAAAGATCAAGGCAACACAACTACTTCAAATACTATGAATCCAATAGTAATGGCCTCCATTGAGAGTGAATAAATGAAATATACAACAGCGAATTCAAAAGAAATATTATAACTATATTCAAAAAATCAAAGGAGAAATTGAAGAAATCAAAGAAGTAAATAAACTCCTAAAGGAATCCCAAAAGAACACAGAAGGTTGGCAGAATGACATAAGGTCAATATAAAATATGAGTTTTACAAAGGTAGACATACTGAAGAAAAACCAAGCTGAAATATTGAAAATGTAAAATAAAATAAACAACTCTTTAGAAAGCCTCACTAATAGAATGGCATGTTAAGCATTTTCAACAAATGATAGAAGGAAATTTCCCATCATTAGGGAAAGAGATATCAAGACAGATACAGGAGGCATTTAGAACACCAAACAGACAAGGCCAGAAAATAACTTTCACTTGTCATATTATAATTAAACTACTAAATATGTAAACCAAAGAAAGTATATTGAAATCAGAAAGAAACACAGAATAACTTATAAAGGTAAGCCCATCAATATAACAATATTTTCTCAACAGAAACTTGAAAAACTATGAGAACTTGGAATGATAGACTTCAGACTCTGAAAGACAACTTCCAACTCAAATTATAATACCCAGCCAACCTATCCCTCAACATTGAAGAAGAAAGAAAAACTTCTCAGGATAGAAATGGACTAAATGAATTCTTTACAACTGAGCCATTTGCATGGAAAATACTTGAAGGATTCCTATTGATTAAAGAGAAGACCATGCATATACATAGTAAGGAATAAGCCATGCTCAGAAAGATGAATAGAAACACACACACACACACACACACACACACACACACACACACACAAAACAATACAAAGTCAACAAGAATGATGAATTAACACATACCTTTCAATAATAACTTAAATACAAATGGTTTCAATTCCTTAATCAAACATATAAAGTCATAGGATAGCATAATGGATAAAAAGGCAGGATCTTTTGTTCATTGCCCAAAGAAACACACCTTACCATTAAAGACAGATGGTAACTTAGGGTAAAAGGATAGAAAATGGTATTTCAATAAAACATGGGACTAGAAAACAAGCAGGTGTTACTGTTGTAATATCTGAAAAGATATAATTCAAATCAATATTAGAGGGGATGAAGAAGATCATTTTATACTGATTAGGGAAATGATACAAGAAGAAAATATTAAAATTCTAAGCACATGTACCAAACACAAGCATACTCAATTTCATAAACAAATGCTACTAAATTTAGAATCAATTATTAACACCAGGTTATTAGTAGTATATAACTACAATAACATATGATCACCAATTGAGAGATAATTCTGGAAATATAGGTATTAATATTGGGAAAATAGCTATTCTGCCAAAAGCATTAAACTGATTCAATGCAATTCCATTAAAAATTCTAGCAATGTTCTTTGCAGAGATGGAAAAAATAATCTCAAAATTCATATGGAAGAACAGAAGGCCTCAGATAGCCAAAAAAAGACACACATCTGGTAACATCACCATACCTGATTCAAGATACACTACAAAGTCATAGTAACTAAAACAACATGGTACTGGCACAAAGAAAGACGCATAGATCAATGAAATAGAATAGAAGAGCCATATCTAAATCCAAGCAACTACAGTTATCTGATCTTTAAAAAGAGGGCCAAAAATACACACTGGAGAAAAGTCAGCATTTTCAACAAATTGTGTTAGAGAAATTGAATAATCACATGTAGAAGTATCAAAATTAGACCCACTTCTCTCACCCTGCACAAAAGTCAACATAACATGGATTAAGGACCTCAACATAAGATGTAAAACTATAAAACAACTAGTATAAAAAGCAGAGAAAACACTCCAAAATATATGTATAGGGAAAAACTTCTTAAATAAAACTCCAAATAGCAAAGTAATTTAGATCAAAACTCAACAACTGGGACCTCATCAAACTAAAATAGCTAATGTACAGACAAGCAAGGCATCAACAGAATTGATAGGCCTCCCACAGAATGGGAGAAAACCAGCTACAAGTCTGACAAAAGTCTAAGATCTATAATCTGCAAAGAACACACAAAAAAACCTAAGTGATAAAACCAAAAACCCAATCAAAAACCAGGGTAGAGAATTGAGCAGAGAATCCTCAAATCAAGGCATATAAATGGCCACTACACCCTTAAAGAGATGTTCAATCTCTTTAGTCATCGGAGAAATGAAAATTAAAACAACACTGACATTTCATCTCACTCCAGTCAGGATAACATTTATCAAAAGATTTCAAATGACAATAAATGCTAGTAGGGTTGTGGGAAATAAGGAACACTTACCCACTGCTAACGAGAGTGCAAACTTATACAACCACACCGGATATGTTTGGAAACTCCTGAAAAAGATGAAAATATATCTACCCTTTAGTCCAGCAGTGCCACTTTTTGACATATATCATAAACACACCACTCTTTAGCACACAGAAAATTCCATGGCTATATATGCTGCTGCTCTAGTCATAGTAGTTTAGGGTCTGAATCAGTCCAGATGCCCATCAACTGATGAATGGATAATTAAGATGTGTTACATATACACAATGGAATTCCACCCAATGGTAAGGAAAAATGAAATGATGAAATTTGTATGAAAATGGATGGAGTTGGAAAAAAATCATTCTAAGCAAGGTTATGCAGGCACAGAAAGACAAACTCCACATGTACTATCTCATCTATGCTTTCTAAGTGAGATCAACTGAAGATGAATGCAGTGTTGCAGTTGGGCTCATGTTTCTGGCAGAAAACACCTGACCAAGAGAAGCTTGTGGGAGAAAGGATTAATTTGGGCTTACAGCCTTGAGGGGAAGTTCCATGGTGAAAGGGGGAAACAATGGCATAAGCAGAGAGTGGACATCTACTCCTGGACATCAGGTGGAGCAGGAGAGTTAGCCAAACAGTGGCACGAGGAAGCTGGCTATAATGCCTGTAAGCTTGCCTCCAACAATAAACAGCCTCCAGGAGGCTCAAATTACCAAATTGCCACCAGCTGGGAACCTAGCATTCAGAACACATAAGCATATGGGGGGAGCAATTGATTCAAACTACCACATTCTGTTTCTAGTCCTCATAAACTGATAACTTTTCATGATGTAAAATTTAATGAATACAGTCCAACTTTAAAAGTCTCTATAGTTTTTATCAATTCCAGGGATGTTCAAATATCCCCATACTACAAGGTCTTTTAACTGATGTATAATACCAATAATAGTAATAATAATAACAGCACAGAATCAGCATTCACACTGCAAAAAGATGGCAATGGTCATAGAAAAGAAATATTCACCCAAGATTTAAAACAAACAGGGCAAACAAACTCCGTACCTCTAAATCTGATAACTGTAGCCAGTGATAAGTCTTAAAGTCCAATAAATCTAACCACTGACAAGTCTCTGGGGTTCCAGTTCCACCCTTCCAGCTAGGCCACTCACAGACCTGGGTACCTTCCTTATCCTTATCCAATTATATCCCTTCTACTTGATTCTCTTGTCTTATTGCTTGGGCTAAAACTTCAAGCATTCTCTTCAAGGTCTGGAACAAGACAGGAGTGCCCACTCTCACCATTGCTTTTAACATAGTACTTGGATAAGGAAGAAATTACACTAGTATTATTTGCAGATGACATGGTTACATATATATATATATATATATATAATCAATGTAATCATACATATATAGAGAGACCAAGAAGACTCCACCACATAGCTCCTAAGGGTGATAAATTCTTTCAGTAAAATGACAGAATACAAAATCCATACACAAAAATCAGTAGCCCACCTGTACACCAAAGATAACTATATGGGGAAAGAGATAAGAAACACTATCTTATTTTCAATAGCCACAAAAAATTTAAATAACTTGGAATATCACTAACCATGGAAGTTAAAGGCCTATACAAAGAAAATTTCAAAACACTGAAGAAAAAAATTGAGGAGGGCACAAGAAGATGGAAAGACCTCTCATGCTTATGGATGGGAAGAATATTGTGAAAATGGCCATCCTGCCTAAAGCATTATACAGACTCAATGAAATTCCAGTGAAAATTCCAGCAACGTTCTTCACAGATCTAGAAAAAATAGTCTCAAAATTTACATGGAACAACAGAAGGCCTCAGATACACAAAAATATCCTCAACAAAAGAAATATGTTTGGTCTGGGGAGATGGCTTAGCAGTTAAGCGCTTGGTTGTGAAGCCTAAGGACTCCAGTTCAAGGATTGATTCTCCAGGACCCACACTAGCCAGAGGCACAAGGCAGTTCACATGTCTGAAGTTTATTTGCAGTGGCTGGAGGCACTGGGGCACCCATTCTCTCTCTCTGTCTCTCCTGCCTCTTTCTCTGTCTGTTGCTCTCAAATAAATAAACATAAAACAATTTTTTTAAAAAAAGAAATATGTCTGGAGGTAACATCCATACCTGATGTTAAGGTATACCACAAAGTCATAGTAACTGAAACATCATGGTACTGGCATAAAACAGAGACACAGACCAAAAGAATTAAATAGAATACCATAAATCCAAGCAACTACAGCTACCTGAACTTTGAAAAGGGGGTGGAGGCAAAAAATACACTGGAGAAATGACAACATCTTAGACAAATGGTGCTGGTGAAACTGGATAATGACTTGGAGGGGAATGTAATTTGACCCATTTCTCTTACCCTGCATGAAAGTCTCTAAATGGATTAGGGCCTTTGATATAAGATCTGAAGCTCTAAAATAACTAGAAGAAAAAGCAGGGAGAACACTCCATGATATAGGTGTACAGAAAGATTTTGTAAATAAAAGTCTGATAGCAAAGTAATTTAGAACAACACTTAGCCACTGGACTTCTACTAAAAAGGCTATTGTACAGAGAAACAAGACATCACCATAATCAACAGAATTCAAGAAAATTTTCAACAGATACATATTTGACAAAGGTCTAATATCTAGAATCTGATGAGCTCTAAAAATTAAACAAGAAACAAATCAAACAACACAATCAAATAAAGGAGTAGAAAACTTAATAGAGAATTGTCAAAGGAAGAAATACAAATGGCTATTACACAATTAAAGAGATGTTCACCATCTTTATTCATCAGGCCAGAGAAATGCAATTTAAAACAACTCTGAGATAACATCTCACCCCAGTCAGGATGGCATTCTTCAAAGCATCAAATGACAACAAATGCTGATGATGGCTGTGAGCAAAGAGGAACCCTTACCCACTGTTAGTGGGAGTGCAAACTAGTACAATCACTATGGAAATCAACATGGAGACTCTTAAAAACATATGAAAATAGAGTTACCTTTCATCCAGCTAGCCCATTCCTGGGCATATATCCTAAAACCTCCATTCTTTTCTACAGAGATACTTGCTGCTGCTCTCTTCACAGTAGCTAGGACCTGGAGTCAGCCCAGGTGTTCATCTACTGATGAATGGATCTGTTACATATAGACAACGTAGTTCTATTCAGTGGTAAGGAAAACAAAATAATGAAATTTACATTAAAATATATGCAATTAGAAAAAAAAATCACTCTAAGGGCAGTCACACAGACACAGAAAGACAAATGCCACATGTATTCTCTCATCTGTGGTTCGTAACTGACATCAAGTGCAAATGATTGCAAGTGGTAGTAAGCACCAGAGATATAGGAATAAAATGAGAATGAGATCAGGAGAGAGAAGAAATAAGAAGAGAGAAGAGGAGTTATCAGACAGGTTAGGGGAGAAGTATGGAGGAATGAGACAACATGAATCAGTTTCATAGAAACCCTCACTCTGGCTAACATTCTTCAAGGTATGACCTCCAATAGAGGGGGCCAGTGAACAATCCAGTCAGAAGATGGAAAAAGCTTAAACTTCAAATCACAGACTCTGGCTGTTAAATCCCCAGGCCTGGAATTGGGTTGCCCCACCCCCATAGTAAACTGTTGCCCAAAGAGACCTTTGAAGTTCCCAAAACAATGTAGGCTATTACCAAAACACTGATTACCTGTCAGAGCTAAAAGGTAAGACTCTATTGCTGAAGACACCACTGCCTGTGATCACGAGATATTGGTATATCATTCTGACCAAATAGGAAACTAGCTCCCATCTGGATAGCACTCAAAGTGCTGGAAAGCCCTTTGAGAGCCAGGGGAGAAAAATGGTTACTAACAGCATGAATAACAGGAGACCCGACAGACTACAAGATAAACCAGATGGTCAAGAAATACACACTGTGCAACAGTGGCATGCAGTGTATGTGGACAATCAACTGATCTCTGATTAGGCAAGGAGACCTGCTCAGTGGGAGAGAATTTATATTTGGTACTGGAAACCAAGTCAGAATCCCATTGGTCAGGAAATTCATAGACTTCAGAGAGAAGCCTCCACTGTTCTCTGAAGAAGAAGAGTGGACTTGCACCCACAACTCCCAGAAATATCTCTTGAAATATGCATACTTCCCTTTAATTCAAGCTGCTGTCACTCTTGTTTGGAGATTGTGCTTTATTTTACAGATGGCAGTGAATAAGGAGGAGAACCAAAATCTATTGATAAGACTGTCTAACATGAAATGTGGCTTCTCTACCATATCCACTCGGGCCCAGGAGAAAATGTAGGGGAAGTGACAATGTGAATACTGCTCTTACTGCTAGCCTGACAACCAGCCTCAGGCTAGTCATGACAAACATGGTCATTAATCAAAACAGAAATCCAGAGGCTACAGAGAACTGAACACTAAATCATCCTGCCAACAAACCTGCCATGGCTCAGGGAACATTGAGACAAATGGGGCAGAAAGATTTTAAGGGCCACAGAGTGAGTAGGAATATCTTGAGGCATGGTCCCAAACTAAGCCACAGAGGCTGACTGAGGTATTCATGACCCACAGTGAATATACCATAATCCCACTGAGGAGAACCCCAGGGAAACAGGAGCAGGGGTGAGAGAATAACTTGTTATAATTAATATAAAAAATATTTTTAAAAAGTATAATAGGATTCAAGTCACTCAGGAACTAAAGCCAGTAATCAATGGAGACCTCATGAAGTTACAAAGCTTTTGTAGCAAAGAAAACTGCCAGTTGAATAAAGAGTCAGTCCACTGAATGGGGATAAAAGTCTTCTTTGCCAGCTATACATCTGACAGATGAACTGAATATACACAGAACTCAAACATAAACAATAAGAAATCAAACAACCCTGTGAAAGAATGGGCTATAGAACAGAACAAAGAGTTCTTAGGAGAAGAAATACAAATGTCCAATGAATATTTTAAGAAGTGTTCAACATCTTTAGCCATCAGGGATATGCAAATTAAAACTACTTTGAGAACCCATCTCCCTCTAGCAAGAGTTGGTATCATAAAAAAAAAAAAAAAACATAAATGGGAACAAATGCAGGAAATGATGATATGGAGAGAGAAAAACTCTTATTCACTATTGATGAAATTGTAAACTGGTATAGCCATTATGGAAATCAGTTTTAAAGCTTCTAAAAAGATGAACATAGCACTAGCATAGGACCCAGCTATCCCACTTCCGGTTACATACCTCAAGGATACTACACTCTACAAGAGAGAGATTTCTGCATCTATGTTTATTGTTATTCTATTCACAATAGTTAGGAGAGAGAATCACAGTAGATTTCCATCAACTAATGAATGGATAAAGAATATTTGATGTATTTTCCCAACAAAGTTTCAGTCAAATGTACAGAAAAGCAAAGTGCTGAATGAAATAGTTCATGCCTATAGTCCCAACATGGAGGTAGGAGAATCACCATGAGTTCAAGGTCAGCCTGGCCTATAGTGAGTGAGACCTTGCCTCAAAATCTACAAAAAAATGAAATTATAAAATTTGCAGGAAGCACATGGATCTGGAAAGAGTAAATAGTATCCCAAATGAGGTAAGCCACTCTTTGTTACCAAAGCTAAAGTTAAATGTAAAAGCCCTGTGGAAACTTACTTCTTTGTCAGCTAATTAAAACTTATATGAAAAAGAGTTTAGACAAAATTATTCTGTGGGGGCTGGAGAGATGGCTTAGCGGTTAAACGCTTGCCTGTGAAGCCTGAGGACCCCGGTTCAAGGCTCGATTCTCCAGGACCCACTTTAGCCAGATGCACAAGGGGGCGCACGCGTCTGGAGTTCGTTTGCAGTAGCTGGTGGCCCTGGCCCGCCCATTCTCTCTTCTCTCTCTCTCTGCCTCTTTCTCTCTCTGTCGCTCTCAAATAAATAAATAAAAATGAACAAAAAATTAAAAAAAATAGTATTAAAAAAATTATTCTGTGGGTATGGACAAAGCTGCTCTCAGAAACCATAAATAATTATAGGAACATCTTAGTGTCATGGGTGGGATACCTCCCAGTGAGTTGTTCGTCAGGGAGTTCCCTGAAGCCCCCAAAACTTTATAGACCTGATTGATTGCCTGCCAGACCAAGGTAGAAAACTACTGCTGAAGATTCCTCACATTCTGGTTGGAAGACATTCAGTAGTAAACTAGGGGCTGAGCTGAAACTTTTTCTCTGCCTGCTAGCTAGCTGTCTGTCATAGTGCTGAAAATTGCTGCCGTAAGTGAAAGGTCATCAGTAATCTTGCCCAGCAGTGGACCCTGTGCATAACACAATCAATGAGCCAAGCAAAATGTGCCCACTGCTATACAATAATGGTATGATTGTTATGTGAGTAACCAACTGCTCTCTGATTGAATCTGAGATGTACTCCACTGGAAGGAATCCATGCCTGGTGCTGAAAAAATAGTGAAAAGCATATAGCTGGAAAGGTCATGAGCCCTATGTGGGAAGCAGCTACAGTTGTTTGGCTAAATGAGTATGTGGTGCTCATCAAAGTGTCCTCTAAATATGTGTGCCCTTGGATTATTGCTGCTCTTGCCTTTGCTTAGAGATCCCTATTTTGTAGTTGGAGTGACTACTGAGGAGACCCAAAACTCATCCAAGTACTGACAGTAAGTGACTGTGAAATTCTCATTTATTAAATGAGATATATCTCATTTATTAAATGAAATATGTATAATATATCACCCCCCCACACCAAGGCTTAGGAAACATCTTGGAAGAAGAAATAGGAAGAATATGAATCATGTGATATGGAGTGCTACAGAATATTTTCTTCTGGTCATGACATGGCCCTGACACTCATGATCTCACAGTGACTCCACGTACGTGTACAGGACCTCCCTGGTATGGGACTCGTCAACATTCCATAATGGATGATGGGGGAGGGTATGAAGGCTCAAACCCTTCCTGGGGAGGTAATGGGAGTTATTTGTTGTTGGGGGAAAAGGAATTATTTTCTATAGTGAGTGGTGAAGCCACTGGCAAATTGCATGTGCTCTGGTAAATAATCTCAACCTACATAAATGCAAATAATCCTAATGAAATTCAGTGTGAAAGACAAATGTATAAGAAAGACAAACAAAAAGCCCATCCAAGTAGAAGAAGGAATAGTTGGGAAGACAGAGAGGTTTAGTGAAAAGGGGTTGGGGATAAGGGACAGTAGAAGATAATGGGATAAAATGAATTATGTTCATGAATAAAAACTGTCAATACTCACATTGTAGTGTAAAAACTACAGTGGATTCTGCTTGGCTGCTAAAGAATGGTTGTACTATAATGGCAAATACTAGAAGTGTTGGCAAGCATGTGGAAAAGTTGAGATTCTTGTATAAGGTGTGGTGGTTTGAATCAGATGTCCCCCATAAACTCATGTGTTCTGAATGCTTGGTCTCCATTTGGTGGCAATTTGGGGGAGGTACATCTTGCAAGAAGATATGTGTTTTGGGGTTGGATTTAGGGGTGCTATAGCCAGATCCCCCTTGCTAGAGACTGGCTTATTTCCCTGCTCTTGTTGTCTATCTGATGACAGCAAGGATTTGATGTACATCCTTTCCTCTACCATCATTTCCCTGCCAACTTGGAGCTTCTACTCCAAGGCTGTAAGACAAAATATAAAAACTTTCCTCCCATCAGCTGCTTTTGGGTTCTTTGTCCCACCAATGAGGAGGTTACTACAACATATGGCTAGTAGTATTATAAAATGGCTAAACCATTCTGTGAAATTATACGGCATTTCCTCAGTAAGTTAAACATGTAGTTACCACATAATACAGTCAATCCTTTCCTGGGTATATAACCAAAAAAAAAATATGTTAAAACATAGTTATACACAAAAATTATTCACTTGTATGTGCATAGCCACATAATTCATAAGAGCCAAAATGTGCAGACAATGAAAATATCGCCAAAGCGATGAATGATAAAATGTGGTATATCCATATATATATTTATGGAGAGAGAGGGAGAGAGAAATGAAATACTGACATGTGTAGTAACATAGATGAACCTTGAAACACAAATATCATGCAAGCGAAAAGCTAGTCACAGAAGCAGCATACAGTGAATGACTCCATTTATATGAACTGTCTGCTGTAACAATTACAGAGAAGTTAAGTACCTCAGTGATTGCCTGGGGCTGTAAGGGTGAAAGGGGAACTGGAAATGACTGCTTTTGGGTGACAGGGCTCCTTAGGTACTGGAGCGCTGGTGGTTGCTCAGCTGGTGGCTACGTTTCCAGTGTCAGCCCTGAGAAGTCTGCCCAGTTCAAGTTCCACATCCTGAAGATTTCCTCCTAGTTATTTGTTTCTCCAAAAAGTTACATCGTTTTATATGTTGCTTTTAACTCTGTGACCTCATTTTGAATTGGATTTTTATGAAAAGAGTGAGATGTACATTATAGTTCATTGTCTTACCACTGGATGTCCAACTTCCTTAGCAACAGTTTTTGGCAAGGAGATCACTCCTTTATTTGTTTGCTTTTATCCCTTTGTCAATTCGACTTCTGTAGTCCTGCTTCTTATTCTTATAATTTCTTCTCTTGGCTTTCCTTTTTTATTTTAGTTCTCAAGATGGGAAATCAGATTATTAAAACTTTTCCTCTTCTCAGATGCATGCACACACCATTTTTTTCTGTCTCACTAGATTTGATATGATTATTAATATTTTATTCAATTTGGCATATTTTTATTCCCTTGAAATTTTCTTTCTCCCATTATTACTTAGAGATTCTTTGTCTGAGTTTTCCTTCCACCTTTCTATCTTTACTTTGCAGCTTGTTTCCATTGCAATCACTGAGCACTCTTCAGGATTGTGGGAGTTTGAGGGACTTTTTTTTTATGGAGTAGAGTAGGGCCTATCCTTGCATTTATTCTATAGTTACAGAAAAAAAAAAAAAGTGTCTTCTGCCTTCTTGGTAATGAAGTGTTCTGTGAATGTTGCCTAGATCTCATGGCCTTATGAGACCGAGTGCACCCATATCAATGCACATTTGCTTCTTCATAGCTCGGTCAAATGTCAAAAAATGAGTGAAAAAGTCTCAGGTTAGAATTTTGAATTTATTTCTACTTTCATTCATCAACCTTTTCTTTTTGGCCCTGAGAACTGAACCCAGGGTTTCACACATGGCAAGCAGAGGCTCTACCTCCAAGCTACAAGCTGAACTCTTTTGACTTGACATTTGCCTGTATTTATAGAATATGGTCTGATAATCCTATACATGCCTATGATGTGTAATAATTGCCTCAAGGTAACTACCACTTATAGCTTTGTAAAGAGTTTGTCATTCCTTTGTGCTGGGACCATCCAAAGTCTTTGAAAACTATTAAATGTTTAATTAAGTATTGTGAGCTATAGTCACCATCCCAAGCTGTTGAGCATTAGGAAAAATTCTATGCAATCGTACTTTGTTTGATGTTAGACCTTCTCACTTTAGCTTCTTCTCTCTCCAAAGACTAGTGGCCACTATTCTATTCTCTGCAAACTTTTTGCTTTTCTTATTTTGCACATATGCTGCTTATTGCTTATATTTTATGCCTTCAAAGTTCATTCACTTATTATTGACATCATTATTTCATAATTGTCCTTGCTTTTATGTCTACCTTAATGACACTAATGTAGTCAGTCCATTTACACTCAGTTAATATATGCATGATGTACTTTCCTATCTTATTATTTTTTTTATTTTCCACCCACTTCCTACATTGTCAGATAGTCCCAATCTACATAACTATATTTAGATCAGTGACAGACAGCATACAAGATGATGATCTCTAACATTATGGTGGACATAATACATTTTCTTCTTATTTATTATTATTTTAGAGAGACAGTGAGAAAGAGAGTTGGTGCACCATGGCCTTAGCCACTGAAATCAAACTCCATAAGCTTGTGCTACCTAGTGCACATGTACAACCTTTAGCTTGCATCGAGTCTGGAGAGAGATCAAAACTGAGTCCTTAGGCTTTGCAGGCAAGTGCCTTAACCACTAAGCAATCTCTGCAGCCCTATACAACATTTTTTAGCCTGCTGACATGATAGCTATTATGAGGCTGTGGTACAGCACAGCCCTCTGTCTGTGATAATTCTGCTACAACTCTACCAGCTGTAGAAAAGTAGAGTGCATACAACCAGGTCACATGCCTAGTACTTAATAAAATAATAAATGCTACCACTACTTTGCCCTTATTTTGAAGTGTACTGCTTACTTAAAAAGGATATTTACTGTCAAATAATAGTTCTTTCCCAGCAGCTACTGCACACATTTACTATTTAGCATGAAGAGACCATACCAAGAGACTTACCTGATTTTTGTTTCTGTGAGTCAGGATCTTGTTACATGGCCCAAGCTGGCTCAAACTCACTATGTAACTCAGAAAAATGGCAAACCCTAATATTTCAGCCTCTGCCTCCTATGTGTTTATGCATTTCCTGGTATCATTTGCTACTTTGAGAAAAGTATAAGACTTCTCTGTATCTTTTTTATTTTAGAGAGAGACAGCAAGAGAGAGAGAGAGAGAGAGAGAGAGAGAGAGAGAGAGAGAGAGAGAGAGAGAGAACAAGAGAGAAAGAGAATTGACACACGCCGGCTTCAGCCACAACAATCGAACTTCATGCCCTTGCACCACTTAGTGGGCATGTGCGACCTTGTGCTTGCCTCACCTTTATGCATCTGGCCAACATGGGATCTAGAGAGTTGAAAAGGGGTCCTCAGGCTTCACAGGTAAGTTCCTTAACCACTAAACCATCTCTCCAGCTCTCTGTAACTTTTTTAATCTCCCCCATGTATATTAAAGTCTTAAATAGCAACTCTATCTCTATTTAGCACACAACAAGATACTTTCAAACTCTCCTGTTCTATTGTAGACCAGAACTTCTTATACCCTACTATGTGGTGCTTACGTCGACCTGCAACTTCAATCCTCCTGTCTCAATCCTCCAGTGCTGAGGTTACAGGTATGTTCCATCATGGCAAGCTGGTATTTACTACTTTTTGTTCAACTGTCAAATATAATTCAGAAGATTTGAAAGGAAGGAGTAAGTAAATCCATTATATTTAGCTATATTTTTTGGTTCTTCTATGTTTTCATCTTTTTTAGAAAAAATATTTCCTAGTCATCCTTTAAGAGTAAATCTGCTAACAAAGTTCTTTGTTTCCTGCCATCTGAGAATTTTTTAGTTCCTCTTCACTCTTTACATGCATTCAGGGATTTGTTCTTTCTTTTCCCAGTTTCACTCCATTGTTCAGACTAAATAATTCCTATTGTTTTGTCTTCAGGTTCACTGAATGTTATTCCTTCTATGCACTCCATTCTGGTAAGCCTATGGATTTTTTGTAATTTATGATATTTCTCAGTTCTAAAATTTCTGTAGAGTTACTTTTAATTTTTATATCTTTGCTGAAACTATTTTTGTCATTTTTGTTAAATGTGCTCCTAAGTGCCAATAAAAGCCCTTTTCTAATGCCATAAAGTCTCATTGGATAATGAATGCTGATATCTCTGTTTTCTTGCTGTCATCATCTATTGTCTATAAAATTCAGTTTGAAATCTTCTTGGAGCTTGGATATTAAATATGTAAAATAAATTAAATTAAAAATATACATATTAATTCTATAAAATTAAAAATAGAATGGGGCATGGTGGCACATGCTTTTAATCCCAGCACTCGGGAGGCTGAGGTAGGAGGATTGCTGTGAGTTTGAGACCAGAATGAGACTAATTCCAGGTCAGTATGCACTATAGCAAGACCTTACCTTGAAAAATAAAACAAAATTAAATTAAAAATAGATATTGAAGAGAAAGATCAGTGGGACAATAGAGAACCATTCTTCTCCTCTTTAACAACTTGGCTTTTATGGTGTTATGTCATGAATCCTCATGAAATTTCTTCTCTAGGTGGTTTCTTCTGACAGAAGGAAAGACAGAAGACTCCCTGTTACTTCTAGGTGGTTACAGAAGCCCAGGCCCCCCACCTGCTTTCTGCTGGTCCCTCAAGAGAGGAGGCAGAACTCTTCCTTACCAGTGGGTGAGGCTGTTAGTCAGACTTTTGTCACTGTGACAAAATACCTGACATGACCAATTTAAGGGGAAAATTTCTACATTGGCTTAAGGCTTAAGAGATTTCAGTCCACGATGGAGGGAAGGGCATAGCAGAATAGATTTTCTCACCACATAGTGCTGGGAAACAGAAAGAGACATGTGCATTTGCAGGCTTTCTCTCTTTCCCATTGTACCTCATGGAGGCCTCCAGCCTCCGTAATTGGAGGAGGTATGGTTGTTTCAGCCAAGTGTCTCCCATAAACTTGTGTGTTCTAAGTGCTGGGTCCCCAGCTGATGGCAATTTTGGAATTAGAACCTTGTTGGAGGTGTGTTGCTGGAGGTGGGCTTATGGATGTTATAGCCTGCTTCCCCTTACGAGTGTCTGGCACACTCCCTGCTGCTGTTATCCACCTGAGGTTGGCCAGGGGGTGATGTTCAGCCTTTGTTCATGTCAGGCTTTCCAATGCCATCATGAAGCTTATTCTCAAGACTATAAGCCAAAGTAAACCCTTTCCTTCCACAAGTTGCAATTGGTCAGGTGCTTGGTACCAGCCACAAGGAAGTGACTACAACATCAGGGCTTCCCCTCTTAGTTCACTCTGTTATTGAGAAAGCTCACACCGACACACCTGGAAATGTGCTTTAGTAATCTCATGCTGGGGAGTGAGCTATCTTCTTGTCTTATAAACAGATCATGGTTCTCCATTTTCTCTGCCATCTGTAAAAATAAAACAGATTCTCCCACCAAGATTAAGAGCAGCTTGGGTTAAAGAGGATATGCAAAGTTTTTTGAGGGATTTTTGATATGCAAGCCCATTCTTCTCCAGAGATCTGGGAGGGCTTCTCTCTGAAGTCTATGAGTTTCCTGACCATGGGATTCTGACTTGGTTTCTAATACCAGATACCAGCTCTCTCCCACTGAGCAGGCCAGGTCTCATGTCCAATCAGAGAAGAGTTGGTTACCCACAGAGCTGTTTGCCACTATTGCACAAGTGTGTACTTCTTGTCTGGCTGGTTTATTTTGCAGTCTGCAGGATCCCCTGCTTATTATTATTATGTTGGTGAGCATTGTCCTGTAGTAGTTCCCATAGGGATCTCCAGCCCTATGGAGGCTCTCCAGGAGCAGGAGGGAACTAGTTTCCCTTTTGGTTCCAGCATCGAAATCCAATGTCCTATGACTACAGCTTGTGGTGTTTAGCAATAGGTTCTTTCCTTTTAGCTCTGACAGGAAAATAAGTGTTTTGGCAATGACCTACATTATTTTTGGAACCTCATGGGTCGCCCTGGCTAACAGCTCACAGTGGGGAACAACCCAAATCTGGGCCTGGAAATTACTGGCCAGAATCCATGGTTTTAAGGTTAAACTTTCACCCACTTCTGTATGGACTGTCTCTCCCACTACTTCTTTATTGGTGGAGATATCTTGCAGAATGCTTATCATGATGAGGGTTTCCATGGAACTGACTCATGTCATTATATTTGCATAGTTTCCTCCCCATCTTCCCTATCCCTTATGCCTCCGGGCCCCTCCAGTCACTAATACTCTGTCCCTCCCGTAACATCTCAGGTGACTCCTCCTTTCCTCTGTCCCTATTTCTTCTCTCACCTGGTCTCATTGTAGTTTTATACCTATAGTCCTGGTGCTAACTACTATTTTACTCATCTCCAATTGATCCTCGTTAGGAACTACAGATTAGTGAGTTCATGCAGCAGTTATTTCTCTGTTCCTGACTTGCTTACAATAATTATTTTATAGCTATCAATTTTCCTGAAAATTTTATTATTTCATTTTTTCCCACTGCTGAATAGAATTTCATTGTGTATATGTACCACATCTTTATTATCCATTCATCAGCTGATGGGCAACTGGGCTGATTCTAGTTTTTAGCTATTGTGAATAGAGCAGCAATAAACATGACTGGACAAGTATCTCTGTAATAGAGTAGAGTTTTCAGGGTATATGCCCAGGAGTAGTATAACTGAATCAAGAGGTAGATCTACTTTCATAATTTTCAGGAGTCTGCATACTGGTTTCCAAAGTGGTTGTACAAATTTTCACTCTCACCAGCAGTGGTTAAGAGTTCCTCTTTCCCCACAGCCTTGCCAGCATTTGTTGTCATTTGACTTTGTTTAATGAAGTAGTTACCTTTTTACAAGTCCTGTTCTTGCAATCTATTTCATCTATTGGCTAAAGAAAGCCAGTTTGGATTAGCTCTATTTCTGTACATATTGGAATTACTTGCATTTATTTTTTTAACTTTAATAAGGGAAATTTTTTTTCCCAGTACAGGTGTTGCAGTCAGGTTCACATTGCTGGCAAAAATCACCCAACCAAGAGCAGCTTTTGGGGCAAAGAAAGGGTTTATTTTGGCTTACAGACTCCAGGGGAAGATCCATGATGATAGGGGCAAATAATAGCATGAGCAGAGGGTGGACATCAACCCCTGGACAACATAAGGTGGACAATAGCAACAGGAGAGAGTGTCAAACACTGGCAAGAAGACACTGTCTATAATACCCATAAGCCTGCCCCCAACAATACATTGCCTCCAGGAGGCATTAATGCCCAAATCTCCAACAGCTGGGAAACTAGCATGCAGAACACCTAAGTTTAAGAGGGGCACCTGCATCAAACCACCACAGTAGGTGACCAAATAATGGGGATAGTGTGTTGGTTTCTGGGGAACACTAATTCTTTGACTTGCTGATGATGCTTTGAGGTGACATTTTCACAGGGTCTTTTTCTATGAGCACCCAGGAACTAATTCTACCTGTCTCTTCATAGATGTCATAGTGCATATATCCTCTCAGCTGACAAGAAAAGGGAACATGATTGTGTACTCATTCGACCATGTATATGTGTGTATATATATCTACATCTATATCTATATCTATAACTATATCTATATCATCTATATCTATATCTATATCTATATCTATATCTATATCTATATCTATATCTATATCTATATCTATATCTATATCTATATCATCTATATCTATATCTATATCTATATCTATATCTATATCTATATCTATATCTATATCTATATCTATATCTATCTATCTATCTATCTATGCACATATATATACACATATACACATTCTGGCTGGAACCCAGAATGGAGTCAATCCCAAGACAAATAGCCTGTTTAGTGGTGGGAATCACTACATGAGGCACCAGGGGAAAGTATCCAACAGCAGTGTGAGCAAGCAGGGGTCAAAGATACTCAGAAGCAAACAGTCAGACAAAACGTACACACCAGTGCAATGGTGGCACACCGCATTGGTGGGTAACCAATGGCTTTCTGATTGGCTAAGAGATTCACTCAGTGAAAAAGCACCCATCGCTAGAACTGGGAACCAGATCAGAATCCTCTAGAGACCAAGATTATGGTCTGCGATAACAATCTCCCACTAGTCTTTGGCCCAAAGAGGGATTACATCCATCAAAATCTCCCTATATTAGTAATACTTATTCCATTTAACGTATACTGACTTCATTCTCTGTTGGAGAATCTGTTTTTTTTCTATGTTTTGCTTCTTCAGTACAGTCTGATACACATAAGGCAAAAAAAAAAGGGGGGGGGGGAATTGGGCCATGGCATTCTCTGTTCAGATGTATCTAGCACATCTACTTTATCTCTCTTTCAGGTATTTGTGTGTTTGTTTTGTTCATTATGCTCAAGCTTTTTACTTATACTTCATTAAAGGAATAAGGAAACATACACCTCCTCCACCCTCCAGAAGTCTACCTGCCTACTATATTTTTTCTTGAAAAACTGCAAATTTCTTTCAAGGTGGTGATGTGCAACTTTTAACGTCTCCACATGCAGTGGGTGAGAAGTCTGTTTTCTACATACCCTCTTCAATGTTTAATGTTATATTGTTTAAGGTAGCTGTCCTAATAGGTACATAGTGATAGTGTGGTCCCATTTGCACTTCCTTGATGGTTAGTGATGTTGAACATCTTTGAATGTGCTTATTTGCATGTAGATATAAGTTTTGGTAAAACGTTTTTGCATGCCTGATTGTAATCTGGCATAAAACTTTAATCAGATTATATCAGGAGTGTGAGTTTTCTTGATTATTATGCCAATCTCTGTCAATAATAGTGAGGAACATAAATGAAATAGCTTCAGTAGATAGCAATAGCATTCATTTATTATCTATACCAGAGTTTCTGGAACTCCTGATACTACTGCTGTTTTGAGATGCATAATTCACTGCTTGGAAAGTGGTGTATTCATTGTCACATCTGTATCCATTGTCCTTCCCTGCACACAATTGTCTCTAGACATTTCCAAATAGCCTGCAAATGGTAAAAATCACACTAGAATGAAAACTACTCATCTATACTCACTAATCTATATCAGTTGGGAAAAAAATATGGGTCAAATTCACTGCTTTATACTCAATTTGATTTTCTTTTCTAAGCTTTTGTCCTCATGGTATGATCCATCCTTCATTGTTACTACGCCTACTGCTGCAACCCCTTGTTCTGAATTTCCCTCATGATTTCCTTCAGAGTGGAGTTTTGTAGGCCACATGTGCTTCTGCCTATTAATAACTAGGTTCTGTAGAGCTATTCTATCTCTCATTTGTATGCAGCTTTCCTTGTTAATGTATCATTGTAAGGAAGCAACTTAGAGTGCAAGGAAAGAGCCAGGAGCAAGTGTGTCTGTTACTGGAACGTTAACGCTACTTGGTAAAGCTCCCATTTGAGTCTTGATTCATGTCAAAATTGTGAGTTTTGTTTTTCAGTTCAGTTTCTTCCCATTATTTTTTCCCATCCCTTCATAATTTCTTGGTGATCTCTAGTTTTCTCTTGAATATATCTTCACTCATTTAGTTCTAATAAGTAAATTTTATACTTTTTCTGTTTTTATATTTATTCCCCAGCTAAATTTCCTTCTTGATGCTGTCAGTGCAGGATTATTTATACTAAAGAAAAGCCAGTGTGTAACCATATTACCCCCAAAGAAGAGGGAGCTTTCAGTGATATAATTATAAGAATTCCCTTGTCTTTTGAAATATGGAAAGCAAGAAAGGAAATAAGTGATATTTAGGAGGCAATTAGTAGAAATTAGGATCTAAGGAAAAGAAATATAAAAAATGTATCTGGAGATATAGGTAAAATTATAAATAGACAAGCATAATATGTTAATTATGTATGTATGCCTTTGCTACACAACACTCCATCCTCTAGATCTGAGCTGCAAGGAACAGAAACCATTGTTTATTACATATATAATCTTAAGTGTTATATTTAGAAGAACCAAAGATGCCAAATACTGCCTTATTTTCTCTATTTCATTTTTAGAAGTAGTTTGCTCATATATTACTTTTTGAACAGAAATTGGCCCTAGGATCATTATAATACACTTTTATAAAGATAACTTCATTAGAAGTAACTCATTTTTTTCTTCTCATATACTCCACTTTCCTCATTCCATAATGGCCAAACAAAAAATATTAATATTTTACATTGAACATTTATGCTATGCCAACACTTAGCATTTTCAATTTTTTTCCTAAATTTTTTGTTTATTTTTATTTATTTTTTGAGTGACAGAGAGAGAAAGAGGAGAGAGAAAGAGAGGGAGAGAGGGAGAGAGAGAAGAGAGAATGGGCATGCCAGGGCCTCCAGCCACTACAAATGAACTCCAGATGAGTGCGCCCCCTTGTGCATCTGGCTAACGTGGGTCCTGTGAAATCAAGCCTCAAACTGGGGTCCTTACGCTTCACAGGCAAGCACTTAACTGTTAAGCCATCTCTCCAGCCCAACATTTAGCATTTTAAGAGCTGTGAACACCCTTTATAATCTCTAGACATCTACGTTCATCTCAGTATTAAGTACTTCCCTAAGTCAAGAGTATGAATTAAATTAGGAATTTTGCTCTCTTCAACTGTATTGCTTCTAGGAATGCTTGCAGTAATTGTGTGTAGATAGAATTTAGATGAACTTTTAAAAAGCCTAACTTCATTTTTTGATGTTGGTTGATTTCACACTGGAACTCAGTAAAAGGTTAGACCAACTCTTCTGTATAAGTTATTGCATATTGGTGACTCATATGGTGTTTGGAATTTGACAAGTTGTGATGTTTTCCCCAACATGTAACACTAGAAAATATGACACCCAAAAGCCAACTTGTAAGATATACTTTTCACAAAACATCTTACAAGTTACAAAATTCTCCATTTCAGCATGGTTTAAAACTCATTTCCAGAAACATCATTTTTAATTAATGTCAACTATTGAGTTTGACAATTAGTTGGTTAAAGTCATAGCCCTTTGTTGTGATTTTTTTTTATTACTTCTAACCTTTTGTTCTCTACTCTGCTCATTAGCACATCCAACTGGAAAAAAAGTAAACCATTTTAAAACATAGCAAATTTAAATGTGTTTATTATATTCTTTTCTAGCATCTCTGGTCAATTTAGGAGAAGAAATGGTATACAGTCTATGAACCAAATTACCAGTTTGGAGCAGATATGCATATGGGTTTTTATAACTTTCTATGGCATAGAACTAGTATATGTGAATTCAACCAATGTAGATCCATGTAATATCATAATATTGTCCTTAAATACACCCAGTAGCATGAATAATAACAAAAGTTAATGATAGCATTAACTAACCTCTGGGTTTATTAGATTCTAAATTTTTTTTAAAAAATTAAATATGGTGTTACTTCCTATAGAACAGAGGACTGCCATCTTATTGAAAATTTTAGCTACCAATAACTTAAATGAATGACATGTAGGAAATAGTTATTATTTGTAAATAGTTATTTTAAGGGTTAAAATTATATTTGGAATATATCTGTGCTGTGTTTGAGTATGTAGACATGTATCTGCATTTGTATCATTATGTATGTATATTTGCTTGGCATCACGGCCGTGAAATGATAGTCGTATATGCATAATCTTTCTTTTTTGGACTGTAGCACATACAGAGAATCAGTCCACGTGTAAAGCAATCCCTGCTCCAACCATAGCCTCACCTGTAGCAAGTATGTGTCCTTGATCTGTATGGATGCTCAGGCTCAAGTCTGCTCGCAGGGTGTATGCCAATCTGACTTCCCTCCCAGTCTCTGGTGTCATCTATAGAGTCCCAAGTTTTCTATTCTAGCTTTGCTTCCCTCCTTTCCACCCCAAGGTTTCCATGTTCTCTCATCTTGTGTTGAGTAGTTTTAAGTTTTTCATCATATATATATATATATATATATATATATATATATATATATAATTATTTTGTTTGAGTTCTCTTGTTAGTTCTATAACTGTTCATAGTTATTTCAGGTTTACAAAATATATTTTGGCTCATTGATAACCTAGACAAATTACTGCTTTAAATACTTTCTTAATAATGTCCAAGTGTAAAACATATATACTTGATTTACCATTCTCTGACATTTTGCATTACCATCATGCACTTTTGTTCTGCCTATATTTTAAATTCCAAAATGCATTACTATTAATATTTTACAGCAAATATGCTAATATTTATCCACAAATTTATAATTTATACTTTCCATTGTTTTGTTTCTTCCTGCCTGTCCATGTTTACATTTGGTGCCATTTCCCTTCAACATGAACAACTCTTTTTAGTGTGCATTATTATTATTTTTATCTTATTTTTAAGATTATATTGCAAAAAACATTATAAACAAATTGCCTTTAGTTTCTTTTATTAAATGGTAACTTGATTTCACCTGCACTGTTGAAAGGTATTTTTTGTATCTCTGTATTTTTTTATATAAAAATATAGGTTGGTAAACATTTTCATAAAGTGGCACATGCATCTGGCAGCCCTGGTGTGCTTATACTCACTCTTTCTGTCTGCCTTTTTCTCCCTGTCTCTGTGTCTCTCTGTATCTCTCAAATAAATAAATACAATATTTTTAAAAATCAAAATTTAGAAATATTTTCATAAAGCATTTTGAGATTTCCTTTCCATCATCTTCTGTAGTATATTCCTACCGAGAAGTCAGTGGTCTCTGAATGGTGCATATCTGGAGCTGCACCTTATTTTTCATCTGGTTGCCTTATAATTAATATTTGTCTTAGGTGTTTAGAAATCATATTACAAATATGCCTAGATTTTGTCTTTTTATATTGATCCTGCTTGGATAAACTATGTGCCTGAATGTATTTTTGACAACCATTAAATTTGGAAATTTTTGTTGTTTTTTACTCTTTTTATATTGCTTTACCCCATCTTCTATGTTTTGTATTTCAGGAACTTCATTTTCATATATATTGTGATTTGGGGTATGTACTTTGTTTCTTAGTTCCATTCTCACTTCTCTCTATACTTCCAATTTTAGTATTTTCTGTCAATCTGTCTGGCAGTTCATTGAATCTGTCTTTACATGTGTATAGCCACTGTTGAATCCTTGATTGTGTATGTAACTCAGATATTTTATATGAAATTCTAAATACCCATTTATTTCTTTCATATAGAATTCAGCTTCCTAATGATTTTATTTCTTGTATCCTAGTTTATTCAGCTATTCATCTATTTTATTAAATATATTGATGATTTTTTAAAAATTTATTTTCAAGAAGAGAAATAGGTACACCAGGCCTCTAGCTGCTGTAAATGAACTCCAGATGTGTGTTCAACTTTTGTGCATCTTGTTTTATATATGTACTGGAGAATCAAACTCGGGTCCTTAGACTTTACAGGCAAGTGCCTTAATGACTAAGCCATCTTTTCAGAGGAATGATAATTATTTTACATATGACTCTTATATTTTAAGTTGTGTATTATATGAGTAATTTTCATGAATGAATTCATATTTCATGATGCCTATGATAAGCCATACTTTACATATTTACAAACTTATATGTCCTCCAGATCATAGAGAGAATCATATATTTCCAATTTACTTATTTGTAATGGTAAACTGATAGGACTGGGTAGCTTTAGAGGTTTAATCCCACAACACAGTCAGGTATTATATAGTCACAAATCTGGAAGAATTAAATCTATGTCTGGGCTATCCTAACTTAAAGGACATGGCCTCCTGGGATTTCAAGTCAGAGACTAAGCTTTGACTCCTCAGCCCTGAAAACCTGCAAGAACTACTTCAGTCCATTTTGAATTTTTTTATTTAATTTTTTTGTTTATTTATTTATTTGAGAGAGAGAGAGAGAGAATGGACATGCCAGGGCCTCCAGACACTTCAAATGACTCCACACATATGCACCACCATGTGCATCTGGTTTATGTGGGTACTGGCGAATGGACTTTATATTAGGCTTCACCAACAAGTGCCTTAAGCACTAATCAATGTCTCCAGCCCTCCATTGTAAATTTAAAGCTTAGCCCTTCATCTACACATTCCGTGGGCTTTCAAGTTTTGGTGTAAAAGGGGAGACTGATAGGGCTCTTCTTTAATTTATCTCTCCAGCCTTGTCATTTTAGCACCACAAAATAAAAGTATTCATTAACTTCTTAACATTCCAGAAGAATTCTTCTGCCAGATTTTCAGGCTCCAGCTTTGCTCAGATTTGCTATAAGTCTATAAGGAAAAAGCACCTGAAATTCCACTGTCAGTTAACAAGTATTTTTTCTTGTTGTTGGATTTCTGTTGTTGTGGT
The DNA here is from genome assembly GCF_020740685.1 of Jaculus jaculus. Lineage (NCBI taxonomy): Eukaryota > Metazoa > Chordata > Mammalia > Rodentia > Dipodidae > Jaculus > Jaculus jaculus. The sequence goes on along the minus strand of NC_059109.1, from coordinate 38,455,536 downwards.
TTGTTTGTTTTTAATTTCTTGCTAGCTTCTTTCTGTTTGTTTTCTATCAGTGCCTAGTAGGTCTTTATGTCTACACTACATAAAAGTATGTACTCTTTGATGACCCACCAAAGGGTAATGGTAGGACTCTACTGCTGAAGACACTGAATGCTGTTGGGACAGAATATAGAGTGAACTGGATGGAAACTGGACTAGAGTCGGTACCCAGACAGTTAGCTTGTCCACTGCCAGAAGGTGTTACATGGGTGACTAAGGGAAAATGACTAACATCTGTCTAAGCAACTCGTGGTCTAAGCTACTCAGCAGAAATCAACCTGACTTGGTGTTCACACAAGTGCAATAGTAGCACACAGCCATGGTGGGTTACCAAATGCTCTTGATTTGGCTAACAGATCTCAATATAATGGAACCTATACCTGGAATGGGGAACCAAGTCAGAACCATATTCAAATATGAGCCCACTCCCCAATATCAAGATCCCATCAATAGTGGGCTACAAAAGACCCTATACCTATTAAGTTCTCTCTAAAATAATAATGGGCACCCATATATCTTGCACTGACCTCACTCTTTTTTTGGAGAATTTGCTTCACTTTTTCAGATGTACACAGAACCTGAGAAGAGAATTAGCCCATTGCACCCCACCAGGGCACCAGCTGAAACCATAGAGTTAGAGGGGTAATGAGCAAGAGCTGCTTTCCTGGTGAACCTCGTATTAGCACAAGGGTGAAGGAGATAAACTCAGCTCCTACCAATCTAGATATCCAGAGACACAGAGACTCCCAAGACCTCATCACTGAAATAGACCTAAATTGAACCCAACATGGCTCAGGGAAATTCATGAAAGAGGGGGGAAAGATTGTTAGAGCCATATGTTGGGGCATTTTGCACAGAGACATTGCCTGTTGCCCATAACTGATGGCCACCCCCACAATGCAACACCCATAATCCTAATGGGAGGAATGACAGAGAGAAGGCTAATGGTGGTACCATCCTGGCTGTATATACACTATATACATGACTAATAAATAAATAAATAAAAAGTAGACTCTCTTTCCATAGATTGTAGTTTTGTTCATTTGCTCCTTACAAGTTCTCAGAATTAAATGTCTTTGCTAGAAGGAAGACTTTGGTTTAAAGACCCTTAAGTGTTTTCTAGTATCCATTTTTAAAATTAGTATACAAAGTAATAAGTTTCACTGTGACATTTTCATATGTACATTGTTGTCAATTCTCCCCACCCCCACTGTTTTTTTTTTTATTCCCTTGCTGATTCCCTGCCTTTTCCAAAATAGGTCCTATCTTCCTCTATGTAACACTTTTTTCATTGCCCACTCTTTTCCTCCTTCCACATTCCTTAAGATCTCTCCTCTACTCATGCCTGCATTCTTAATTTAATATTTTTATTTATATTTAAATAAAATTCCCTTGTATATATTAGCACTTTCCCCTTATCCACTCCTCTGTTGATGGGTATCAATGATTGTTCTATTTTCTAGGTACGGAAGTACAGCCATAAATATGGATTTATAATAATTTCTGCATTCCCCGCTCTGGAGGGTGTGAAGCTAGACTGAGTAGGCCAGATCTCCCAGTACCCACCCCTCACATATCCCAGATCTCTGGTCCTGGTTCCTCTGCTGCTGGCTTGGTGCTGCCTGGACCCTGCACACTTGCTACAGATGCAGGCCCCTTGCTCCACCTTCCCAATTGAATGGCCCCTGGTTCCCCAACTCCTGGATCCACTGCTCTGTAGAGTGTCCCCACAGGAAGTGAGTAGGCCAGAGCTCCTGGTTTGTTCCCCACCTCCAAGTTTTTCTGGTGGTATTAACCCTGATTCTGCCTTTGGGTCCCTGCATGTGGCTGCAGAAGCATGCCTTTTACTTGGGTTTACTGATTGACTGGCCCCTAGGTACCCATATCCCTATCTCCAGAGCCAGAGGGTACACAGGCCACTGTAGGAACTGGCCTCTTGCCCTTGGCTCTCTAGCTTCCTGGCTTCTGGTTCCCAGCTCCTAATCCCTGTGTGCTGAAGAGTACAGGCATGTGGAGTAAGTAGGTTAGATCTCCCAGTTCTCCATCTCCCAGTTCCCCAGGAATCTTCGATGTACTTGCAATTTCCACAATCTGTGCATCTGTGGTTTTAACCCATTTTACAGCAATCTAGTTTACATTTAAAACAGAAAACTCACTGAAGTTCCTACAGGGACAAATACTTGCTTCTGTCCAATAAAATAAAACATTTCCCCCAAATGGGTAGAATACAGTGCACAATTACAAAAAAGCAATTAAAATCATAAAACTGAGAGATCTTCACCAAGGATGCCTACTCCCACAATGGAAGCCTCCAATGAAATCATAGAGAAATTTCTGATCAGAAATTGAATCCCTAAATGAAAACATAACAAGCAATGTGACCCTGATCAAAATAGTTCCTGAACTGGAAGCAAGCCATCAAAAAACCAACAATCACATATATGAGATTGAGCAGAATCGTGTCTTAGAGCACTCAGTTTCTATCACTAGGCTTAATTAAAGAAATCCATAGAAGCCTCAAAAGAGATATAAATGAATTGATGGTGAATCAACAAATGAAAGATCTCAGTAACCAGCTGATTAAGCTTAATGAAGACTTGATCAAATGCAAGAATGAATTCCACAATCATAAGGAAAATCAGACCTTGAACTGAAACTATACCTCAACAAAGAGATAAACATGATGCAAAATAACACAATAGAATACAAAAATCAAATAGAAATTATAAAACTCTCTAGAAACTAAAACTTACAGAGTTACTTGTGTGAAAGACAGAACCTCCGAGTTGGAAGACAGGACAGAAGAAATTGATCAGGAGGCCGAAAACATTGCTAGGCTCAAAAAATCAAGAGAACAGAATATCAGGGAACCAAGGGATTCCCTAAAATGACCAAATATCCAGATCATGGCTATACCAAAAGGAGAGGAAACCCAGGCCAGAGGCATAGAGAACACATTCCACCAAATTATTGAAGAAATTTTTCCCATTCTCTCAAAAAAGAGCCCCATCCAAATGCAAGAAGATATAGAACACCAAACAGACAAGACAAAAGAAGAAACTCTCCAAGGCACATTGCAGTTAAAACTCTAAACAATGAAAATTAAGAGAGAGAGTGCTAAAAGCATCAAGAGAGAAACAACTCACTAAATACAAGGCAATCCTATTAGAATTACCTCAGATTTCTCAATGGAAACCCTGAAAGCCAGAAGGTCATGGAATGGAATACTTCAAAGTCCAAAAACCATGTCTTACAACCCAAGCCACTCTACATAGCAAAAGTATCCCTCATAATATATGGTGAAAGGAAAACTTTCCATGAAGAAAGTCAACTTTATGATTATATGAACACAAAGCCAAATATATTGAGAATACTCCACAGAATACTCCACACAGAAGAGGCAAACAACCAATCTCAAGAGCCAACAAGAAGGTCACAATAACCAAAAATAGATCAGGCAAGAAAGTACAAAACACAAGGAAGTGCTCAACCCCACAAAGCACCTCATCATGACAGATTAATTCAAGCCACACAGTAATGACTTTAAATATTAATGGTCTTAACTCACCCATCAAAAGACATAAGTTATCAAGATGGATCAAAAAAAAAATGGACCCTTCTATCTGCTATCTTCAAAACATCCACCTCACCACTAAACACAGACACCTCCTCAAGGTGAAAGGATGGAAAATGATATTCCACACTAATGAAAATAAGAAACAAACATGCGTCACTATATTAATATCTGATAAATTAGACTTCAAATCAAAAGTAAGCAAAAAGGACAAAGAGCACTTCTTACTCATCAAGGGAATGATCCAACATGAGACCATCACAATCATAAATTTATGTGTGCCAAACAGAGGTGCACCAGAGTTTATAAAACAAAACCTACTAGATAACAAAACAGAAATAAACATCTATGCCCTCATAGACAGAGATTTCAGTACTCCACGATCATCAATAGGCAGATCATTGAAGCAGAAAATAAATAGGGAGATAGTAAAGCTCAACACCACCATAGATCAGTTAGACCTAATGAACATCTACAGAACTTTCCAAACCAACACTATAGAATGCACATTCTTCTTAGCAGCCCATATAATAGTCTCCAAAATAGACTATAAGGCCTAAAGTGTGCTTTCATAATTTCAGGAAAATTGAAATAACTTAGTGCATCATAACAGATCACAATACTTTAAAGTGAAAAATTAACATCAAGAGACACATCAGGAACTCCACCAGCTCCTAGAGACTGAACAACACTCTTTTAAATGGGTCATGGAAGAAATCAAAAAGAAAATGTAAAATTCCTAGAGTTTAATGATAATGAAAACACAACCTACCAAAACTTACAGGACACAATGAAGGCATTCCTAAAGTGAAAATTCAAAGTGCTACGTGCCTTCATAACAAAGACAGATAGTTCCCAAAATAATAAATTTACTGTTGACCTAAAGGCATTTGAAAAACAAGAAGACTCCAATTCTAAGAGCTCCAGACAGAAAGAATTAATCAAGATGAGAATAAAAATTAATGAGTTGGAAATGAAGAAAACAATAAGAAAATTGATGAAAAGAAGAGCTAGTTCATTGAAAATATACACAAGATTTGATAACCTCCAGGCCAATTTTATCTGGAAAAAAAAGATAAATCTAAAATTAACAACATCAGAAATGAAAAAGGAGAGTTCTCAACAGACATCAATGAAATTGGAAGAATAATCAGGACATACTTCCAAAAATTTCTCCTCCACAAAACTGGATAATCTGGAAGAAATGGGTGAATCTCTAGTCATATAACACATACTAAAACTGAACACAAAGAAGACTAATCTCTTAAAACTATCACATTCATCAAGATTTAAAAAGTAACCAAAATCTCTCCCCTGCCCCAGGCTGTAGGCATGGCTTAGTTGTTAAGGTATTTTCTGCAAAGCCAAAGGACCCAGGTTCAATCCCCCATGACCCATATTAGCCAGATGCACAAGGGGGCACATACATTTGGAGTTCATCTGCAGTGGCTGGAGGCCCTTGTGCACCAATTTTCTCTCTTTCTTTCTCTCTCTCTATCATCTATCTATCTATCTATCTATCTATCTATCTATCTATCTATCTATCTATCTATCTCCTTCTTTCTCTGCCAAACAAATAAATAAAAATAAAATATTAAAAAAATAAAAACCTTTCCCCCCATGAAAATTCCAGAACCATATGGCTTCTCAGCTGAATTCTACAAAACCGTTAATGAAGAATTAAAACCAATTTTTCTCATATTGTTTCACATAATTGGAGGGGGGAATCCTCCCCAACTCCTTTTATGAAGCTAGTATTACCCTAATACCAAAACCAGATAGAGAGTTACAAAAAGAAAGAAAAAGTATAGGCCTATATCCCTGATCGATTTAGATGCAAAGAGCTTCAACAAAATACTCACAAACATAATTCAACAATATCTAAGGCATTATTTACCTTGATCAAATGCACTTCATCCCAGGGATGTGGGTATGATTCAACATATGGAAATTGGTCAATGTAATACACCTCATAAATAAACTTATTCACAAGAACCATATGATCATCCCAGTTAATGCAGAGAAGGTCTTTGACACAATACAACACCACTTCATGATCAAAATGCTGGAGAGATTAGGCATGGAAGGTTTATACTCAACACAAGCCTATAGTAAAAAAACAAACAAACAAACAAAAAAAAAAAACCACCTAAAACCCAATTATTACTTTATGGGGAAACACTCAAGGAGTTCCTACTGAAATCAGGAACAAGACAGGGATCTCACTCTCACCACTGCTTTTCAACCTAGTACTATAAATACTAGCCCAAGCAATAAGAGAGGAGAAAAATAAAATAAATACAAATTTGAAAGGAAGAAGTCAACTTAGCCTTTTGCAGATAACATGATCCTATACATATAAGACCCAAAAGTCTCCCCAGTCCAAAATTAAAAAAAAAAAAAAGTGCTATTCCTACAACACATAATCTACAACCCCATGGATAATACTGCAATACCACTGAAGAGGGTCCACAATGGAATGGGGCCAGGGATGTGGGAAAAGAGGGTACCAACACATGATGTATCCATACAAAATATGTTGTCAATAATAATGATAATAATAATAAATGGAAAAAAAGAATTTCTGTGTTAGAACATAGAAACTTCTGGGTATATATTTAGAAGTGGTAGAGCTGGATCATGGGATAGTTCTATTTTTAGTTTATTTTAAAGACCGTACACACTGATTTCCATAGTAATGACTTGGGTTTACATTCCTTTCAGTAGTGTACAAGGATTACTTTCTCCCACACCAGTATGTGTTGTTTATTTTCTTCTTTTATTCATTTTTTATTTATTTGAGAATGACAGAGAGAGAAAGGCAGAGGGGGGGGGGAGAGAGGGAGAGAGAGAGAGAGAGAGAGAGAATGGGTGTGCCAGGGCCTCCAGCCACTGCAAACAAACTCCAGACACATGCGCCCCCTTGTGCATCTGGCTAACGTGGGTCCTGGGGAATTGAGCCTCGAACCAGGGTCCTTAGGCTTCATAGGCAAGCGCTTAACCACTAAACCATTTCTCCAGCTCTTGTTTATTTTCTTGATGACAGCCATTCTGTCTATGGTTAAATGGAGTATAAAAGCAGTTTTAAACTGTATTTTCCAAGATGGCTAAGGATGTTGAAAACTTTTTGAAGTATTAACAATTTGTATGCCTTTCAATGAGAATTATCTATTCAATTCATGGAATCATTGATTGATTGAATGATATTTTTGTACTCAGCTTTTGCAGCTTATTGTATATTCTATATATCGATAACATACACATGTATAGTTGGTGCTGCAGTTACCTTCCTGTTGCTGGGGCAAACACCAGACTAGAAGCATTTTATGGAAGAAAGGATTTATTTCAGGCTTACAGTTTCCAGTAGAATTTTCATCATGGTGGAGGTAGCTGATTCACTTCATAATATATCTCCCATCCGTACATCCAGAGCAAAGAAACAATATCCTGCACTAATAAACACCAGTTGACTCTGAACACAGTGTGAATTTCATCGAAGGTCTGCCCCTAATGATACATTTGCTTTTGTAGGGCTCCACCTTCCAAAGACTTAGTAGGTAAGAATTAAGCAGGCAGCTCAAAGACAAGCACTTCAATCTATTGGAACATTTACATTCAAACCACCACATTCCAATGCTTGTGCCCATGGACTCAAGACTATGTCACAATGCAAATTGTACTCAGTCACTTCAAAAGTCCCAGTAGTCTTTAGCAACCCTTTTGAACATTGTTCAAAATCCAAAGTCTCATCTGAGATTCAAGACTCTTTTCTCAGTGAGCCCTGTAAAATTAAAACACAAGTTACATACTTCCAACACATAATGGCACAGAGTAACCATTTCCATTGCAAAAAGAGGGGACAAGTGGGAGAGACTTAACCAACACAAGATCAATAACCAACAAGCAAACATCAAACACCTGCATTTCCAAGTCCAACATCTGTAACCAGTGACAAAGTTTCTGAAATTCTAATTCCATCCCTCCAGTTCACTTTCTGACAGTTTTGGGAGTATTCCATCTTGAGCTGGAATCTCTTCTTGGAAGCCATTCCACAGTGTCCAAATCTCCATATACTTTTGGTCTTCAATGCAATCCATGTTCATCTTCACAGTTCCATTCAATGGCCTTAATGGATCCCCATATAGGAATTCAACCCTGCTTCATATTGCCTTATCTCAGCAGCTCCTGGAATCATCATGCACATCATGACTCTCATATCTTATGCTTTCAAAACCAATACCAAGTGGATGGCATAGCCAAAATTGTAAATCTGTGAGTGAATAAAGCTGGTTCTTGATGAACATGATACTCCTTCACCAATCTTCCTTCAAGTCACGTACTTTCATTGAATTAGTATTCTTAGTACCTTGAGCCCAATGAAAAACAGTTGGCTTTCATTTAATCTCCTTAAATAGTAATCTTTTTAATAACTGTAGCTTAAGCTGCCCGTAAACCAGTCTCTGCCCCTGTAATTTCAAACTTCAGTTTTTTTCTGTGATAAACTACACATTTTATTTTTTTTATGTTATATACTTCCTCCAAGCACATCAGTCCATTACTTTAAAATTAAACTTTGCTTAAAGTCTCAGGACACTGGCAGACTATAGCCAGCCTTTCTGCCAATAGCTCAGTTTTAACAATTTTTTTCCTTCCTCTATAAAACTTCAAAAGCCAAGCCTTCATAACCCACAATTCTCTTTGTATTAACATTTTCAAACTCTTACCAGAATATTCCATCAATCTCTGCTTATAGCATTGCAAGGCTTCTCCAGTCCAAAGTAACAAATCCATTTATTTTTCTTATGCAAACACATTCCAAAAGATAAGTAATTATATGGTCAGATTCATTGCATTAATGACTCTACTTCTTGGTACCAATTCCCTGTTGTAGTTACCCTCTTATTGCTCAGATAAGCACCTAGCCAAAAGCATCTTATGGAAGGAAATGGTATATTTCAGGCTTACAGTTTCCTGGGGAAGCTTCATCATGCATCCATAGCAAAGAGACAACAACCCACACAGCAAACATGAGCTGACTGTGAATACACAACTGGATTCCACTACAAGGTCTGCCCTGATAACACACTTTCCCCAGGAGGGCTCCACCTCTCAAAAACTACTAGGTGCGGGCCCCTTCTGGCACCTGGAGGCTGCTGAGGATCGGGTGCTGCTCGGGCACACCGGGATCCCTGGTGTCCCCCCCACAGGCATCCCACCCAGCCAAGTTGCTCTTTGTTGGGTGATTTCTACCAGCAATGTGAACTGCACTGCAACAGTAAAGTGGTACCAGGAGTGGGGTTGCTGCTAGACCCCTGACTGTGTGGCTTTGGCCTTTTGGATCTGATTTTCAAGAGGAATGTGGGAGCATTTGAAACCTTGGTCTAAGAGATGCCTTATAGTGCTTGTTTACCACCACAGGAAGATCTCTCCCCCTGGACCTGGGAGACCCCCACACTTTCCCGAAGCTGAAGCTACAGGGTATTGAGATATTAGCAAGATGTCTTCCCACAAAGCATCTGCCATGGCACAGGGCAGCGGGACTCCTGCCAGCAACAGGGAAACCGACACATTGAAGCTGGCTGAACTGGGACCCCTGCTGGAGGAGAAGGGCAAACCAGGGACTGCCAACACCACCACCAAAGCTGAAGAAGAGCAAACCTGCCTGGTGCCCCAGGAAGAAGAGGAGGAAGTGCACATACTGACACTTCCCCTGCAGGCCCACCATGATGTGGAGAGGATGGAGGAGTTTGTGTATAAGGTCTGGGAGGGACGTTGGAGGGTCATCCCATATGATGTACTTTTTGACTAGCTGAAAGACAAGGACTACCTGCTACATGGCCACAGACCACCTAGGCCCTCTTTTCGGCCTTGCTTCAAGAGCATCTTTTGCATTTACACAGAAACTGGAAATATCTGGACCCATTTACTTGGTTTTGTGCTGTTACTGTGTTTGGGAATCTTGACCATGCTCCCACCAAATATGTACTTCATGGCTGTGCTGCAGGAGAAAGTGGTTTTGGGGATGTTCTTTTTGGGTGCAGTGCTCTGCCTCAGCTTCTCTTGGCTCTTCCACACTGTCTACTGTCATTCAGAGAAGGTTTCCCGGACTTTTTCCAAATTGGACTATTCAGGGATTGCTCTACTCATCATGGGGAGCTTTGTCCCCTGGCTCTATTATTCCTTCTACTGCTCCCCACAGCCTCGGCTCATCTACCTCACCATCGTCTGTGTCTTAGGCATTTCTGCCATCATTGTGGCACAGTGGGACCGGTTTGCCACTCCTAAGCACCCTCCGACAAGAGCAGGAGTGTTCCTGGGACTTGGCTTGAGTGGTGTTGTGCCTACCATGCACTTCACCATTGCGGAGGACTTTGTCAAGGTCACCACCATGGGCCAGATGGGCTGGTTCTTCCTCATGGCCGAGATGTACATCATCGGAGCTGGCCTCTATGCTGCTTGCATTCCTGAACGCTTCTTTCCTGGAAAATTTGGTTCCATATGGTTCCAGTCTCATCAGATTTTTCACGTCCTGGTGGTGGCAGCAGCTTTTATTCACTTCTATGGCGTCTCCAACCTTCAGGAATTCCGTTATGGTCTAGAAGGTGGCTGTACTGATGACTCCCTGCTCTGAGCTTTCCCACCTGAGGGATGGAGAAGGAGCTTCCCAAGTGCTTTTAAAAAATAACTTCTTTGCTGAAGCAAGAGGAAGAGTCTGGGTTGTTTGTTTCTAGAAGAAACCTCTTAGAGAATTCAGTCCCAGTCAAGCTTCAGCTCACTTTCACAGCCGCTGGGCAATGAACTTTCTATTTTCATTCTCTGCCTGGGGAAGGTGTGAATGGTCAACGCAGCCATCCCTCTCCTCAGTCATCAACTTCTCAACAAGGCAACTACTGGTCCTTCATAGACACACGACTTTGGAACTCACATTGAAATTTTCCCCCTCCAACCATTTTGGGAAAAAAAATGTGTCCTGCAACTCTTCATAAACTATATTTCTTTGTTTTTCTTGAAGAAAATATCCCTTCCTTGCCCCTTTCTTTACTTTGTAACCTGGCTTATAACCAGCCATCATTTTTTGTAGCACACTTTTCAAAAACAATTATAACCTAGTCCCATCTTTCTAGGGCCTAGACCTTCTTACACAGCAGGAAGAATAAATCCACCAACTTTTATGTACCCCAGCTAATCATGGAAATATGTCCAGACTTCAGATAACTTGAGTTTTGATTTTTTTTTCTTAGCAGAATAATGTAAAATTTAAATGGTGAAAGATATTTAATATTTAAGACTAAGCTTTAAGAAGAATCCTGCTATTGTTGCTATGTATCTTGATGCAGAGACTATGATGATAAGAAAAGAAGTAAAGAAGAAAAAAAACCAACTACTAGGTGGGGACTAAAAAGGAAACTTGATCACCAATGCCTGGGACATTACATTCAAACTACCACATTGTAAAGATATTTTCCCATTCTGTATGTTGTCTTTCCTCACTTTGGTGATTGTTTCTTTTATTGTGAAGAAGCTTTTAAGTTTCATATAATCCCATTTAAGAATTCATGGAATTATTTTCTGAGCTATTAGAGTCTTTTCATGAGAGTCCTATTCCGTGCCTATGTCAAGAAATGTTTTTCCTATGACAGTTTCAAAGTCCATGGCATTATATTAAAGTCTTTGAATGATTTTGAATTGATTTTTGTACAGGTTGAAAAATGTGTATCCAAAATGATTCTTATACAATGTGAATATTCAGTTTTCCCAGCACTAATTGTTGAAAAGGCTGTCTTTTTTTCCCCCAGTTCATATTTATAACACTTTTGTGGCTATAGCTGTCTGTATTGGTATATAATCCTCAAAGTTCCAGTGGAATTCCTCACAGAATTAGGAAAAAGCAATCCTAAAGCTCACATGGAAGCACTGAAGACCTTCCTTTGGATAGCCAAAGCAAACCTAAACAGAAAAAACAATGCTGAAGTCATCCTAACACCTGGTCTGATCTTAAATTATACTATAGACTGACAGTAACAAAAGCTGTGTGGTGCTTGCTACTCTCAATGTTGGTTAGAAAATATACTTTTTACAGATGGCAGTGAATAACAGGAAGACTCAACATCTATAAATAGGGCAAGAAAAGAAAGATAACTCTATAGCCAAAAAAAAAAACAAAACAAACAAAAAAAAAAAACCCACATTATCTCTATCACATCTTCTAGGGCCCAGGAGACATTACAAAGAAGTGATAGATTTGATATGAGTGCTACTGTATCTGCAAACCTGAGAACCTCCCCCAAGGAGATGGTGGTAGACACGGTGAAGACTCAAAGTGCTTCAAAGCAGAAAACGCTCAATGCTAAAGAAGACTCTAACACCCTGCAAGGCTAAGAGAACATGGCAGAAGATGAAGCAGAAAGAGTGCAATAGTCACAGGCTGGGAAGGAGTATCCTGAGGCATAGTCCTTCCCACATAGACTAACTGACACATTCATGGCCCCCACAGTGAACACTGATAGCCCCACTGGTGAAGACACACAAGCAATGGGGTGGGGGAGATGGAACATAATAGTATAATCTGATGTAAATATGACCAATATGTATTATGTTCATAAAGAAAAGTTTACAATTTTAAAAAATAGAATCAGATATGTAGATTAATGTAATAGGAAAGAAAAATTAGAAATAGGGAAGAATCCTTAAATGCTTGATTGTTAAAATTTCTGCCTGTTATATGGCTATATCACCCTGAGGTTTTTAACTTCTAGCCATGGGAACATTCAGTGGTCACTTTGCCTCATTTCTGAACACTCACCCTCTGAAAATTTTTGGTCTTTCTCATTCCCATTGCCTCCACAGCCTCTGGTACTTTTTAAGTTATGAATTTTTCTTTAGTTTTCAGCTTTTATATTTTTATGAATATAATCACTGTCCTATTACATCTTGCCTGGAAGCAGAATCAGATTTGCTTTAATGTGTTTCATCTGCATCATATGGATTTTTTTGTGGCAAGAGACTACTATCCTTAAGCACATCTCTACAGTGCTTCTCAGCATTCTTATCACACATAGTTTTGCTGAAATTTTAAGCTGAGTGCCTCACTAAATGTTTAATATGATCTACTTCATTTAACCCTCACAAAACATCTGTGAGAATGAAACTATTAAAATCATTTTATAGTCTGAAAAATAGACATATAGGCTAACTGTCCAGTATTCAATCAATTTTCAAGCCAGGATAATTAGTTTAGACTACCAAACTCTACTATGTCCCACAACAACATTTTACTATAGGAAAATTACTATGGCTTCATTTTATTTTCTAACTGTTTCTTCTGTGTTGACTTTTCTCCCCTAAAGAGGATAAATTTCTAAGCTGTAGGGCCAAAGTTAATGCTTAGGTAATAATGCTGCCCTTATGTGGGGCACTTGAAGATATATTGGCATGTGTTTTGTATATATAGTAAAATTCCAAATACAAAAATGTATTGAGTATTTAGAAAATCAACCCAACATGAGGTATTGTCTACCAAGTCTCTGCTCATGCTGATTTCTGATAGTTTGTGGAATAGTGTATTCATTTTTTAGGGCTAATGAGTTTGGCTTAATTTCTTTACCCCTCTTAGCCAAGTCTTTCCACAATGTGACTTCTCCCAAGGGGTCCTTGCTAATAAATATTTTAATTGACCTGCTTTATTAACATGAGTGTCTATATGATCCTGTAGATACCCCACTGATATGAGGAGAGATTATAAGTTCAAATGAGATGAAAGTAGGCAAATCCAGGTTTCATCCTGATACTACATTATCACAAAACCTGATAATAAAGGAATCCAAATTCACACAAGATTAGTAAACAGAATGGAATGAAACTTTAAGTACTTTTTAAGTTTACTTTCAGCAAATCATCAATATTTATTAAGCACTAAAGAGTTACACAACTTGTAAGCTCAGGAGTAACAAGCTGTTGGCCATATACCACTTTCAACCCTGATTTCCTTTTGACAAGGGATGGTGTAGTTTGCTCTCCCTATAAAGAAAGCTTGCAAGCATTGCATAAGTAAATAAGACAGTAAAATGTCTACTTACCTTTTTATATATGCTAGTATTTTTTGTTTCTTTTTCCAAACAGCCAAAATTATTTACTATTGATTTTATTCTGCGTAATTTTATCATTTTGCATATAATCTTTCCTCTTAAGTATGAGCTATGGAACTCGGTGTTTCATACATGCTCAGCACATGTCCTGACACTGAGTTACAGCCTTAGTCTACGTTTTTATTCTCACTGAACTTCATCTGAGTAGCTCCACGCAAGCTGTGAGTATTACCTAGCAAATCAAATTTTTAAAAAGAACAAAATCTCCTCAAAAGAAATTTCTAAGTTTTCTTATATTGTATTTATGAAAGTTTTTCTTAACACAATCAATCTCCATAAGTAATTAAAGTTCAAATAACATGTAAAAATTCTTTTTTATTTGTGTGTGTGAGTGCGTGCATGCATGTGTGCCTACCACAGCACACATGTGGAGATCAGAGGACAACTTTGGGGTGTCTGTGATTGTCCACCTTCTGTGAGACAGAGTCTCTTGCTGCTGCAAAGGACTTCTAGTCTAGGGGTCTGTGAGCTTCAGATTCTTCAGGCTCTATATCTTCTTACAGGTTTGTCATATCCAGCTTTACATGGGTGTTGCAGAATCCAAATCAGGATAGGAAACTTTGCAGGCAAGCACCTTTAGCTCCTCATCTATCTCTCCAGCCCTGCATGTAAATACACTTATATTAAGATTCTGCATTTGATTGAAATCTTAGGATAAGCATAGCTGTCAAAGATTCTATATTCTAATGCAAGAATAGAATAGTCATTGAGAAATGTTAATATCTTCTTCTGTTTCTAAATCCAAAGCATGTTCATTGTTATAGCTGGAGAAAAGGGAATTGAAAACTCTCAGCTTAATGACATCTCACTTGGTAAAGAATTGGAAACAGGGTGCTAAAGGAAGACATGGAAAAGACTGAAGTTATTTGTACTAAAAGATGGGGGATGAAAAGGGGATGAGGTTATGGATGCTGAAGAAAGATGAAGGAGAAAGGAATGTTGTAAGCCAAGACATTCCCTCTTGTAGGGAAGGTACCCAAGGGATCTATTAGTGATTAAGTTAGCTGTGGGAAATTGATGTGAATGACAATTGATATAGATTCTATCTTTTAGCATAAAGTCTATTGCAATGTAAGTGGTAGCTGAAAGTTGCTTACAGATTAATTGTTGTTTGATTTCAAGTAGCTGATTATTCTAAAAATTTTTAATTTCTGCAAATTTTTATCAAATTTGCCAATGTATGGAAAATACTTTCTAAACAGTTCAGTCATTGGAAAGATACTGCAACAGAAAGCTATTTTTTCATACTTAAGAAATTTGTCCAAGTGCTAAAAAACTACTGTGTTTATTTACAGATAATTAACACAGTAATTATAATTAATGTTTTCATGTAACAAAACTGAACTTTTTACATTTAAAAGAAATTATTTACTTGAGAGAGAGAGAGAGAAAGAATGTAGCAGACAGCTTCAGGTTCACTAACATGAACTTTCAGACCAGGCATAGTTATGGAGGAAGGGATTTATTGAAGCTTACAGATCCAGAGGAAGTTCCATAATGGCAGAAGAAGCTGGCCTGCCTTACAGGACCAAGCAGAGAAAGAGAAGCACAAGCCTAAAAGCCAAAAGCCACAGCACACTTTAGGAACTCCAACTAGGCACACTTTGCATATCTCTAGATTGAACTAGGAAACCCATCACCACACCTTAAGATCACCCAGTGACATTGCCTCCATCCAGGTAGCCAGCAGATGCAAACTACAAACAATAAACAACTGAATATATTGGGTGCCATCTATTCAAACCACCACATTCTGCCCCTGGCCCCCAATAGATTTATAACCATCACCCATTGAAATTGTACTCACTTCAATTTCAAAGGTCCCCACAGTCTTGACCAATTTAAGATATTAAGATGTGTAAAATCAAACAAGTTAAACATTTCTAACATATAAAGGCATAGAGTAAACATTTTCAACTGGTAAAAGGCATAGCAAGAAGAGACTAAAACAATGCAAACTCAACCACCATCAAACAAACATCAAACTTCTGCAGTTCAAGTCCAAGACTGACTGATAGTCTCCAGATTTTCCAATTCTGACCCTCCAGCTGGGCAAAGTAGCCAGGAAGTACTTCCATCCCAAGCCAACAGTGCATTCTATGGTAGCCCTTGCACATTCCTGGTATATCCAAAACTTCTTGAGGTCTTCATGCAAACCATGGTCCATCTGCCAAAAGCTCTTTCAGCCTATCAGGGCATCATGCCCTGCCTCATGCTGCATCTCAGCAGCAGCTCCTGGAACCAGGTGCAATTCATGACCACTCCTCACATTTTCCAAAGGCTCTTTCAGCCTATCAGGGCATCAGGCCCTTCCTTATGCCACATCTCAGCAGCAGCTCCTGGAAGCATGTGAAATTCACAACCACTCCTCACATTTTTCATGCTTCTGAAACCAACACCAGGTGTGTAGGACACAACCATATTCTTTTTTTTTTAAATTTTTTAAAAATTATTTATTTATTTATTTGAGAGCAACAGACATAGAGAGAAAGACAGATAGAGGGAGAGAGAGAGAGAATGGGCGCACCAGGGCTTCCAGCCTCTGAAAATGAACTCCAGATGTGTGCACCCCCTTGTGCAACTGGCTAACGTGGGACCTGGGGAACCGAGCCTTGAACCGGGGTCCTTAGGCTTCACAGGCAAACGCTTAACCGCTAAGCCATCTCTCCAGCCCACAGCCATATTCTTAATTCAGGGACGAAACAAATCATAGCCTGAAAAGCAGGTTCCTTCTCCAATCAACTCTTTCCAAAAGTGTTTGCATTTCTATGATAATCTTTCCTTAGGCATCCTTTCCATGGTCCTTTAAGATTGCTAATGTGTTTGACAATAACAGCTTTAGTAATCTAAAGCCAGTCTCTGTGCCAGTAAATTTAACTTGCTTAGTTTTCCAGCTTAAAATCTTAAGTCTCTCAGTCCAATATCTCTAGCCAAGCACATCAGTCCATTACAAATTTAACCTTGATCAAACTCTCTGGGCCTGGGCAGTGGGACACAGCCAGCCCTTATGCCAGTAGCCCAGTTCTAACAAAGTCCTCTGCAGTCTTTCCTTCCCCTTAGAAAGCTCATAAGCAAGCCTCAAAGTTCAATGCTGTCTGCACTTAGCATTCTCAGTCTTTCACCAGAATAGTCCATAAAACTTGGCTTACCACTCCAGAAGACATCTTCAGTTGCAAGCACCAAGTCCATGCCTATTCCTCCAAAACAAAGGTTCCAAAAGATCAACATCCACATAGTTAGGTTCGTCTCAGCCCACTCCTCGGTACCAAATTCTGTAGCAGACAGCTTCAGGTTCACTAAGATGAACTTTCAGATCAGGCATAGTTATGGAGGAAGAGATTTATTGAAGCTTACAGATCCAGAGGAAGTTCCATAATGGCAGACCAAGCAGAGAGAGAGAAGCACAAGCCTAAAAGCCAAAAGCCACAGCACACTTTAGGAACTCCAGCTAGGCACACTTTGCATATCTTTAGATTGAAATTGGAAACCCATCGCCATTCCTTAAGATCACCCAATGACATTGCCTCCAGCCAGGTAGCCACCAGATGCAAACAACAAACAATAAACAACTGAATATACTGGGGGCCATCTATTCAAACCACCACAAAGAGGCAAAGAGAAAGAGAGAGAATGGGCACACCAGGGCCTCCAGACACTGTAAATTAAATCCAGATGCATGTGACACCTTGTGTATCTGGCTCACATGGGTCTGGGGAAATTGAACCTGATTCCTTTTGCTTTTACAGGTAAATGTCTTAGCTGCTAAGCCATCTCTCCAGCCCCAAACTGAAAATTTTAAAACCTTATTATTAGTTCTCACTACAGAAAAAAGTACTATTGATGCTCTACTCTGCCATTTTATTTTCCCCATTGAATAAAATTTTATATACATGGAAATTACATAACTGTCTATTTAACTACAGTGTAGGAGACACCTGTCCAATTTGAATACGCTCAATTTAGTGATTGTCAATACTGCTATGATCTCCCTCTATTCACCCAGTGTATGTAACATATAAATAACCCTTCTAGGATCTCCAAGTCACAATATCCTACTTTTCTCAAGAAGTAAACATTTTCTAAGCATACAGAAAACAAACACAACAGCTTAGGGATTAGAGCATAGAATCAAAATCATGTCTTGCTGAGGCCTTCATGACCCCAAGATAAACACCATATCCCCACTGAGAAGGGCTACAGAGAAACATAAGCAGGAAGAGGGGATAAGAGAGTATATCCTGCTGTATTAGATATAAAATGTATATATATTTTAAATCTTAGTCTTAGTTGGAGGTTTATTTTAGTGGTGGAGTACTTGACTAGCATGTGTGGTCCTGGGTTTCTTCCTAAGCATCACAAAGAAACCAACCAACAAATAAGAACTACCAGTGAGAACACAAGTCATCTGTTTCAGATCGTAACTGAAGGTTTATATAAAACAACAATAAGCATTCACTGAGATGTGTATTGGTGCATGCTGTTAGTTCTGGTAACTTGGGAGGCTGAGGCAGGAATTCTGCAAGCTTGTGTCCAGTCTGAGTGTCATAAAGAACTACTAAGATCCTATCTTGCTGAGCACATAACACATGCCTGGAGGATCACTACCCTAGAGATTCACTTTAGTCTCATCAATAGTCTACTGAGTGAGGAATCTCGGTAACTCTAGTTTGAAAGGGCAGACACTAATGTGTGAAGTAAACTAATTTGTTCAACATCATAGGTTAGACAACAGCTTAAATATTAGGCTTTCTGCAACCCTGCCTCTAAGTCACCAGGATGTTCTCAGTTGTGTGGTTTATTATTATTATTATTATTATTATTATTATTATTATTAATTTCTTTTGACATAGAAGAATTTAACATGATGTTCAACAGGGCTGTAAGCCACAGTACTTGTATAAATGCTGGGAGATACTGGGAGTTCAGAAATAGAGGGACCCTGCTGGTGACTGCGCAGTCTGTCTATGTCAGGTTTCTGGAATCCTGTCTAAGGAGATGATAGGACGATGAGACCCACATATCCACTAAGCTTAGAAGAATGGACCTATATATCTATGGAGCTCAGAATTAGTGTTCTCATTCTAGGAAAGTATTTTCTTTCATGCCTAATTTTGTATTTGCAGTTTCATTTTTTTCTGTCCTAAACAATGCACTTGAGATTATATGAGATTTGGGCCCAAGAAGCCTGCTCGCCTTTCAATATTTTACCACTAAGGAATGAGAGCATATATTTTACAGTTAGAAACATGCCAAGTGTTGGGTTCCAGTGATGGGGCAGTGTAGCCAGGATCAGGCTGCCTTAGAAGGCAACTGATGAGCCCAGGATCCACTAAAGTTTCTATGATATTAGACATGCTATATAAACTGCTGGTTCTCTTAGTTATCTGGCAGTATGGAGATTTTTGTAGACAAAGAGTACTGCCTTAACATTTGTTTTACCAATATGTAAATAAAGTCCATCTGATGGTGTTTAATTCTATCTGTTGGAAGCAATATATGGTACGTAATTTTCATGGTCCATTAAATGCATTTCACAACTTATTAATGAGTGACAAATTTTGGTTGGAAAATCATAGCTAAAGAGAAGAGTGGCCCCCTGAAATTATTTTTTTCTCTAAGCATAAACATGAGGGTGTGGTGGAAGTGGACAAATCTAGTTACCCCTCTTTGTCCAAACCCTTTCCACAATGAGAAATAGGACTACCTGTTTCAAAGAATAACTAACCCTTGGCAATAAGGGGCATCAGACACTCAGCGCATTGGAAGTACTGTCATTGGTTTGTTAGTTCCTGTATTAATTGGGAGTGAGGTCTTCCATGGTTTTTACTGCCCATTTTATACAGGCGCCTCACATGAGTTCATAGGCTGCATTCTGTAATCATCCACAGGAGGCTAATTTAAATAGCTGTCCTATTCATGATTAAGTGCCATTGGTTGGTGAAACCAGTGACTGTTATTTTAAATTCCCTTACAAAAGGTTCTTCCCCCGCCTAAGTATTTATACACACAAAGACACTCCAGATAGTGATGAAAACACTGACTATGTGAAATCAAGACTGATATTCTTCTACAGTTACTGAGAACAATCAGCCTATGTTAGTTAAATTGCACATTTTGTCAAAAAGCAGTTGAACACTCAAAGTCTATGCTAGAACTATAGACTTTCACAGGGTATATGTTTATTTCCTAATCTATCAAAAAAAGTGAAATTCTTCAATACCTTCACATGCAGTCAGCTTTGAAACCTGTATTTATGAAGTAAACTTGCCTTATCATTTACCGTTAATTGGTTTCCAATCAAGGAAACTGACTGTAGATATAACTGGCAAAAGAAAGGTACCAATGAGCCTTCAGTTCTTAACTTAGTATATTCATTTCTTTTATCAGAAATGGTAAATTTATCAAGTATCAGCCACCTGAGAGAATTTGGGAGTTATTAGAAAGTCTCACACTGTTGGGAAGATTCAAATTATAACTCTGGAGAATTTTTTAAAGATTTTTTAATTTATTTTTTAGAGGCAGAGAGAGGGAGAGAGAGAACAGATACACCAGGGCCTCTAGTCACTGCAAACAAACTCCAAATACATGTGCCACCATGAGCATCTGGCGTATGTGGGATCTGGAGAATCGAACCTGGATCCCTAGGCTTCACAGGCATGTGCCTTAATTGCTAAGCCATCTCTCCTGCCCTCTGGAGAATTTTTTATGATTGCTTTTTAATGTATTTGTCAAATCTCCATCATAACAACTATTTCAGATATCTGATGAGCAATTATTCCATCTTGTGGATGTGTTGATTAATGACCCTTTCAGTATATTTCCTCTGAAAGAGGAATGTTCTGTTCAAGAGGAATGTTCCCCAGCTTCACATGAGCTATCTTAGCTCACTGTGCTGATGCTGGTCTTAATAAATGTGTGTTCATGAGCATGTGGATAAGAAAAAAACTGGTCATAAGATTCCCCCATGCTATGTGAGTTGTTCTTAATCTTCCCACCATCACACCAGTCTGCTGTGGGGCTACTTCATGCTCCAGTAATGTTCTCTAGTATGGAAAAAAGCAGGTTAATATGTGCCTGGATTTCTTATCAGTTTTATTTAAGGACACTTTCTGAAGAGGACACAGACATGCAATGTTATTCCCAGTTGATCTACACTGTGCATTGTGAGCAAGGCAGGATATCTTTCCTAAACAAAAGGATGAGGAAACAAAATGACACAGGCAAGTAAGGATGGAAATAGGTCTAATGCCTTTGTCCTAGGCACAATCTTCCTGACAGCATCTCAGTTAAACCATAATTCACTGATTGCCCAGTCTTGCACATTGCTACCTCTCAATGACAGACTCTGAGAAGCACATGGACTATAGGATGTCTGAAATCTGGAAAGCCACAAAGGCTGACTACAACAGGAAGTGTATCTGAAGACCAAGCTCATTAGATTGTGTTTTCAGAGCTGCAAAGATGATATAGGCACCCCTAAGACTAGAACCCAATTCCCACCTTCTTCTTCTCACTACCTTCTGTGACCAATCATCTGGCCACAGCTTGATCCACTAAGAACAAGATTATGCAAAGCTCCAGAGTTTCCCAAAGGAGAAGGTGATCATTGCACAGCCAAGAAAGCACTAACTCACTCACATTCACATCTCCTGTCACAAATGTCACCAAGAGTTGCTGCCATCAGGGAAGAAACTTGGCTTTACTAGGGATAGAGTCACACAATGTCACATAAGACTCGAACTCAGCCACTCACCCAGATGGGGGGAGATTAGGACACATGCACCAGTGTGGGCCCAGTGAGGTGACAAACATTTGGTCCATACACATTTCTTTTCTCTCTTATTTTTTAACTCCTTACTGATTTTATTTAATTTCTAATTTTTGTTTACAACTTTGATATATGTACATGATGTGCTTTGATCATACTCCCTCCTGTCCTCCTTCCTCTAAACTCTTCTTCTTTACAGCTAACGTGAATTTCATGAGGGCAAAGAATGTGCCACATGCTCTGCTTGGCATGTTCTTTGACCACATTTCACACAGCTGCATGTCTGAGGTCATAATGGCAGAGTACAGAAATAGAAAAGAAATGGGTCTTGAGGGCACATACTAGCGTCCTCTCCGTCATAAGCAGTTCTTTGTTCTGGGTCTCCTGGCCACCTGGGAAATGCACTACATTCTCTCCATAAATGCCACATATCCATTGAGTAGAAAAAAAAATGCAGGCAGAGCCCATGGAGTTTCATTTGGAGAAAATGGAGATGCTCAAGGAGCTCATCTGCAAGAACTGCAAACCCAACCTGCCCTGCCTAGGTTCACCAGCACATTATTTTTCTAAGCTGTGCTAATAACAAAAGAGGAATGCTTTTGTCGCAATTTCCCTTCTCTCATTAGTACTATTGATTCTCTCCTTTATATTGCCCACTATTTTCTAGATCAGAATATATATCAAGATCAAGAGAAATCAATATTCTCAGAGCCAGTTCAAGTCAATGACTACCAGCTACCTAAGGCATGGCAGGCATAGCCCAAGAGCCTAAGGTTGTTACACAAATGAATATGTAGTCTGTTGAAGCAAAAAGACATGCATATAGACAATTCCAGTGTAAGCCATATGGTACCTTAACAAAGAGGGCAATGGAAAAGGTCCCTTGTACTAGGCAAATTAACAGTATACTAATAAGAGGAAACCTGGAAGTCAGAAAATATTTCAAAAGCCAGAGAATATGGGTGGAAGCAAAAAGGAAGGAAAGATCATCACAAGCAGCAGGGCTGCATAGAGAAAGGTATGTTGGCATTAAAATATAGGGTTAGGAAAGTAAGATTTGACCATAGTGCGAAGCTGTTTGAGAGTCAAAGCACAGATTGATCAGGAAATTTTTGTGAAGCAATGTTAATGTTTAAGGCAATAGAGTGTGTGGGGGAAGCTTGTTTAGGAATTATGTAACTTCAAAGTCAGAAATAACTGAATTTGTTTTGAAAGAGAAAGTGATTCTACATAGTTCAAGTCAATACTGTTGTTTAAGTGAATTAATTGCTCCCAGACTTATAAAGCAACGAGACATTTTCAACTTGTATCTCAATATTTCAGTTCACTATTTCAAATATACTCCAAAATGAAGTTGCTTGAAGTACAGATTTCTATAAATGTAGCACATGTATAAGTAGGTAAGATTATCTAAAATACATATTGAAGAGATGAGCATGAGGACACACTTACAAATATTTGAACTCATAACATGGTTGCATTAGCACACTCAGCCATGCTGTTTTGAAATCATGACCATGATCCTAAGTATTTCATTTGGGAAGTACAATTCTAAGAACATGGCACGTGCAATCGCAGTATAGGAACTTCCTCTCTGAGCTGAGTTCTCACTGCTACTAAATGTAGCTAGCCTTCACTTTTCTTACTCTAAAAACTTCAAGACACATGCCTGGCATGGTCATACATGCCTTTAATACCAGCACTCCGAAGGCAAGGGCAAGGGAATCTCCATTAGTTTGAGGCCATCCTGAGATTACATAGTGAATTCAAGGTCAGCCTGGCCTAGAGTGAGACCCTGCCTCAAACAAAAAAAAAAAAAAAAAAAAAACAAAAAAAAAAAAAAAACAAGCTGGACAGGTATCCAATTGATTGTAGCAGCAAGACTCTAAAGATATAAATTTTTAGAAAAACTGTAGAGAACATCCATGGCAAAGAGTAAGGGAAAATGAATTCATCCCTGTTTGTAATTTCTTTGTGATAAACAAATTGACAATGTGACAATGTGGATTCCTGCATCCCGACACAGACCTGGTAGTGCTAACTGCATTTTACATACACCAGTCCTGTAAATGTGCTGAATTTTCTGGATATTTTTTTCATTACCATGTGGAAATGTATCCACCCTGTCACAGGATGTGTTTCTGGTCCTTTTTACACACAGAATTTTACTCATGTCTTAATATGTTTAATCCTCTACTGGTGACTTAAATGCTACAGATGTGAATAAAGCCAACCAGGGTAGTGTCACCTTTTGTGTATGTGTGATTATTGTGAATGTGTATGTCACAATCACCTAGTTGTTACTCACCCAGAGCTACTCAGGAGGTGTTTCTGGATTTGTGCACTCCCTGGGTGCTCACCAAAAACAGAATGCTACGCTCCTCCCACCTCCCTGGTCTTGGTTCCTTACATGGATCGTGTGCAGGTGGGCACACTCAGCAGTCTGGAGTGAGTAGGCCAGACCCTGTTTCCTAAGTCCTCCCAGCACCTTCGTCCAGGTTCCCTGAGCAGACAGTGTGCAAGTGGGCACTGTGGTGTGGAGTGAACAGGCCAGTCCCCTCCATCCTGGTTCTTTCCAGTTCCCTAGGCCTCTCTGTGTAATTTCTTTGTGATAAACAAATTGACAATGTGACACATTTTATTAATTAGTTTTTCTGAAATAACCTTGCTCTCACAAAGCCATCCTGAAATTTAATTTTTTATTATTTTACTGATTTACTTACAAGAGAGAGAGAGAATAGGTGTGCCAGGGTTTCCCAGACATTGCAAACAAACTCCAGACATATGTGTCACTTTATGCATCTGGCTAACATGGAAACTTGTGATTTGTACCTGGGTCCTTAGGCTTTGCAGGTAAGTGCCTTAATTACTAAGCTATCTCTCCAGCCCTTAAATACTTTTTAAAATTTATTGATATTTTAATTAAAAAGATTGCATACATACACCCCTTCTCTCCACTATAATTCTGCTGAGGGTCTTCAATGGGGTTATTGGTATTCACTGTGGGGACCAAGAGGCCTCAGTCAGTATTTGCAAGGATACTCTTCTATGATATTCTCTGAGTCTTGGTGGGCAAGATATGAATCTAATTTAATGTTGCTTTCTCTGTAAACTCCATGTTTTGATGAGGTCTGAGAGGCCACAGTGTCTGTTGCCATTTCACTGGAACTGACTTTCAGTCTAGCAGTGAGAACAATATTCATATCACTACTTCCCCTATAATAACACGTTGGCCTGGGCCAGATGATGTGGAGATGGTGACCCATCTCTTGGGAGATATCAGCTTTCTCTTCTTGATGTATTGATACATCCTTGTCCTTGCCAAAATTCTCCCCCATATATGTAAAATAGAACAAGTTCTCCCACCAAATGTGAGAACAGTTTGAATAAGAGTGGATAAACCTACTCATTAGAAAAGACATATTGAATGAGTGTATTCATTCTTCTTAGAGAACAGTAAAGGTTCTTTCTGGAGCCTATTAGTTTCCTGCTGTATTGAATCTGGCTTAGTTTCCTAAGCCAGATATGGGTTCACACCCACTAAGTGGGTCTCATGTCCAATTCATGAGCAGTTGGTTACCTACATCAGCTGTGTGCCACTATTGCATGAGTGTATACTTCTTGCTAGGCTGGTTGATTTTGGAAATGGAAGGATTTCCTACTTATTCAACCTGTTGGACACCATTACTTCCCAGCATCTCTCATAGAACTTTCCAGCACTATGAAGGTTAGCCAGGAGGGAACTGAATTCCCTCTCATTTCCAGCATGATCACTTGTCCTGTGGTTACAAGCTATGATGTCTTCAACTCTCACAGCTAGCCAAGTATTTTGTAAATAGCCTGTACTATTTTGGAGACCTTATGTCTTTCTGACCAATAGTCCATTGTGGAGGGGAACCCCATTCTAGCCCTAGGAATTACTAGTCAGCACCCATGGATTTAGGTCAATGCTTTCTTCACCATTTATGGAACTCCTATATTTGGGTTCTCCTCTCCCTTATTGAGGATAACTTGTAGAGTGGTATCCAAAAGAAGGTTTCCATGGGACTCATTTATGTTGCTATTAGTTTTGTGTATCTTTCCCAAAACCCCTTTCTTCTACCCTTTAGTTTTTCTATACCTTCTTTTCTTTCTTTTTGCTGATCATTGACTAGCCCTTCATTCTTTTGTTCATTATTTCTCATTTTTTCCATCTTCATATGTCATATCCATATTATAAATATTTATTATGGCTTACAATTAGTTGCTGCTGGACCAGGATAGGAACTGCATATGAGACAGGTCATGTGATGTTTGTCCTTCTGAGCCTATGTGACCTCATTCAGCATAATTTTTTCCAAGTCCCTACATTTTCCTAAAAATTTAGTTGTTTCATTTTTTCCTTACCACTGAATAGATTTCCACTGTTTATATGTGCCACATCTTCCTTAACAATTCATTTGCTGATGAGCATCTGGGCTGCTTCTACTTTTTGGCCATTATGAGTAGAGCAGTAATAAATATAGTTGAGCAAGTATCTGTGTGGTATGTAGGAAAGTCTCTAGGGTATATGTTCAAAAGAGGTATAGCTAGATATAATAGTAGTTCTATTTTCAGCCTTTTGAGGAGTCTCCATGTAAATTTCCTTAGTGGCTGTAAAAATTTCCACTCCGACCAGCAATGGATGAGGGTTCTTCTTTCACCACAGCCCTGCAAGCATGTGATATCATTTGGTTTCTTTTTTCCTGGTTGCCATTCTGATTGGAGTAAGATTGGTTCTCATAGTAGTTTTTATTTGCATTTCTCTGATGAGTAGAGATGTTGAACATCTCTTTAGGTCATTCATATTTCTTCCTTTGAGAACTCTCTGTTCAATTCCTTGAACCTTTTTTTTTTTTTTTTTTTTTTAGTGGAGTGCTTGATCTTTTTTATTGTTTAGGTTTTTGAGTTCTTGTAGAGTCTAGATATTAAATCACATTTTTCAATGTATTGTCAGTGAAGTGTTTTTTCTCCCATTCAACACATTGTATGTTGACTCTGTTGATGGTTTGCTTATCAGTACAATACTATTTTATTTTCATGAAGTCCCAGTTGTTGAGTGTTTGCCTAATCCTCTGGGCAACTGGAGTCTTGTCCAGAAAGTCTTTCCTTATGCCTATATCTTGGCATGTTCTCCCTAACTTCTCTTTAGTTGATTTAGAATTTCAGGTCTTATATTGAGATACTTGATCCATTTGGCATTGATTTTGGTGAAATGTTAGAGGAAGGGGTCCAAACTCAACTTTTGCATGTGGCTACCCAGTTTCTCCAGTACCATTTCTTGAAAATGCTATCTTTGCTACAGTGAGTACTTTTGGCTGCTTTGTCGAATATCAGGTAGCTGCAGTTACTTGAATCTATACCTGGAACTTCAATTCTATTCCATTATTATGTGTGCCTGCTTTTATGTGAGTACCATGTGGTTTTTATTACTATCACCTTATAGCATAGCTAGAAATTATGAATGCTGATACTGATGGAGGTGCTCCTTTCACTGAGTACATTTTTGGATATCTGAGGCCTTTTGTGCTTCTATATGAATGGTGAGATTGTTTTTTCTAAGTCTGTGAAGAACGTTGCTATGGTTTTAATTGGAATTGCATTGGATTTGTTTGTTGCTTTTCACTGGATGGCCATTTTATTTTTGTTTGAAGCCAGGTGTGGTGGAGCACACTTTTTTTTTTTTAATTTTTTATTTATTTATTTGAGAGCGACAGACACAGAGAGAAAGACAGATAGAGGGAGAGAGACAGAGAATGGGCATGCCAGGGCTTCCAGCCTCTGCAAACGAACTCCAGACGCGTGCGCCCCCTTGTGCATCTGGCTAACGTGGGACCTGGGGAACCGAGCCTCGAACCGGGGTCCTTAGGCTTCACAGGCAAGTGCTTAACCGCTACACCATCTCTCTAGCCCTGGATGGCCATTTTAACAATATTAATTCTTCTGACCCATGAGCATGGAAGGTCATTCTATTTTCTCATGTCTCCTCATAGTTCTTTTTTCAATGTTTTTTTTTTATGTTTTAATTATATTTGTTTTACTCCTTTGGTTAGGGAGATTCCAAATTACTTGACTTTTTGTGACTACTGGAAACAAGACAGCTTCCTTGATTTCTTTTTCAATATTTTTGTCATTGATATATATATGAAGGCTAGTGATTTTGTATATTGATTTTATATACTGCCACTTTGGTCAAGATTTTTATCACTTCTAGGAGGGTTTTTTGGTGATTTTTTTTTTTTTCCCTCTTAGGTATAGAATCATGTCATCTGCAACTAGGGCTAATTTGCCTTCTTTCTTTCATATATATATGTATATATATATATATGTATATGTATATATATATGCACATATACATACATACACACACACACATACACACACACACACACACACACACACACATATATATATGTATATATATATTTTTTTTCAGTAAAACGTTCTTGGCCTGGATGTTTTCTTGTTAGAAATCTTTTAATTATAACTCCAATCTCATTTCATGTTATGTCTTTATTCAGATAGTTTATCTCTTCTGAATTTAGTTTTGGTAGGTGGTATGAGTTAAGTAATTCACCCATTTCTTCCAGGTTTTGCAATTTTGTGGAGCATAGATCTTTGAAACATGTCCTGATAATTCTCTCAATTTCATTAGGGTCTGTGGTAACATTTTCCTTTTCATTTCTGATCTTTTTGATTTAAGCCTTCTCTTTTTCTTTTTGATCAAATTGGTTAGGGGTTTATCAATCGTATTTACTTTTTTGAAGAACCAGGTCCTTGATTCATCATTTTTAATTGTATTTTGATTTATAATTCATTGATTTTTACTCTTATCTTAAATATTTCCTTAAATCCTGAACTATTGAATTTATATTATTCTAGCTTTTCCAGTACCTTCAAATGGATGGTTAAGTTGTTGACTTCAGATCTCTCTCTTTTTTTTTAATCTAACAATTTAGTGCTATAAACCTCCTCTGTAAGATGGCCTTTATAGCATGTCATATGTTTTGGTATGTTTTGTTTCAGTAACTTTTTAAAATTTTCTTTTTGATTTCTTCTCTACCATGTATTATTTAATAGTGAGTTATTAAGCTTCCAGGTTTCCAGGTTTTGGTGGATTTTTCTGTTGTTTCCCTTATTGTCAATCTCTAGCTTTATTGCACTGTGATCTGATGTAATGCATAGAATTATGTTGATTTTTCTGAAATCCTTAAGACATATTTTATGCCCCATCATATGGTTCTTTTTTAGAGCAGGTTCTGTGAGCTGTTGAGAAGAATGCATATTCTGTGGAATTAGAGTGGAATATTCCATAGATGTCTGTTAAGTCCAAGTGATCTATGGTATTGTTTAACTCCAATTGTCTCTTTAAGGTGTCCCAAATTCTTTCATATTTTGTACACATATCCTTTTGGAATTTATCTTTGTTTTTGGACTGCTGGTCTATTTCCTCTGTCTTATCCTCAAGTTCTGAGAGTATATCTTACAAGTGGTCTACTCGGTTTGTGAGGCTTTATCTGGAGCCTTTTTAAAAGAGTTATTTCATTGTTACTGTCTATTATGTGGTTTTTTTTTTTTTTACCATCTCCATCTTTTTGTGGAATCCCATTTTCATTTCTTGATTAGAATTGCTAGTTATTTGTTGGAGTTCATTTGATTATATTTGGTTATATCTTCATTGTGTTTATTCCAGTACCTATTAAGAACAATTAGTTATTGTTTCTCCTCCATTTCCTTTACCCTTCCATCAAGTTCTTCTTGGTTATTTTGAATGGTTTTGATACATGTATTCAGTTCTTTTTGCTGATTTGGTTCTATTTCCTTTATCCATGCTTTGAGTTCATTCTTGAATTCTTTTGTGATTTTCTTCATTCAACGATGCTTTAACATCTTTTGTGAGTTGTTTGTTTTAGTTCCCAACTAATTATTTTCCATTTTTCTATTCTTACATCATTAAGTGTGCTTAATATATTGCCATAGCTTAATTTTTGAGTTTGAAGGCTGGTGGTTCCTCTATATTTTCAGTGGTGACTTCCATTATTGGCTGGGTGACCTAGGTGGGGATATTTTAGCTTGATGTCCCACATTCTTTGTTTTGTATTTGAGATTTGCCTCTTGAAGTCATTTTCTTGTTTTACCTGGCCTGTTGCAAGAATTAGCTTTTGTGGAATATGTGTTTATTGCCTTGGTAAAGGTTTGGTCAAGGTAGGTGTGAGAAAGAGGTTATTCTTAGGTTTTCACTAGGTTTTCTTGAGCCTGAGTGGGTTTTTCTTGTGTATTCCTTCTCCTGAGAAATCTGGGTAGGTCTATGGAGTGCCGGGCCAACTCAGAGACCAGAGAGGATCCTGTGATGCTCATTTCCTGGTCCTTGGTATTGTCCTTGGCTGTGACAGCTGGTGGGAGATGGTCAGAGGAGATAGCAGGGATCCCACTTAACGGTTTGAATCTCAGTCATGGTGGTTATGGTGCCTGCCGGGGTCACAAGTTTAGGGTTGAGATAATTACATGCAGATACCCACTTATGAGCCTGCCACAGCATGTGTTATGTGAGGATCTGGAGGTGCCCTTCTCACCCCACTGAGGAACAGGAAGCGGGATAACAGTGGAACCACAGCAGCAGCAGGGGAACCAGGAGCCCAGGCCTATTCATGCTGCAAGCAGTGGCCCAACCAAACTGCGCCAACAACAGGGGAACACAAAACCAGAAAACATAGAGCCCGGACCTGCCCATGCCACAGGTGCATGGGTCTCTAGCCACCCCACATCAGCAGCATGGGAACCAAAAGCTGGGGAGCCAGGAGCCCAGGCCTACTCTTGTCACATGTACACAGGGTCCCAGCTGTCCCATACCAGTGGCAGGGGAAGTACTGACATTTAATTATTGTTTAATTTTTTTGTTGTTCTTTTTTGAGGTAGGGTTTTGCTCTAGCCCAGGCTGTCCTGGAATTCACTATGTAGTCTTAGAACTAATAAAAATCCTCCTACCTCTGCCTCTCAAGTGCTTGGATTAAAGATGTGTGACACTGGGCTGGAGAGATGGCTTAGCGGTTAAGCACTTGCCTGTGAAGCCTGAGGATCCCCACTGGAGGCTCGATTCCCCAGGACCCAGGTTAGCCAAATGCAGAAGGGGCACATGTGTCTGGAGTTCATTTGCAGTGGCTGGAGGCCCTGGCATGCCCATTCTCTTTATCTGCCCTTTCTCTCTCTGTCTGTCACTCTCAAATAAATAAAAATAAACAAAAAAATTTTTTAAAAAGATGTGTGACACTATGTCTTATTTGAAATTCGATTTTTAAAAAATGTATATTTTAGCTGGGTGTGGTGGCACATGCCTTTAATCCCAGTGCTTGGGAGTCAGAGGTAGGAGGATCGCTGTGAGTTTGAAGCCACCCTGAGACTCCATAGTGAATTCCAGGTCAGCCTGGCCTAGAGTGAGACCCTACCTAGAAAAACCAAAAAAAAAAGTATACTTTCACATGTGCTGGCATGTGTCTGAGTGAGTGAATGCATGTGTGTGTTGGGGGGGGGGTGCATAACAGGGTTTCTTACTTCTGGAAACAAAGCCCATTAAGCTTTACATGGGTGGCTGGAGAATTGAGCCCAGGCTGTCAGGCTTGGCAAACAGGCATCTTTAGCTGCTGAACCACCTCCCCAGGTCCCTGAAATTTAAGATTTGCTAGACTTTTAAGCAAAACACTTTCATGAAAATAGTCAACTACTAATGAGGATTCCCAACTGGAGAATGATGTGAGGTTAGATCACAAGCTCAATTTCAATTTGCTGTGAGGGAGGCAATTTGTACAATGATAGTCTATGTCTGAATGAGTCATCCAGTAGACCCTGAATCTACATATTGTAGACATGAATGAATACATGATTACAAATGCCACTCCAGACACTCAGCAGAACAGAACAAACTTTTTGGTTCAGTTAAGCAATATCAGTGATGGACAAGGAAGAGCAGTTTAATTAAAATTCTTTTAGATACTATGATAGTTTTAGTCATGTTCACAGAGTATTGTAAGAAATTTCTCAGTTGATAATTCTCTATATAACTAAGATTCATGGATGATATGTGTGTGGGTTTTCTTGTTTATGAACTAGTCAACTCAATGTGGTCATAAATGAAAACATCCACCAAATCTGACCCATATATTTATTAGTAGTGTTACTTGGGGTGCTCGTCCTTTTGTCCTTGTCACATTGTGACCTACTCAGATAGGGTCCCTAAATCATACTCCTGAGTGTAGTCACATGGTGCTTCTTCAGTGGCCATGTTGTCTTCTTGTATCAGCTACTTTGTCATTGCCAATAACAAATGCCTATTTTAATGTAGTTATATGTTCCACAAAATGAGTTTCTAAATCCTGTGTAAATAGACATATTCACATTAAATATCAATAATAAACAAACAGTGATGTGTTTTGTTTGCATATGTCTTATAAACACATTGCTGTGGACAGAAATGTGTCCCTTTTGCCCCCCAAAGTCATATATTGAAGTTGTAACTTCCCAAATGTCTATAGCTGCAAGTAGAGCCTTTGGAAAGTAAGGTTTAAAGTCATCTAGG
Source organism: Jaculus jaculus (assembly GCF_020740685.1). NCBI lineage: Eukaryota > Metazoa > Chordata > Mammalia > Rodentia > Dipodidae > Jaculus > Jaculus jaculus. The sequence continues at coordinate 38,423,425 of NC_059109.1, read as the reverse complement.
CAAAGTTCTGATTCACTGGGAATAAAGTGCTTTTTACTTACAGTATTATAAACTGAGCACCTCCACCATGTAAGGACATGACAAGAGGGTGGATGTCTAAGCAGAAAGCACTCACCATTTATCTTCACTGTGATATTGGACTCCCCAGTCTCCAGAAGTATAAGAAAATTGATTTCTGTTCTTTAAACCATCTACTCACTGAGATTTTGTTATGGCAACCTGAGATAATTAACAAGCTAATTAATCCACATTATATTAGTGACTTACTTTCTCATTTTCATGCTCCATTATTCAGGTCTTGTTATGCCTACATCACTGTTGATGTTATTTGAGAGCCTGTGGTGATGGGTCAATGGAGAAGAGAGAGCACAATTCTCAGATCAAAGCTGATATTTCTTCAGAATAGACTTTTCCACTAGAAAATTCATCATCTACTACATGCTAGGTTCCAAATATACATGTCATTGAATGAACAAGGAACAGTAAGGTGGATGCAGTTCTATTACTTCTGTCTCTATTTTATGTCCATCGAGGAGAGAATCTGGGAGAATGTGTGTCTTTGATATAATATTTGGAGATATGAGGAAATGTGGGACTATGTAGATTTTGGTCATCCTTTGGACCTTAGGAAAGCAGACTGAGGTCAAGGTCATGAATACAAAGCATCCTCAGTGGTATTGTGCTATTTTCTGAATATCTGGTTCATTTTAACAGAAAGCCAAATAATATTCTCAATTGATTGTCTGAGAAACATTGCCAAATATCTAATAATCTAGGTTCTCTTGATTTATTTCTAGAAGTGAGGACAACATGTATTATTGACAGTGAGGAAAAAATCACAGGAGCTAAAAGGTCATCCAAAAAGTGATTATTTTAAAAAATTATGTTGGTGACTTTATTGTGCTTTATTTAACAATAGTCTGAGTTACTGTGTCCAGCAAGTCCACACCTTATGTCAATCAGGAACAACTGTGTGACAGCAACATTGTAGAAGCTTGAGGCATAATCTGTTAGCACATATTGTCAATGGATTTGATACTATGCATTGTAAAAAGTTATTAGAGAATGCAACCACATCTTGAATCATTCAATAAATATTAATAAAGCAATTACAATTTTTTTCTTTTTAATATTTTATTTATTTATTTTTCCTCTTTTTATTAATTAGTTTTGTATTCAGCAAATACAGTCAGCTTGGTACCATTATAGGCTCATCCGTGACCTACCCGCTCCCCTTGGCCCCTCCTTGTTGAGGTATATGGGTCGTGCATTGTGGAGTTAGCCCTCAGTTATGGGTAAGATAAATGTCTCTGCCTATCATGATCCAACATGTGGCTCTGACATTTTTCTGCCCCCTCTTCCACAAAATTTCCCTGAGCTGTGTTGGGTTCATTTTTGGTCTGCTTCAGTGATGAGGTGTTGAGGGCCTCTGAGGCTCTGGCTCTCTGATTTGGTAGGAGTTGATTTTTATCTGTGTTGATCTCCTTCACCCTTGTGCTAGTATCCAGTTCGCCAGGAAAACAGCACCTTTGTTTGTTTCGCCAATTTTTCTTAGTTTTAGCCAGGGCCCTTTTGAGGTATGATGGGCTCTCTTCTTAGGATCTATATCTATCAGAAAAAGAGAAGCAGATTCTCCAATGGAGAGTAAGTTAGCACCAGGACAAATGAGATAACCCTTACTTTTTTTAATAGAGAATTTAATAGGTGTAGGCCCTCTTGTAGCCCACGATTGATGGTAGCTTGATAATGAAGAGTGGGCTTATGTTTGGATATGGTTCTGACTTGTTTCCCAGCTCCGGCTATGGGTCTCCTACCACTGAGGGGATCAGTTAGCCAAATCAAGAGCAGTTGGTTCCCCACCTTTGTTGTGTTCCACTATTGCACTTGTGTGGACATCACAACAGGTTATTTGCTGCTAAGTAGGTTAGATGCTTGAACAGATATTGGTCATTTTCCCCCAGTTGCCCATGTAGCACCTTCTGGCACTAGATGCACTGACTGCCTGGGGACTAATTCTCTTCCAGCTCCCAGCCATGCCATTCCATTTTATGTGTCGACCGCATACCTTGTCTTCAGCAGTAGGGTCTTACCACTAACCTTTGGTGGGTCATCAAGTACTCGGATAGAAATCTGTCTTTCTTTTAGGAAACCTAGTATGTCTCTCTGATCAAAAGCTCATTGTGGATAATAACCACATGCTGGTACTGGGAGTTACAGGTCAGTACCCACTAAGAAAAGGAAGAAAAAGATAATTAATATACAAGAAGTAGTGAGAAGAGAGAGAGAAAGAGAAGAGGAGGAGGGGGGAAGAGAAGCTGTAGAAGATTAAGGTTGGTCTTGGTCATACCCTCTCCAATGTCTTGTGGCTCAGGTGTTCCTTCTAAGGACCTGGGGGCGCAACAGTATATGTGCAGGTGCAACAGTATATGTGTGGTGCAGTTATGCTTTTACTGTAATTTAAAGTGTTATCTTTCAAGCAGTGTCAAGCATCAGGTATCCACGAGCTACATTTGACTATATTAATAGGATAGTACTTCTTAGCAGTCTCCCATGATGGTGTTAAACATCACCTGTTCTTATTTTTGAGGTAGCTATTTAATTGTGTCTGCCTAGTCTCCTCCTGTGCTACTCAGATCTCAACAGAAAAATGAAAATAAAATCACTTTACCCAAATCTTGACTCTGAGTTTGAAACTATATCTACATGTAAATGATGTATTAGCCACTGATTGTGGTTTACTTTTCCAAGCCATATAGATATTAGATTTTATGTAAATTTCTGTTTAATTCTGTTGTTTATATTACCAAGTTTATTTATTGAAATAATATACTTACTTAGTGTTTGTGAGATCCTATATTCTATTAATTGGTTTTAAGTCTGGTCAATCAGCTTGTAATTTACTATTATTGTAGATATTAGTGTTTAATAAAATAGCTAAAAAAGACATTTCTTTTAATTAATTATTTATTTTACTAAGTATGAGTTAGCAAAAAGGAAGATAACAACTCCTTCCTAGACTACTTTTGGTGAGAATAAAGAATTTTTAAATACTCATGGAGAAATCAGTAAAAAGTAATCTTAAAAGATGTTCTTATTATAGTGTAGAAAATCTATAGTTACTTTGTAACCTATAGCTATGATATGTAATAAATTTCAAAAGCAAATGAAAAAATTTATAGAATTAGCTATGCTACTTGATGTATAAAAATAAAAAATAATGCATTTCACTATTAGTCTTTCTTTCTCTTTTTTTCAAGGTAGGTTCTCACTCTAGCCCAGGCTGACCTGGAATTCATTATGTAGCATCAGGCTAGCCTCAAGCTCACAGAAATCCTCTTACTTCTGCCTCCCAAATGCTGAGATTAAAGGTATGTGACACCATGCCCAGCATTTTTACTTTCCTTGAACAATATCCTAGAATTGGGATTTTCTCAACTTTTTCCACTGCAGCAAACCCATTTGTAATGAGATTGGTATTTTCAGACCAAATTAATAAGAACCATTGAGACCTCTTCACTACATATGAGTGAATGTATTAATTCTCTAATTGTCCTGAGTTAGTCCAATATATCAGTTACATTTCTAGGTTTTGTGACAAAATACCTGACAAAAGCAACTTATGGAAGAGTAAATTTGGACAGTACTATCCATCATTGCACAGATGCATATTAGCATTGACTCAATCTACAGTGAAGGTAACTTGGTGCGAGGCAGTTTGTGTAATATTCTGGCAGAAAGGCTGCCTATGTTTTCCCCATGTCCAGAGAACTTGATCAAAGTTGAGTTCAGAAAGAATGGACTGGTGTGTTTGGTGGAGTAAAGTATAGAGCAGAACATGAAACATATCAAGTTTGTCACAGAAGGAAATTTAAGTGAGTTTTGGAGCCCAAAGACTGTATTCACTTCAGCTGCGTTTGTTTAAGAGACTGCCACCATTGAGATTAGGCCAAGTGTTCTGCATTCGGACAGTAGGGAGACTGCTGATTGTTTAGAAAAGAGGGAGCCTGAAAGAATAAGTCTGAGTATCATGCTCCTCAAAGTCAACTCTGTTTTCCCTAAATTTACAAATATGGTGGCCCACTGGTACCGACTTTGGAAGTATGAATGAGAGAAGTTAGAGTCATTCAGCCCAACCATGGTTTCGTGACAATATGTGCCAGGGTCAAGATCCTTGCAGGGAGGCCCTATAAAGCCATTGTGTGGTTTTGTAAAGTTAAACTGTGGGTTGTACTGATGGCAACAGGACATTTGAGATGCCATAACTATGGGATTGTCAACATGAAAAGCTTCTGTCCAGGAGTTACAAGCAGCAGATGGAAGGGCAGAACCTTCCAAGATTTTTGGAGCCCAGAATATTTTATCCCAAGTTTCAGATACTGAACATGGAGCTGCTGACTTTCTATGTTGTACTGGTCCAGTTTTTTCTTGTTGTGACTTCTTTATTCATTGTGAATATTCACTCTGTAATATTATATGATGGTAGCATGTAACTTATGTTTTCATCTTACATGATTCCCAGTTTAGAGTCTATCTCACAAGAGACTTTGGACTTTGGAACAGTGTTGGGACTGTTGAAAATTATGGGGACTTTAGAAGTTGGTGTGAGTGCATTTTGAATCATGAGATGGTCATGAGTCAATTGAGGCCAGGTGCAGCATGTGATGATTTGAATGGAATGTCCTCCATGTGCTCATGTGTTTTAATATTTGGTCCCCAGCTGGTGAAAACTATGGATACTTGGGGTGGTAAAGCCTGAATGGAGACGGTGGTCACTGGGAGTGGTCCTTGGGACTTTATAGTCAGCCCCCTTGCCAGTCATACCTAGCTCACTTTGACTTTGATACTTGAATGCCTGCTCTGTCATGCTTTCCTTGCCATGATGAAGCTTTTTCTCAAAAACTATAAGCTAAAAGAAACCTTTCCCTCCCATAAGCTAATTCAGGTCAGGTGTTTTGTCCCAGAAATGAGAAATTAACTGTGAGATATACACAAATGTATATATGTATATACATGTGTTATTCTATGTTGTAATAATTATTCATTGGATTTACACTAACAGAACATTTATTACGTTAGTGTTTTAAGCATTCTTCATTTATAGATGAGTTGATTTCCTTAACCACCTCACAAGTTAGATATTATAGTATTCTCAGTTTATAGGTAGAGAAAAAATAACCCTGACAGATTAAGTAACTCTAAGAGCTCATAGCTGATAAGTGGGTATGATAATTTGAATGGATGTCCCCAAAATGATTCAGGAGTTTTATTCAAGCCTGTAGCTTGATGGTACTCTGGGTGGATCCTAGGGGTGTTTGGGGGCAGATCTGAATTTCAGTCTAAGGTATGCAAAGTGCCAGAGTTCTGCCTGGGATTCCTGGAGTGTGCTTGGTTATTGTGCTTGTCGTGATGTTTTCTATCTGCCTGGACCTGTCAAAGGGAGCCAGCTTCTTATGGAACTTCCCCCAAGTCTGTAAGCTTCACTAAATCCCTTCCTTCCATAACTTGTGCTGATTTGGAAGTTCATCCCAGCAAGTGAAGCTGACTATGACAGTGGGGGAATAAGAATTTGGGTCCAGAGTAGAGACAAAGCCAGAGTTTTCAAGATATGCAGGTGTGCTATGAATCCACAGCCTTGAGTAAAGACAATCCACTTCTTGAGTCTGATACCTGGAGAAAGGTATCTCAGTGCAACAGACTGGTTTATGTTGCAGTTATGATCCTCAGTGTCAGATGAGTTCAACAGTTCTCAGATCACTAATTACATTCTCTGATTTCAAGAGATCTTATTATTGCCCCTCTCTCCAAATGTTTTGTAGCAACATTTCCCTCCTAATCACCTTTATTATTGCTTTTAAAAATAAGAGCAGCTAGAGATGTTCACCACCCCATTTGCAGACATCTACATGTTTTTTATTCCTTGTTTGATTAAGCCAGATCCTCTCAGCTGAAAAATTCATATATGGGAGTGTTGGTTTTGGTCCCAATCATTAACTCAGTCTGGCTTCTCTCTGCTGAGTTGAGGACATCTCCCTAATCAGTAAATCATACCTAGAAGCTTTCATTGACTCTGGTGTTTCTTATCTAAAATCCATGCACAGAGACATTCATAGAATCAGTCTGTCACCCCTCTGGAATACATGGCATTCATTTTCCTCCCGTCCTCATTCAGTGTGGGATTTACTCCCAACATTCAACAGAAATGGTCTTTGAGATTATCATATTCAATTTGCCTACCATAATTTACAATGGTCCCTTGCCTAGTTTTCCTCCTTCTTCTTAAAATATACTCTTTATTTCCTTTACAGGTGCTACTGGCTCAGCCCAGCCTATGTACACTGGCATTGTCAACATTTTTGTTCTGAATTTCTTCTCATCCCCTAGGAGCCCCAATAGTTTAAACATTCTCTACATGCTTATGGTGGACTGAATAGTAGACCTCCAAAATATGTCTGCATTCTATTCCCTAAAACCTGGGTATCCTGTCTTATATAACTGAAATACCTGCTATGAGTGTGATAGATTAAGGCTCCTGAGATAGTGAGGTTATAATAGGTTATCCCAATGTCCCCTAAAGGCATCATATGAAAGGAAAATAGAGGAAAGTTAAGACGTATGTAAGAAGAGGAGGTAATGTGACTCCAGAGGCACAGATTGGAGTGATTCAGCCATAAGTTAAGGAATGCTGCAGCTACCAGAAGCTGGAAGAGACAAGAAACTCTCCCGTAGAGCCTCCATAGGGATCAGCTAAGCATGGCTCTATGTTTCAATCTGGACCAAGCAACTGGCCTTCAGAAGTATGACAGAATGGATTAATGAGTTTTGTTGTTTAAAATTACCAAATGTGTTGTAATTAGTTAATAAGCCAGAATGGCTGTGGTAGTTTGAATAGATGGCCCCAATATATTCAGTATTTTATTAGTTCATAGTTTGGGTCTGCAGCCACCTGGCTAGAGAATGTGTCACTGGGAGGAGCTTAAGGTGTGGTGGTGGGTTTGAAATTCCAATCTAAAGATATACAAAGTGCCTATTTCTACTTGCAGTCCCTAAAGTGTGCTGTGTGGCTTTTGGCTTAGCTTGTGGATCTCTCTCTTTCTCTCTCTCTCTCTCTCTCTTTCTCCCCCACCCCCTTTCTCTCTCTCAACCTGTGAAGCAGGCCAGCTTCTTTTGCCATTGTGAAACTTCTGCTGGATCTGTAAAACAAATACCACTTTCTCCATAACTGTGCCTGGTCTGGAAGTTCATCTCAGGGACTCTAAGCTGTCTGTTACAATGACTTATTACTAAGACTTCCAAGCTGAATTCAGCTGAATTTTTCCTGAGATTTAGAATCATAAGTTACTCTGGCATTTGATACATAAATATTTTGTAGTTATTTGATTCATAGCATACCTCACAGAAGCTTGCTTCTCTACCCTATACCCAATCTAGTCCTTCTCCAAACTGCTTATATCAATAGGTGGCAACATTTTCCATCTAACTTCTCAGGCTAAAAATGGCTCCCCTCTCTTCATCCATGTCTTCTCCTTGTCAAGTATGTGGGAATAAGGAATCACCACTCTAAGCTCTCAGTATATTCTGTCACTTTGTGGGAATCTCATGGGCACAGCAATCTAATCATCTCTCAACGTTTTTCTATGCTTGATCCATTTAATTCAGCTTTAAAAGATACTGATTTTTTTTTTTCAATACAAAGGTTGCTTATCCTTATAGCCTCTTTCCCTTGCTCCCATTCTACTGAGGATCCTCCTCCCTAGGGTTAATGGAATTCATCATGGTGTCCTAAAAGCCTCAGTAAGTCTGGGGGGTTGGAGGAGACATTGCCTCAGTATCATCCCACCCACCCTGAGGCTCTTAAATTCTTTCTACCCTTTCTTATGCCATGTTTCCTGAGCCTTGGTGGGAAAGTTAAGAGTTCTGATTTTGTGTTGAGTTCTCTGTAGCCTCTGGATCTCTGTCTTGAGATGTTTTGAGTGACCACAGTATCTCCCTATAATTGGTTTTCAGAATACCAGTAAAAGCAGTACTAGTGTGACTGCTTCCTCTGCAATGACACTGGAAACAAAGAAAGAAGTCTATAAACTGCAAGATTAAAAAAAAAAAAACAAAAACAAAAACTGGTATATCCAAATATCCATTAGAAATCCAAATAATCAATTAGAATTACCTCTTATTTTTCAATGGGAACTCTAAAAGTGAAAAGGGTTTGGAAGGAAGCATTTCAAATTCTAAAAGGCTGACTGCCAATCTAAAATACTACATCCAGAAAAATTACCCTTCATAATGAAAAGTGAAAGAAAAAAATCATGATAAAAAAAAAGCTATGATTGGGCTGGAGAGATGACTTAGTGGTTAAGCGCTCGCCTGTGAAGCTTAAGGACCCTGGTTCGAGGTTCGGTTCCCCAGGACCCACATTAGCCAGATGCACAAGGGGGCGCATGCATCTGGAGTTCGTTTGCAGTGGCTGGATGCCCTGGCGCACCCATTCTCTCTTTCTCTGTCTGCCTCTTTCTCTCTGTCACTCTCAAATAAATAAATAAGAATGAACAAAAAAAAAATTTTTTTAAGCTATGATTATAGAGGCACCACACCAATCCTACAGAGAATACTGCATAGAATAATTCTGCTGAATATATGAACAACCATACTCAAGAGGCTACAGGAAGGAAAATAACAACCATGAGTACAGCAGACATGAAAACATATGAAGATAAGAAACACCAGACTGCACAAAGTTTCAACGCAACAAGGATTAACTCATAACTCACAATTATAACTCTAAACATCAATAGACTCAACTTCCTAATTAAAAAAACACAGACTAAAAAGCTGGATAAGAAAAAAAATGGGCTCATCTATTTGTTACCTATAGAAAATCCACCTTATCAACAAAGATAGACTCTATCTGAGGATGAAAGGATGAAAAAAAAAAAAAAAAGAATTTCCACACTAATGGAACAAAAAGAAGTAAACAGGGGTGGCTATATAGATATCAGACAAGACAGACTTCAAAGCAAAAGTAACAAAAAGAGATAAAGAAGGCTATTTCATATTCATCAAAGGAACAATACAAGCACATATTACAATCTTGAACCTATATGCACAAAACACAGGTGCACCAAACTGTATAAAGCAAAATCTGCTAAACAATCAAGCAGAGATAACCCCCAATACAATAATAGTAGGAGTCTTTAATATTCCACTATTGTCATTACACAAATGATCTAAGTAGAAAACTAACTGAAGGGAACTAAATAATACCCATAGATCATTTGTGCTTACCTTTTCTTTTTTTCCTTATTTGTTGTGTACACACTCAGTGTGTAAAGCCGGGTATGGTGGTGCATGCCTTTAATCCCAGCACTTGAGAGGCAGAGGTAGGAGGATTGATGTGAGTTTGTTGTCAATGATCCATCTCTTGATGACAATATGTCTTGGAGAGTTTCTCCTTTGGTACAGTCTGTCTGGAGTTCTGTTAGCTTCTTATAACTTTATGAAACTTTCTTTTGAGAGGGTGGGAAAGTCTTCATCAATAATTTTGTTGAATAAGTTCTCCATGCTTTTGGTCTGAATTTCTTCCCCTTCTGGTATTCCTGTGATCAGAAGGTTGGGGCATTTAAATGTATCACACATTTCCCTCATGTCATGTTCACAACATTCTTTTAACTTATAGAAACTTTTAGACTCACAGATTTTTCTTATGTCTTGTCTTCCAGTTTGGAGTTTCTGTCCTTCACATGGCTGACTCAATTCTTCAGTGTTTCTTTAGAGTTTTGGTCTTTTTCAATTTGGTTTGTATTTTCTACTGCTTTTGCATGTATGGTTTTCATCCCTCTGTCGAGTTCCCTTTCCATGCTATTTTCTTATTTTCTTAATGTTTCTTGGAATTCATCCTTGTATTTCTTTATGTTTTCATTAAGCTTAGTCAGATGATTATTGAGGTTTTCTTTATTTTTGCACTCCTTCAGATCACAACTGTCTTTGGAACCCTTTCTGGTTCTTTTCTACTAGGTCTAATGTAGTGAGAACAGCATTCATACAATTATTGTACCTTCATTGATTTTTAGCAAGTTCTTCCAATTTCTTGGTCAGGGTGGCATAGCTTGTAATCTTCATTTTGTGGTTCTGATCCTGTTTTCTCTTCTATGTCTCGATTAGAGACATCCATTGTGGGATTGGTCAAACTTATTGGATTTACTTGCATTTGATTTTTCATGTTATTCCTTTCCCATTGTGGTCTGCCCATCACAGTGTAGGAATCTTGTTTAATTTAGGAGGAAGCTGGAGTCTATCATTGAAGTGTCTTCAGTGATTATTCCTTTTTATGTTTGCTTAGATTAGGCTTCTGATGGCAATGAGGCCTGTCTGCTCTGAGGGAAGGAGACTGAGGCTCTGATGGGTGCCCAAGGACCTGATGAATGGGTTGTTTTGTTGGTGGTTTGGGGTATGGGACTGTGTGGTCAGGTGGCCCTAGGGGTATGGGGTAGGGGTATTGGGACATGCAGACTGGTGGTGTGGCAAGGTGGGGGAGTGTGACTGCATGCAGGTTCTGCAATGCTGAGGGGGTGAGGTGATAGGACTGCAGCAACCATGGGGACCATGTAGCAGGGGGTGGATGGGACTGCGGGGGTCCTGTTATACAACAAGGTGGGGGTATGGGACTGCCGTGGGTTAGGTGATACACTGTGGTTGGAGGGAGAGAATGAGCAGTGGTTCTGGTGGCAGGAAAGGGAAGGGAAGGGTGACCAATAGCCTGTTGACCTGGCTCCCATTAGCTCTAATGAAGTATAGGAGGACCTGCTCCACGCATGTTGGGGCAGCAGGTGGGACAGTAGCTATTGTGCGTGGAGGTCCCCAGTGGTGGGAAAACCAAGGGAGAGGGGAACACTAGCCCGCTGACTTGGGTCCGAGTACCATACAGGAAGTGTAGGAGACCTGGTGCACACAATGGGTGGAGGATGGTGACATGGTGGTTGCACTTGGAGGAAGCCTTCTGCCTAGGTTCCAAGTAGCCTGGAGGAAGTGCAGGAAGACCTGGTCTGCACAGGGTGGGGTAGCGGGAGGGACTGCAGTTGTGCATGGAGGTCCCCCACTGGTGTGAAAACCGAGGGGAGGGGATTGCTAACCTGCTGACCTGGGTCCGCTCTGCCTGCGGGTGGGTAGTACAAGAGGAACAGGAGGCTGGGAGGGTGGCTGGGACTCTGTTTGGGATTGAGCTGGAATGGCTGCTTGAGGGGATTCGGGGACTGGCGGGCTACCTGAGAGCCTGCAAGTTACTGGATTCCCTATTTTCCTCCTCTGTGCCTGTGGGAAATGCAGGGAACAGCAGCTGGGGCAGCGGCTCAGAGTCAGGCTGGGACTGTAACTGGGACAGCTGCTTGAGAGGATTGGGGGTATGGTGCGCTACCTGAGAGCATGGGAAGTGGAAGATTCCCTACTTTGCTCCTCCGCGTCCTCCACTGGAGGTCCGGTAGGATCTGCAAACCCCTAAAAACTCCAAAGAACCCCAAAGATCTTGTCTTTCCTTCCCTGGGAGGTGATGCATTGTTCAGGAAATGTCATTTTGACCAGAAGTCCCTGCACATAACTTTTAAGCTTATAAGTTAATGGAATAAACATCCATAAATAATTTAAAACTAGGAACTTGTCAATAACTTACATATAATCCCTTTCTATTCTATTCTATTCATTACACTAGCCAACCCTATTTCACCTGGACTGAAGATCATTTTGGATCCTCCATCTACCATTTTCATGCTTTCCTTTTGAAGGATAGATTTTCTATCTGTGCACATTCCTAAAAGTACATCTATTTAAGCTTGCTTATTTTAATTTTACTTTTGAAAAAAATTATTTTTATTTATTTATTTATTTGACAGAGAAAGGGGCGGGGTGCGTGCATCAGAGCCTCCAGCCACTGCAAACGAGTATCAGATGCGTTTGCCACCTTGTGCATCTGGCTAGTGTGGGTCCTGGAGAATTGAACCTAGGTCCTTTGGCTTTTCAGGCAAGCACCTTAACTGCTAAGCCATCCCTCCAGCCCTTAATTTTACTTTTAATGGCATCATATACCTTAGGGGTTGGACTTTTAACATATATTTAAAAATCTTAAGCATGTTTATCTTATTCTGGGTAATGTGCTTTGGCTGCTAGGTACGACTAGGCCACAGTCATTGGTCTGCATCCATGCTGTGTCTACAGTTTTTCTTTTGTGATTCATGCTCTAATCATTCTTGCACATTGATACTGATGTCATGCTCACAATTTTGGGGGAGTTTAGACTTGGTGGCAAAATGGCTGAGTCGTTTTTATTTCCTAAATATGCCTCTTCTCTCCATGTGCACCATCATAACATTCATCTAAGACATGGTCATCTCCGCCCTGGCTCATCAATTCCTACCCAGCATATTTTCTTGTTTTGCCATGCAGCTTAGACACTGCACTGCAGTTATCAGTACATGTGTTTAAAAGAATCTGATTGCTTTTACTACTAACTTAAAACACTTCACAATCTTGTCATCACTGTTCAACAAAATATGAAATCCTTGTGAAGGCTTATGGAGCTATCTAGAACTTGGCCCTTCCTGCCTATCCTTCCAACCACCAAGCCATCCTAACATCCTTTTTATTTGCCCAAAGACCCATGCATTTTGCCCTTATCAACTGTACTTTCTGCTTCTGCCATGGTAAAACATGTTCTTCATCCCATTTTTTATCATAAAGCTTATTTTCTAGGTAAAAAGAGTTTTCTGATCACCCTTCCATTGCTTACATACTTGTTTATTCTTGCAAAACCATTTAGTTTCCTTCATAATATGTGCCACACATTTCTCCATATACTTACTTTTTTTTGGCTCAACTATAAGGTTTCAAAGTTTAAGAACTTGTATTATCTTCATATAATGACCTATAAATCTTTCTTCAATTTATAGACCAGATGCTTCTAGGATGTATTAATTGAAATACTATATGACAATCTGATTTGATCTAAGAATAGTTGTTCCTTAATGATGATTCTTTGCCTATGGATGAATGGATGGATGGATACACATGCTAGTGGAAAAGGACTTTGGTATGATATTTCATTTTGAGGGTACTGGGGGAAGGAAGCCCTGCACACATTCAAAATGCTATTACACCTCCATTCAACACTCCATGCTGGAATAATCAAGTCAGCAATAACTCTGTAATGTATCAGCTTTCAGTCTTATTAACTACTATGACACCTTAGTACCTGGAGACACTTAGCCCAATTAATTAACAACTCCAACCTTCCTCTCTGACATGATGGGCTCCAGGTCTGTCATTCCTCTATCACATCCCTCATAACTTTATGCCCTATCTTTTTTTATTCATTAACTATGAGTACATTTTTGAGTTTGAATGTTTCTCTGAAGATTTTAATGGCTATATAATTCTTCAAACCTAGTCCATTATAGTTTCAGTTTGTCCTGAGTCTAACAGTGCAAGCCTTCCCCTGTGTTCTTATGACCCCATAGTTTTTTTTTTTTGGATTATCCAGCCAGACACCAGCTTTACTCTTTCTTGTTCTTCATCACCCTTTCTATATAAAAACATGTAAGCCTAGACTATAACTTCTTTATATTATTCACTTATGTATCTACTGATTTCTACCAGTTTATTGATTCAGTAACATTTACTTTAGCTCCTGATATCTGAATCAGATATAATCTGTAATCAAGGAAAATATGACTTATGACTGCTTTGGACATATCATTGAGTTTCAAGCCATTCTTTGTCTCCCTTTAGGAATGTATCTTGTTATGTGTGGCAGAACAATGAGCATTTTCTGGTTCTTAAGCCATCCTAATATTTTTTTTTCAACTTTTGCTGCAGGACACAAGGTAATGCACAATCTATACAAGATACAGTCTACAGGATACTTTTGCCCAACAAATACGTGTTTAGGAGAGCAACTTGCTCTCATTTGCAACTGATCTATCTTAAAATTTTGTCCTACTGTAGATGCCACACAATCACTGCACTACATGTAATACACTAATAATTAGTCCTCTGGACCTATATTAATCTTTTAAAAGTACTAAAATGATAGCTTGAAGGTGAATCTAAAATAAAAGAAAATTTCAAATATTGCCAAGCTGCCAAAGCATCTACAAACTTGTGTTTTCAACATCTCTTGGGGGGATACGTTTTACCAACATGTTTATACTTCAATGCACCGCTGAGTATGAGTATCTTGAAGAATTATCTGTCACTGGGGCTGGGGAGATAGTTCAGCTGTTATAGGCACTTGCTTACAAAGTCTGGTGGTCTGGCTCAGTTTCCCAGTAACCATGTAAAGCCAGATGCACAAAATGTCACATGCATCTGGAATTAGTTTATAGTGTCAAGAGGCCCTGACCCTTCTTGAGCGTGTGCGCTCTCTCTCTCTCTCTCTCTCTCTCTGTCATTCTCTATCTTGCTCACTTTTGCAAATGTTTTTTTAAAAAAGGATTATCAATTATGAATATCATGGATGAAAAGAATAGTTTGGCCATATACCCCCCTCCATCTACTGTTCATGGCAAGACTCCTCTTGCACATAAACCCATTCATGCTCTGGATCAGGAGTACTATGTTAATTAGCATAATGTATTTTGTGTTCACTAGATGCCAGTTGTCAATTATTAATCTGATTTTGGGAATAATCTGATTTGGGAAACTTTCAATTGTTACTTCCCTAGAGGTGCTAGGATTATAGATTTAGTGACAAGTAGCATATTGACCCAAACATGTCTGTGTCACAGGAATAAATATCATGGAAACACCAATATTTGAACTTAATATATGACAGTAGTTTACGGACTTCATTGCCTTTTCTCAGGAAACTCAGGATCTATAGATAGATTCATGCAGATGATTGTTCATGCTCACACAACTGTTCTTGTTAACACCAGGCACAAAATAACATAACAGGACTTTGGGAAATACCTCTGAATTTTTCTGAAAAGAACACATATGCTGAGGTGCTGAGTGGTATTCAAACGGGGTTGCACCTATTTTTGGCTGTCTTCCTGTTCTCCTCATCCCTCATAACACTCCAGTTCACCACACATATATTTTTAATAAAATGATCAACTACTTAGCTCAGGTAAGTATTATCTGAATCCTGCCTCTGTAATACCAAAGACAGTGTCAGAATGTTCGCTCTGTTCTTATTTTTAAAAGCTACAACCATCCCAGTAGCACACTCAACACTAGTATTAAACAAGTACAGGTACCAATGATGCCTGATATTTATACAGGATCTTTTATGAAGGACCCAAAGAGCACAAATAAAGATCTCCAGAAATCCTCAAGAAAGGAAACAGTTGGGTGGAAAGGGTTTATGCAAAATGACAGTTTGTGGAAGTTTTTCCAAGCAAATGTAACTGTCTGTCAAGCAGGCAAGGGTTGCCATGGTAAGCTGTTTTTCTTGAACAGATAAACCAAATAAGAACAAGAGAGTGCATGTGAGCTCATGGGAAAGGGGAGCTCAGGTTGTCTGGAGAAGAACAACTTAAACATTTAGAATCATGGAAGAGTATAACACTCTACCTAAATTTGATTATGATTGCTGGCCAGTGAGGATTAGCTGTCTTTTTTTTTTCTAAATACCAACAACAATAATAACTTTTGTACACGTATTGTTGTTGCTGTGGCAGATTAGAACACAATTTCTGTTACTTAGCCCTTAACCAACAGTCAGAAGTCAGTAATTCTAATAGGTAGTGCTACTCTAATTACTTATTAGGATACAATAACTTCTCTCTGCATGTGTGTATGTTCACATGTGAGTAAAACATGCATGTGAAGGACAGAGATTGATAGTGTTCTCCTCAGCTGCTTTCAACATTATTCTTTTGAAACAATGTCTCTTACTGAACCTAGCAAGGGGTGGTTTATCTCCCTGGGTCTCAATACCTAATGAAAAGGAAAAACAGGTTCTCCAATGGACAGTGAAGTCAGCATAGGTTAAATGGGATAAACATTATTAATTTAGGAAGAATTTGATGGATGTAGTCCCTCATTTATCCAAAGACTAGTGAGAACTTGTCATTGGAGAGCATAATGTTTGTCTCCATAGCATTCTGACCTGGCTCCTAGTTCTAGATATGGTTTCCTTTCCACTGAGTGGATATCTTAGCCAGTAGAAAGCTACTGGTTGCCTCCCACCCCCCGCCAGGCTGTGCACCACCATTCCACTGGTGTGTACATCTTCACAGAGTGTTTGACTCTGAGTAGCTTAGACCCCTGATTATTCACCACATTGTTGGCCACCTTTCCCTAGTAACTCACGTAGTGCTTCCCAGCACTAGATGGACTAACTGTCTGGGGGTTGGCTCCCTTCTGGATTTCGGCCAAGACTCTCCATGTTCTGTGTCAGCAGCATATGGCATGTTCAGCAACAGGGTCTTATGTTTTACCTCAGGTGGGTAATCAAGTGCTTTGACAGAAGCCTGTCTTGTTTTGGGGACCTTGTAAGTCTCTCCAATCAACAGCTCATTGTGGGTAGCAACAAATCTCTGGTACTAGGAGTTACAGGCCAGAGACAAAAAAAAAAAAAAAAAAAACTTTTAAGGTTAGGCCTCATCCCACCCTGTCCATAGTCCCTCTTTTCAAGCACACTCCCTCATACTTCTGTTGAGGGCCAAATCTTTTAGTCTACCTTCAAGGACAAAGGTATCTATGGTTATAGTTTATTTTAGGCTTAGTTTTTTGTTATTTCCCCCCAACTTCCCATTTCTGTAGCTCAAACCCTTCCATCCCTGTTGTCTGGGCCTCAAGACAATAAAAAAAAAAAAAAAAAAAAAAAAAAAAAAAAAAAAAAAAAAAAAACAATAAAAAGAGCTGAGCCAGTTTAGGAACCACAGATAAGTGAGAACATGTGGCATTTGCCTTTCTGTGATTGTTAGGCCTCTGGGATTGTGTGTGTTCTCTGAGCAGGATCTGTTCCATGTCTATCAAATTTTCTACTAATTTTACTGTATCTTTGATTTTTATTTTACTTTTTTACTGCTAAGTAGAATTCTTTTGTGTGAATGTACCATAATTTCATTATCCATTCATCCAATGATGGGCACCTAGGTTGAATCCAGTTCTTTTTTTAAATTAATGTATTATTTTTTATTAAAATCTTCCAGTTCTTATCTATTATGAATTGAATAGCCAAAAACATGGTTGAGCAAATATCTCTGCAGTGAAGCATGGACAATCTAAAGAAAATGCCCAGTAAGGGAATAACTAGGACTGCTGGTAGGTCTATATTCATTTTTTTCAGGAATCTCCATATTGATTTCCATAGTATTTGTGAAAGTTTACATTCCCACCAGTAGTGAATGAGGGTTCCGCTTTCCATACATCTTCACCAACACTTATTGCCATTTGATTTTTTTAATGTTTGCCATCCTTACTGGAGGAAAGTGGTTTTAATTTGCATTTCCCTGATTATTAGGGATGTTGAACATTTTCTTAAGTGTGTGTTAACCATTTGTATCTCTTCCTGTGAGAATTCCCTATTTAGTTCTCTGCCCCATTTTTGTGTAGGTTGTTTGATTTTTTTTTTATTGTTTAGTATTTTGAGTTCTTTGTAGATTTTAGATGTTAGGCCTCTGTCAGGAGCATAGCTAGTGAAAATTTTCTCCCATTCTGTGGCTCTGCTTAGGGTATGTTTGTCTGTGCAAAAGCTTTTTAGCTTTGTGAGATCCCATTGGTTGTATAATTGCTTAATTTCCTGGGTTACTAGGGTTTTGTTCAGGAGGTCTTTCCCCATTCTCATATCATGGAGAGTTCCTCCTATTTTTTTTCTTCCATTAGTAGAATAGGTTCAGGTCTTATATTGAGGTCTTTAATTTACTTGGAATTGGCTTTTGTGTATTGTGAGATGTGTGGGTCAGTTTTCATTTTTCTACATGTGGTTATCCAATTTGTCTACCACCATTTGTTGAAGATGTTGTCTTTTCTCCAGTCTGTGTAATTGGCATCTTTTTCAAAGATCAAGTAGGAGGAATGTGGTGGGAGATAGGGCACCGGTGCGTGCAGGAGCACAGGAGGAGATGGGGACAAGTAGGTGCCTATGGGAGCTCATGGGAGATGGGGGAGCACCTGGGCCTTTGATTTAACCAGCAGTCAGGTGAAGACAGGGAGGTGTGGTGAACCTGGTCAGGGAGCCACGGGTGGACTGGCTGTGGTGAGTGGTTGAAGGGACCCAAGGGCCCAGTGGGTTCTGAGAGAAGCGGAATCAGTAATTTCCTACTGTACCCCTCCATGCCCATTGGAAGTCTGCAAACACCTACTTAAACTGGAACCCCAAATTTCTTGTCTGATATTACCCTGGGAGATGAAGCATGGCTAGGAGGCCAGCATCTTGAGCACCACACTTGACATTTCATGGGTGTGCTAAAGGTCTTCATGCTTATGAAGCGAGCACTTTACCCACTGAGCCATTGCTGTAGCTCAATGGTCACTTTAAAAATTATCCTTTATTTGAGAGCTCTTGTGTTTACTGTTCTTTTGGATGTCCTTGAACAAAATGGAGATACGAATAATAATGTATCAATATATGAAATGGAACACTTCTGTGCAAGGCCTTCTTTTTAAAACTATTTCTTTCAGTGTTTCATCTATCCCAACAGCTTTTACTATGCCTTTTAGGCTGCCAGTTCTCATGGCTAATCATTAAAATTTCCAGCCCAGAGCTCTCTGTTCTCCACTGATTTGTACATATATGTACCTACTGATATTTTTCCCTGTGTGTCTGATACCCTCTTCTTTAATATTTTGAACATGAGCTTAATTATCCCCTTTTCTATAAAACCTTTTAAGATGGCAGAAATTGGCAGCTGAACAAATGGACTCATTTTCATAAGTTACAAAACACGAGAATGCACAATTAGTAAACTTGTAGGAACCACCAAGGATAGCAGGCAGATAGGATTGAGAGTGTTAACTACTGGAAGTAGAATGTCGTCTGGGAGAATAAATAGGAAGATGGAATAGGACACCAGGGTAAGAAAAGACAAGTGAATCAATAGACACATCCCAGACGGAAAGGGGGATTACTATGCCCAAGGAACAGCAGGATTGTGTAAACTTGGACCCTAGGGCCATGGTCATATCTACGTAGCTGGCAATGGCTATAAAGAAGGGAAATCATTCATCACCACAAGACAAGTTAACTTGTTCAGTTTCAGAAAGCTGGGCCACTCTGCTTCATAGCTCTCCAAGAATTAGCTGGGACAGCTTCCCAGTGGACTCTGTCATCGCTCCCCTAGCAGGCCAGGTGCTATGAAAAGTACTGCTAAATAGGAAGTCACAATTTAAAGGCTGGGCACACAACTATGAATCTCCAAGCCCTGAGAAAACCAAAAGCCTAAAAACATGACATTCAAATGAAGAGATGAATTGCATGTTGCCTGGACAAAGCAAAGTTAACAGAGCTAAGTAGAAAGATCAGGAAACAATTAAAATGGACAGAAGGAGATGCTAAAGAATTCATTAGAGATCACAAAGCCAAAAACTACAATTGATTAAGGAACAGAAAAACAATGACTTCTAGAGAACCCCCCTAGAGAGAAGAGGACATCATCCCCTTTTAGAAGATCTGGTGGCCACTTCAAGAACATTTTCTGGTTTGGAAAAAAGAATAGGAGGAGGCAATTTTTAAGGAAGTATTAAGTTTCCCATTAACAAAAAATGATAAGTCTTTAGACTGAAAGTCCACACAAAGCCAAGAAGAACTTGAAGGAAACCCCTGATGAAAATGCATCAAAGACAAGCAGCTTGTCAGGCTAGCAGGGCGTGATGCTACTCACGCCATCTGGAAAGCAGATATACGGCACATCTAAACGCTTTGCTCTGGAGCCCTCCGTTGCAAAAGCCTAGCGTAAGAGGAGTCTTTCCCTTATAATTCCAAGAGAAAGGTGTGAGGAGAGGAGACTCACAAGAGGTTTTCAGTCTGTAACATTGTGATTTTTATGAGGGGCCCAGCCACAAAGGATGACCGCTTGAGGGCAGTACCATGACTGGAACCTTGGGCTTGGGGAAGGGCTTAAATTACCAAGGTCTCTAAGAGAATGACACTATGTTTTAGGAGCCACCATGGATGGGCTACTCATCAGGTTCTCAGACATATTTGGATAAAACAGTCTGAGGTAATCCAGATACCATGTAAATTTAGGAGGTAGGCTCTCTGAGAGTGGAAATGTGGGAAAACCCAGAACTTGGGATACAAATATATAAAGGCATAATTTCTGTGCTTAGAGAGACCTGGGATAATTAAAATAATAGTAATGAAAGAATGAACTTATTGATCCTTGCATGTCAGGCCACCTGGTAAACACTTTATACACTTAGCCCACTCAAGCCTTTAAGCCATCCTAAGAGATAAGTACAATTATTACCATTTTCAGATGAAGCAAATGAAGCTTGTAATGTTAATGGGACATATCTAGACCGATAAGGTTTGGAGATAGCAGTGAATCCAAGTGGGTCCAGAGGTCACTTGCTTAACCCCTATGCTCACTGACTTCCTGATGGTGCTGCAAGGAGCAGACATTTTAACATAACAGTCACAGCACAGCTTATAGATATCTTTGAGCCACAATTAAAGCAAAGCCATCACCACCCTCCACTTCCTGGGACAGATTATGACAGCGTCATTGGGCATCTCCACAGAAGAGTTAGGCAGTTGTCAGTGGCTGCTTGGCTACCCTGGATAAGAAAGTGACCTTCACCCAGCTGAAGCTAGACCACTTGGGTTTATATAGTCCATCTCTAAATGAACATTTTGATTAATGACCTATTAGAAATGCTGAGATGTCAATTGTTCACAAAGTGGGAGGTAACAATTATTTCATAGAAAAAAGGACTAAGGATTTCTTAGAATATTGTTATTTTTATGAATTTAACATCCATTTATTTTACAAATACATTTTTAAGGAAATGCTCACATTTTAAGTAAGTGGTATTTTGGCTCCTGTTTTTAAAGATCATTCCAATCCTGTCATACTTCCCAATGTGTTTCAAGAAACTGGTTTAGAAACTCCAGACTCTCAATTAAAAGTCTGAGTGTTTGCATGAATTGCTCAGAAGATGTAGTTTCCTCTCTCTGATAATGTGTTTAAGTTAAATAATATTTTCCTAATTGTCATACTCTCAAGAAAATTAAACAACTTAATATTTTAAGGTATATATACATATATGTGAACTTTTTCCACATTTCTTAGTCCCCAAATACTTCATAATACAAATATTTTATCTTTACTGATAGAACAGAATAGAAATGTAGCAATAGTAATAATGTGTAAAGTTAACTGACTTATCATATATGGTAATATAATACAAAATGCTAATTTCAAAATCCACATGTGGTCCCACTCATAATTTTCTTTTCAAAATCAATTATAGAAATATTTTGAGGTTTTTTAATGTAGGGTCTCACTCTAACCCAGGCTGACCTAGAATTCACAGTGTAGTCTCAGGATGGCTTTGAACTCACCACAATCCTCCTACCTCTGCCTGTCAAGTGCTGGGATGAACAGTGTGTACCATCATGCCCAGCAGAAATATCGCCTTGTATCTGCCGTCGGTTTGATAGTATGTTTTAGAACTGATGATGTTTTTGATATTAGAAATTATTACAGAGCAAGGTGCAACTCATCTTCCCCAAAGCTACAGAGCCAGCTGACCTTGTAAGCATCTTGGACTTTAGCATGCACCACCTAGCAGGGTTAGAGATGCCACTTTCACTGCCAGATTTGTCATCTTGAGAAGGTCACTGTCTGTTCACCTCCATCAGTATAAAAAATAGGACCCTTCTTAGAGTCCTGCAATTTCCTGCTCATACCATAGACATTCACAACAACGGACAGGAAAAAATAAGAGAGGTCTATGGTTGGAGTTTGTGTATATTGGCTACAAACATGTAAACTAAAATGGCAGGCAGAGTCTGTCTTTCTTACTTGAAAATGTGCTAACACATACCCAAAGGCTAGTAAGCATTTAGTGCTTGTTAAATGCAAGAGAAATAAAAAGCATCAAGCCACCTATTTGTTCTTTTTTAAAAAGAAATTTAATTTTCTAAGAATGTAAACTTCTCTTGTATACAAGAGAAAAAGGAAAAGCACAATGTCACTCTGAAATGCTCTCATAATAATATAGTAATTCAAATTCTGTAAAGACAAGACATGCAAGTTGTCTTAGGCAATTGTTGTAGGCCACTCATGCTACATAACTCAGGTCCTCTTCATGTTATAAATCAGAGGGAAATGATGGGAATACAGAAACTCCTGGGTACCAAGTGCAGTTCAAGGCCCCTGAAGCCACTAAGCCTAAAACCCACCTGTCAGTGAAGTAAGTAAGGGGTGATCGTGGCAGTCAGCAACTTAAATTCTATTCCTTACAGTTTACTCACAGTAAAAGTTGACCCATTTTCCTTCCAAATTACTTTACTTTCTTGTGTTGGGTGGAATTAAGCCATAAATTGACCAAGAACCTCCCAGGGATCAACCATGGATCAATTTGGTCTCTATCTCACTCAAATTTCTGTACCCCAGGGCTCTAAAAGAAGAGCATTTTTACATTTTTACTCCATCTTCATTAACTAGTATGCACAAGTGTGAGAATTTAAAATTTTAAGTGTATTTTATAAATATTCTTTGATATATAGTCAATTTTTAATAAAATTATTAACTATATGCAAAAGCTATACCACCTACTTTCTAAATTATATTATTAGGTACTTAGGAGTCCAAGGCCAAGGTCTTAGAGTATCATGTCTGACAAACTCAAGAGAGGGTAGAAATGAAACAGAGCTAAGCACAAAGAATGAGGATCATTAGGCAAACAAGGAGTCTATCAGGAGGTCCCGGGAGTTCTCTAGAATTTGAAAGTACCATGTCCTCTCTGATATTGATCCTTTTACTTGGGGGATGAATCTTTCTGCTTTCTTAGACTCAAGGAGTGTCAAACCCTTTGACACCATGACATGTTAGTGTGGCATTATACCTTACAAATATGGTGGGCTGCATGCATCGCTGTTCTAGGATGCATGCGGCCCTCAGAGTGGAGACTGGACTTCCCTGAAAGGCTGAAGATATTGATGAAGCTAAAAATATAAGCTTAACCATCGAAGAAACAACTCACTGTGGCATAAAAGATAGCTCTTGAGCTTAGCTTGTACCACTCCCTGAATACTAGTGGAATACTATTCAAAGTGAATAATATATTTTTGTTTTTGTTTTCAAGGTAAGGGCTCACTCTAGCCAAGGCTTACCTGGAATTCCCTATGTATGTAGTCTCAGGGTGGCCTTGAACTTATGGCAATCCTCCTACCTCTGTCTCCCAAGTACTGGGATTAAAGGCATATACCACCAAGCCCAGCCAAAATGAATGCTTTCATTTGTGATGAATGAATATTTATAGTGGAGATAACTACAAAATGAGTATAGATAGAAATTCTTATTAGTCTGATTGTAAAGAAAACTTGATAGAACCATAGGAATGGAGTTCTCAACAATTAGTGCGACCTAGAAAATCAATTCTAAGTACACGTGTATGTTAGTACAGCTCTCAAGCATTCACTCCTTCTAGCTGTTCAGTCTTTCAACCAGCAAGCCTCCACTGAGCACCCACCGAGAAGAGGATATACTTGCATTTGGGGGCCAAAGACAGCTGTTCTTGTTGGAGTAAATTAAGGTCTGTTAAAGCCCATGCAGATTTTGAGGTTATGACCTCTTTTGCCTGTGTTTTCCCACCGCTTGGTTTCGGTTGTGTTTGAATTGCATGCCATGTTTAAGGTGGGATACTTGCTTTGAGTCCTCAAAGTGACACTAAGAGGAGCTTCCGGGAGAAGGAGCAGTTAGTTATGTGGTAAACATGGAGCCAACTTTCACTTTCACAGAACTCCCCACTTATCACTAAAGCCTTTTCCCTGGAGCATTTCCCCAAAATCAGTATGCCTGTGAGAAATCTATGTCTGTCCCAAACAAATCCCATGACCAATTATTTTAGTTCTGAAGATTCCCTTTCATTAAGCATAATTAAGCCCCTTTAAGATTAAACAGGAGGTACCCACTCCTAGCTCTTGCTCTCATAATGTTACCTACTGAGGATACAAATGTGAGGTGATCAAATGACACAGCTCCCCTTATAGATAGTAGCAAGTCATGTTTGTTATAATGTGAATTGAGAAGTATATGCATGATACTGAACACAATGGAAAACTTCATGTTCCATGAATTCCAAATTTAAGGCTACATTTTTATAATTTGCTAAGTTTTCCACAGCAGAATACTCTCACTTTTTATTCCATTGTACTCATTTTTGCCAGTCTTGCCTTAAAAGCCCCAGGTCTCATCTTTGGACAACAATAGTGTTCTTTCCCACCTATGGCCAAGGAGAAGCATAGATGAAAATTAAACTGCAGGAGCCCAAATAATTTATATAACTTTTTTTGTGAAAAGTTATGTCATTGTCTTCAAAATGAATGGTATTTTTTATTTGTGGTGATTAAATGCTTACAGTGGATATAACAGTATATGTAACTACAAAAATGAGGACAGATAGAAATTCTTATTAGTCTGATTGTAGATGTATTAAAGGTGAGATACTTCCTCAAATTCCTATTTAGTGGTATTGCTGTGGTATGTATGCTCCCTTTCTGTAGGTGGAATTTTGAGTTTATTTTCATCTATAATCCCTGTCAGTCTGATGATAAGATTCTCTTGACTGTCATAGAAGAACACTTATTTGTGCCAATGTGAATGAGTTATGGTAATCCCTCAAACATTTCATTGTGTGTATGAATCCTAACAATGAAACATAAAAATGATACAGACTTCAACATGGATTCTGAGAGATAATCAGACAGGCATGATTTCATCCCACTTCTGTGATTTGGAGTTTCTAATCACCTTCTATAGGGAACTAGCACATTCTTGCAAATTAGTCTCCTCTCCAATTAATGTGCCTAACATGACAATGCCACTGCTTTCAGCGTGGCTAAGCAGACCAGTCAACCAGGAGTGTGAGCCTCAGGACTTTTCAGAAAACTCTAGGAGTGCTTCTCTTCTCTCTCTCTCTTCCTGGGCCTCTTAATAGCTTAGACCTAATTAGACCATCTAATCCACATAAAAGAGTGGATGGAAGGCTTCCTATCAAAATCCTACTATTTCTAACAATAGAGAAATTTCCACTACTCCCACATCTAATTGCTACATAAAGCAATGGCAATACATTTTTAATCTACATCTGTGCTTTCCAATAGAAACAGATTGTGACCCACGTATGTCATTTTAAATTGTCTAGTAGTCACACCATAAAAATGTGAACAAATGAAATCAACAAAAATTAGGTGAAATCAATTTTAACTACATACTTTATTTAACCCATAATGTTAAAACTATTATCATTTTATTATATAATCAATACAAGAGATTATTGATATGCTATTTTACAATTTTCTGTATGTCTTCAAAATTGTCAACTGTATTACACTGACAGTAGTTGTGATGTGGCCATTGCACATGCTCCGTTGTCACATGTGTTTAGTGGATGCCGTGTACAGGATGGTTTTTCTGGATAAGCCCAATTATACATAGTTACTAATATATGATGGTTCCTTCTTTGTCTCTTCATTTTCCATAACCTGCACAATTCTGATATGCACAGATTTTATAAAAATAGACTCTGCAAATGACAGAAATAAGAAATGCCAAGTTTTATTATGCAAAAGTGTTCATAAACAGGAATGACTTTGCATTTGGAATCAAAAAGTAGGTAGTGTCAGCAAGGAAATATGGGCATTCGATTTTCCAAAGGGAAATAGAAGAGTGGGTGAAAGAAGAAACCAATTGTGGACTTTATGGTTGTAGAGATGTGCTATTTCCCAAGAGGTGATAGAATATCATGTTCTGAACTATAGTAAATGTTAGGTCATAGCATGAATCAGTCCTTAGTGGTATTGTTATCTAAAAGACTTGCTTGCTTCTGGGCAGTTTGGTCTGAACAATTTAGCAACAGGAATTGGGCCTGGAATACTGGTGATATAAAATAAAAATAGGGAATATAGTTAAAAATATCTTCTTTCCCCAGGTATGGCAGGGCATACCTTTAATCCCAGCACTCAGGAGGTGGAGGTAGGAGGATCAACATGAACTCAAGGCCCCCTGAGACTACATAGTGAATTCCAGGTCAGCCTGAGCTAGAGTGAGACTCTACTTTGAAAATCCAAAATAAAAAAAAAAATCTTTCTCTAGCACCCTCAAAATGATTTTATTCCTTAGTTTTACATTGTTTGAAGGAGCTCTCTTTACTTTTACTTTTATTTATTTAATATAATCTTAAAGAAATAGGAAAAATAAGCAGGGAAGCCAGATGGCCAGAAATGTCTTTCCCAAACATTTAAGGGGAATTGTAACCTTATTATTTGTTTGAACCTTTCTTTTCTTCATGTCTAACATCACATAAGCTTAATGGCTATTGTACAAGGGCATTGTGACAGAAAGCAGTGTGCTTAGCACTAGTGACAGGCCCAGAGCCATACCAAATCCATAGCCCAGGGACACTTTGGTAGTTATCTCACAAACATAAAAAGCATCTTAACATGTCTAACATGTATTTCATGATTATGTATCTGACCATGGAATGGAGCATGTTGTATTCCTGTATGTGAAAGTCTTAAGGCATTTGAAAAATAGTCTGATTACATAGCTGGAATTATTGGTCACAGTGCTAGTAGTATTATCTCTAGTGATAACACATTTTATCTAGAAATTTCACTAATAATCATATAAAACACCTACTCCCTTCATCACAGAGGATTTTTGAAGTACTGAAAATGCTCTAATGCAAAATAATGTTAGATACATGTCATTATAAATTTGTTCTAAAACAGGGGCTGAAGAGATGGCTCACTTAAAAAGGCATTTGCCTGTAAAGCCTAAAGACCCTGGTTCAATTCCTCAGTACCCAAATGAAGCCAGATGCACAAGGTGGCACATATATCTGGGGTGAAATTTGTTCAAAAACATAGAACGTATATCAAGAGGAACTGTAGTGGTTTGATTCAGGTGTCCCCCATAAACTTAGGTGTTTTGAATGCTAGGTTCACAGCCAATGGAGATCTGGGAATTAATGTCTCCTGCAGGCGGTGGGTGCATTGTTGGTATTGGGCTTATGGGTGCTATAGCCAGTTTCCCCATGCCAGTGTTTGGCACACTCGCATTGCTATTGTCTACCTTATGTTGGCCACGGGGTGATGTCCACCCTCTGCTCATGCCAGCGTTTTTCCCTGCCATTGTGGAACTTCCCCTTGAGTCTTTGAACCAAAATACACCTCTTTTTCCCAAAAGCTGCTTTTGGTTGGGTGACTTCTATCAGCAATAGGACTGCAACAGGAACCTAATATAAAACAGCAGCTTTGAGTGATGATGTATTAGTGTAGGATCAGCAATGTTACAAATCTGTCACTTGTGTGTATGTGTGTGTCGTGGGGTGGGAGAGGTGTTATAATTACAAGGTTGTCCCTATGCAGGGGAAGGGAGTAAGTGGGAATTTACTTTCCTGTCTTCATTTTCTTCTGCATTTTGTCAGGAGCCTAACACTACTCCTAAACGATTACTCTTTCAAGTGATGATAACTAAATTTAAAATAATCCATCTTCATTTGGAAGTTATAGTTTATTCACTCCTTAAAACCTGAATCCAAGAATTTATTCACTGTCCTGTAACTTAGTATGTGGAAGTTATGCCCAAGTTTCAGGTAAGTGGTGCTCCTTTGGGGGCTGCACTGCAAAAACTTCTGATTCAGTAATGTGACATGGGGCCCAGCAACCTGAACCTCTCAAGCCTTCTCAGATGACCAGATGATCACTTTTAAAGAGACATGTCTGCACCTGGATTGATGTCAGTCAGAACCCACATCCAGGTACAAGAACTGCTGTCTTTGAGGACCAATTATTTGCCATCAGCCATGTGATAAGCTAAAGATCAAATCAGTTAATAACTTCTTCCTCATTTGAACAGGCTTTGAATAAATGGTGATTTTAATATTTTAATGTGATAACTATACTGTCTGGCTCAGAAATGCAGCACCTTAAAATATCAATACATAATTTGTATTAAAGAAAGAGCAATAAAATATTTAACATAAGAATATTATAGTCATTTATACTTACTCACACCTGGATGTTTTTAAGTGACAACTCGAAAAATTGAAAGTAAATGCAGATAATTTTCATAAACAGGTTAGCTCTCAGTGGAACCTCTTTGTATTTGCTGATATATTCCCTGACTTACAAAATAGGAACAACTTTTTTTCTTCTGAAATATTATGCAGAAATATTTATTTGATAGGTTTCATACCCCTAGGCTTATCAACGTGTAGTTTTAAGCATTTGCTTCTGCAATGTCTAGCAATTTAACTCTATTCTAGTGAGTATAACTAGGAAGCGACAGGGCATCTCAGACCCTCCTGGCCAAAACTGAGTGTAACTTCGCTGACTTCAATTTCAAATCACTGAGTTTGCTGAGAAACTCATCAGGAAAGTAAGAAACACAGCAATGAATACCAACACCCACTCTGGAAATCCCATATTTTTCTGCTTTAGAAAACTGTAATACCTAACTTTTTTTAAAGGGAATGGAAATTTGAATATATTTATTTTAAAATGTGATGCTATAAAACAAGTACCAAAAATACACAACATGAAATATTTATGTTTAATATGAGTTGTTAACAATAGATTTTGCAAATAAAAATACATTTTTAAAAAAGGCTGCAGGTAATGGAAAGATGTTTTAGTGGTTAAAGCTCTTGCCTGAAAAGCCTAATAACCCAGGTTAAATTCCCCAGTACCCACGTAAAGCCAGATGCACAAAGTGGCATATACATCTGGAGCTCGTTTGCTGCAAGTAGCTGCCCTGGTGAGTCCATTCTTTCTGTCTGTCTCTTCGCTCTCTCTGCTTTCCAAATAAATAAATAAAAATATTTTTTAGCATGGACTGGAGAAATCATTCAGTGCTTAAGGTGCTTGTCTGCAAATCCTAGTACCCTGGGTTTGATTCCCCAGTATACATGTCAAACCAAATGCACAAAGTGGCACGTGTATCTGGAGTTCATTGGCAGTGGCTAGAAGTCCTGACATGTGTTCTCTCTCCCCTCCCCCCGATTAATGACATTAAAAAAGCTATTTAAAAAGTAGGGAACTTAGGACTGGTGAGAAGGCTTGGTGGTGAGGTGGGGTTCCTATGGAAGCATAAGGGCCAGAAGGAGCTGGAGATGTTCCTTGTTGAAATTTCCAGAGCTCACATAAACAACAGCTGGGTCTGGCAACTTCTGCCTGCAATCCCAGCCCTGCAGGGGAGCAGAGAACTAGAATCACTGGAGCTCATGATTAAACAGCTATCTCTTGGCTTAGTAAGAGACCACAGCTCAAACAAACAAGACTAGGTGAAAGAGCCATGGGAAAAAGATACCTGATGGTCCACTGTGGCCATTAAAGACAAATGCACCCAGGGCCAGGTGAGCAAAGGGGATGGTTCATGGGCACAAACACATCCATGCACAACACCTGCCACACCACACACACAGGCACACATGCAAAAAATAAATAAATAAATAAATAAATAAATTATATATATATATATATATATATATATATATATATATATATATATATGGTTAACTTCTAACCTCTTAGAGAATTTTGTGGAAAAAAAATTGTAATCCTTATATCTGAATTTGGTTTCTAGAATAGACCATGAGCTATTTCAATGCCTGGTCACACAATTACTACCAGATGTACCCATAAGAAAAAAAATCTATTCTTCATGAGTACCAGATTAATTAGAAAACAGTAATTACAATTTTAAGGTTCACTACAGTCATCAAAATTTAAGGATCTAGGGGAACTTAGATGTCAAAGCTTACAACTTTCTTTCTGAAAGTTAAAATTATGTTTATGTTCATCAAAAAATTACATGATAAGGCTACACCTATCAAAATCTCTGTAAATGTAACTATGCCTATTCCCTTTAATCTATGTTGATCTAATTTTCCTTTGGAGAATATGTTTTTCTTTTACAGAAGGCAGTAAAAACTGAGGACAACCAAACTCTATCAACAAGGGAAGGAAAGATAACTGACTCCTTGGCAAGATATGAACTACCCTTTGCACATCAGCTGGGGTCCAAGTGAAACTACAGAGGAATTAGCAAGATGAGCAAGAGTGCTGCTTCCAAGGCTGGAAGAGGATGTGGAAAGATTGTAAGAGCCACAGGATGAGAGGGGATATCCAAAGGCATTGCCCCCTCCCACAATGACTGACGATTGCTCTAACAACTCATGATCCATAACACCATGGTGGATCCCAGCAATCACACTGAGGAGGAGCCTCAGTGGAATATGGACAGGGAGGAAGGAAATGATGGTCCCAACACATGACGTGTCCATACAAAGCTTCTCCTTAATAAAAACCAACAACAACAAATCACATGGTGATTATTTTTAAAAGAAAACCCAAACAATAGAAAAGTTAAGCAGAAATAATCATTAGTAAGATATTTCATTTCTATCTTTCCAAGAAACATGCATACTTTTGCATAATTTAGAGGTTAACTTTTACACATTGCTTTAATAAAACCCAATCCAAATAATCCTGTATGTCACTCATTTGACATACTTGTTTGGGTGCTAGACATTATGACAATGAATTATTATAATTTATTTGAAGGTTTCTTTAATTTTGAGCACTGAAGGTTGTAAGTCTCACGATCACAAATAATGCTAAATAACTTACAATGATAATCCTTCACATTCCTGCACTATAAATTTATATGTGAAAAGTGTCATTGCTGTGATGTTATATGTATTATTATTTTTATTATTATTACTACACAGTAATACATATTGACACACAATACATGATCTCTACTGCTCACCACACAGACTGTACCAATTTGCACTTTCAATCCAGCTTTCAAAGTTCTCATATCATCACACCTCAAGAGAACTGAATTTCAATGTTTTTCTACAAGAGGACACTATTCCAGTGGATTTTAAAAGCAGCAATTAAATGAGGTCAAAAGGAAGAGCCTGACTTAATCTGTGAAAAATATGACTTTACTGTTAATTAACTGACCCTAAAGCTTAGTGATATTTTTCCTGATTAGCTCTCAGACCCTGAACTTTCCCCATGCTTACTCAAGTCAGGCTAATAAGGAGCGTGCATGGCAATCATTAATTGCACCAGATATGTTAAATCAGAAATATATTCATTGCCCCTTTTCCTCTGTTGGTGTTTAAAATTTGCAGTTTACTGACAGACTGACTCTGTGCCCTTGTACTATTGCATAAGGGTAGTGCAAGCTTGTGTGTGTGCTTGTGGGTGTGTACGCACGCATGTGCATGCACACGCACACACACACACACACACACACACACACACACACACACACACACAACAGAGGCATTTGCCATAAATAAACTGGGTCATGGCATGTTTTTTGGGATTGCCATGATATACAGTGTCCAAGGATTAGCCACTATTAATAAGGAATCACACTTAGCTAATTGTTGACAACATCGTCATGTTGACAACACAATATATATTTGTTGAAAATATAGTGTGGACTTGTTAACAGCCCCCTTTCATGCTGTTCTCTTGGTCTGACTATGTAGAACCTTCAACAAAAAGACTCTGAGTGGTGCTCTACCCTGTCCCCACCGCTTAGTGTTTAAGCTTCTATAATACCTGTGTGCAAATGAAACTGGTAAATATACCTTCCCCTTCCACATTGTCCTAGCATTGCCCATGCTGTGTTCTTGGTCTAAACATATTCATAGGTGTTCACCAAGTTATTTGTTCTGACATCCCCTGGGAAGTAGAAGACTTGACTGGGCAGACTTCAAGCGAGGCTTAGAATGCTACATTAATAGACTGTGGCGGTTCTGTTCTCTTAGAATTCGTTTGTGTTGGGGCTGAGGAGAACCCCAGTCCTATAGAGGGCAGAGACTAGAGGATCACTAAGGCTTGCATGTCAGCCAATCTGTCTTCAAAACAAAACCCCAAACGAACAAACCTCTCAAAATAGCAGCACAGAGTTCAGTGAGAAAGCCCATCTCAAGTAAATTATGCAGAAAAACAATAGATGACACCCAGTACTCTGCTGTGGTCTCTGCATGTGCACCCCCCCACACACACACAATACACATGCATTACACCACACACATGCATACACCACTCACATATTGCACACACACATGCTTATACCACATACATATGTATACACTACACACAAGCATATACTACATACACTATATACATGTGCATCTCCTACACCTACTCCCACACACCACACACATGAATATACCACAAACATACATATGCCACCCACACTCAGTGGTGCTCCTTATTTATCAGTAGTCCTGACCTTGTCTACTGTGGCCTTGCTAACCCTCTCACATCCTTTTGTGTAGTAATTATCCACCTAACTCCTGACCCTCTATTTCTCTCTGCCACTGGGCATTTGCACTAGTGAGTCCCTAACGTTCTTCTACCAGATTGCCACCTAATTCATCTCTCACTTTCTGCAACATTTGCACAAGAGTTGTCACCTCAGCCAGGCCTGCCTTGCCCACCATGTTTAAACTAAGACTCGAGAATTCAGTAGGTCCTTCTTACTCTGAGTTACTTCCATTTGTTTTAAACAGAGCACAGCCACCTTTGTGACCTGCTATGTGATAAATGTAGTCGCTATTTCTACACTTTGTATCTCCTTCACAAAATGATAAGGTAAAGGTCTTTGCTTTCCTTGTTAACTAATAAAATTTTCAAGACATTAGAACAGTGAAAATTGAGCC
Organism: Jaculus jaculus; assembly: GCF_020740685.1. Taxonomy (NCBI): domain Eukaryota; kingdom Metazoa; phylum Chordata; class Mammalia; order Rodentia; family Dipodidae; genus Jaculus; species Jaculus jaculus. The sequence goes on along the minus strand of NC_059109.1, from coordinate 38,390,566 downwards.
CTAAAAATACTTATGAACATCAGTTAGGATAAATGAAAATGCAGCTCCATAGAAGGATCCTTGCTCTTTCCTGAGCAATCTCTTCTTCCTTATTCCTCCTTCTGCACTTGCAATTGCATCTATGCAGTTATTGCTGCTAACTGTGTAATTCCAGCTTGGACATGAGGTTACATGCACATACACAGCTGTTTGCTTCACACCAGCATGCGGCAGCTCTAAGTGAACCAACTTAAGACTGGGATCAATGTGCTGCCCATTCCCCTTCCTCATTGGAATAAATGCCATAACTACCCAGTCACTCAAATAAAACACTTGTACACCATATTGATTCTCCTCTCATTCCTCTCCTCCATAGCATCCACATTGAATAGTGGAAGTTCATCTCAAATACACCCCAATCCAAACTCTTGTTCCCAATGCCTATCCTACCAGCTAACTTGCTGGACTTAAAGAATCACTGACGTATGCTCCTGGCTTCCATTCTGATCTACACAGAGGCACCAAGTTGACTATGTCTCACCAAATCTATTCTCTAAAAATGTCCTATAATATTTAGGAAAATTCTAAGCTGGGTGTGGTGGCGCACGCCTTTAATCCCAGCACTCGGGAGGCAGAGGTAGGAGGATTGCCATGAGTTCAAGGTCACCCTGAGATGACAGAGTTAATTCCAGGTCAGCCTGGACAAGAGTGAGACCCTACCTCGAAAAACAAAAAACAAAAAACAAACAAACAAAAAAAAAAAAGATTTAGGGAAATTCTAAAGTCTTAGTTAAGGATGTTGAAAGAGAAAACAGTGCAAGGGAATAATAAAGAGCTATAGAAGCATGGCTATGAACCAAGTGTATTTTATATGCATGTATGAGAATGTCATGATGAACCTCCTTACTTTGTAATATTTAAAGAATTCTGAGGTCTTTTCTGTGGTCTCTAATACACACAAGGCCTCCCTTTAGACCTCTAAGCTCCATCTTACTCACTGCAGTCAAAAGACTTTGGTTTTCTTTTTTATTTCCACTATCATCATTTTGGTGGGTTTTCTGAACAAAGTCTTTCACCAGGGGATGTGAACTTGCTATTCCTGTAGCCTATTTGTGATTTGTGTTCTCTAGCTCCTGGGAGAGGGCTTCTCTGAGCACACTCTTGGTGGAGTCCATGGTCACTATCAAACCATCTTGTTCAATGTTTTCTGCCCTCCAGACCCCATGTAGAATACAAGGTAAGTAAATGTCCAAATTTTCTTCTCCTGTGCTGTATTTACAAAGCTTCATACATTATCTGGTGGTCAGTGTTTTTGAATAGATAAGTAGATAAAGACAAGAATAGGTGAAGAAATAAGCTATAGCTTGAGACATTTTCTGGGTAATTTTTTTGGCTCAAAGCTTACCAAACAAATAATCTCAAATGGATGCTTACAGTTGAGACCTGGGGTAAAATCATATATTTCTATAGGAACTGGATATTACTGGATTTTTGTAACACTATTATTATGTTTTTATGGATGGTAAAATTAAGATATACAGTGACTGTCCCATGTTACTAAAAGTCTCCATCCAGGGAGATTAAATTAAATCCCTGTTCACAATTGCTAACTAAACTCCTCACCTCACTTCAGACACTGGGCCAAGGTTCCTGAACCTAGCCAACCTTACTGTGTAAAAGAAGAGAACAGTGTGTTCAGATGTCTCCTTTTTGGATATTTTCTTTTTGCCATGAGCTTTCTGGCCCTTTTCTATCTTAGTATAAGAGAACTTGCATGATAATATTAATTGAATCTCTTGAGGATGAAAATTTTAGAAAGAAAATAAGAAGGCAAGTTATCATTTGGGTGGCCTTTCACTATTCTGTTTGTGAACATAAATCTGAATAAAGAGATATCTTTCTCTATAATAAAATGCTTCTTTTATTTTTTCATGGGAGTAAATCCAAATATTCCACTGGAGTTCAAATAAAACATTTCATCTAATGAGATCCCAACAAGGCAGTATTTACCTTACAATGAGGATCCTTTATCAGCTGAGGGAATCCAGCTAGAGATATTATAGTGTCTTAACTTGAACTCTTCCTTGATTATTGGTAAATGGGAAAAAATAATTAAAATAATCAAAGTGAAAGTTAACAAAATACTTTGCTGGTGATCAGAAAGCCCATCTGAATCAAATAAAAGCATGTGGTCACTCACAACTGACCATTACCAGAGGCCAAGATGAAAGGAAACATTGGTGAGAGAGTGAGAATTTGCCACAGAAATGGCCGAATAGAAAAACAAAAGGACTCAGCAGTCTGGTCTAGACCTAATTGCATAGAGGAACCATTCCATGAAATGCAATTAAACTTCTAGAGAGATCAAAGCATTCTTACACAAAGGCAGTATAAGGACAAATAAATATTCCCCTTATAAGTAAGAAACATTACCAAGATTTAGAGAAAAATCCAGAATATCTCTTATGATTGGGAGGGAATGAAATGAATGTATAAGATAGGTTTGTTTGTTATGATGGCATGACCATAAAACATAAATAAATGCAATTAGCCCAAGATACTCTAGCCAGTAGAATAAATTATCCTGCACTGTAATTAAATGTCATATGAAAGCATCTTTATAATAATGGTTACTTCATTTTATAATATTTTTGAAAATTAAATTTACAACACTCTGTGGAAATGATTCATAATTCCCTATTGTGCTAAAATATAGACACAGTGTTAGTAGAAGATTGTGTGTGTGCAGTGCCATTCTTTCTTAAGGGACAATGAACTTCATGACTTCAAGATAAGATGAAGGATTATGCTGTGGACATAGACCGTATACATAAATGCTTCTCCCATGGAGTTTTTTTCTTCTCCCACATCCTAGTTAATTTGTATTTTATTTTTTTCAGCTTTTTTATATTTTATATTTTCCAGCTTTTTTTCTAACAGGAAACAGATAGTATATGGAAGTAGACGTTTTATTATTACTGCTGTTTGTCTACTTGCCATCAAAAAATTCTAGAAGAAAGAACTGAATCCAGGGGACCTGAGAGTATAATCCTGCAGGAGAGAGGGTGTATAGGTCTGCAGATCTGTTGTGTCAGTGGCTGCTGCTTCAGGAAGGAGGTGTCACATGTCATGTGAGACAACATGCACATAAGCTGCGTGTACCAAGACAGAAAGGTTCACCAAACTGTACCTTACTGGTTAACATAACAAGTACTCAAAGACTATGAAAATGAAAGAATTTTGTTTCAGACAGGCTCTTGAGGCAGGAGATAATAGAGTTAGGACATTAAACTGAAAAGGCAGAGGGAACAGAATAAAGTAAACCTCAGGATACCTTTTAAGTCCAGTGAAACACCTTCAAGCATTTGGTTAAAAATCACAGGAAAATAAATTGCTATAGTATTTACAGCAAACATGAGAATCAAAATGAAAGAAACTGTAAAGTAAACAGTTACAACCACATAAAGATGTATAAAACAATCACTGATGTTCACTTACATGTTTTCCATCTTTTTACGACACATTAGTAAAAACTGAAAGACACCTGGCGTTTCTAAGTCTAGTCTTCAACTTCAATGATTACTTGCATTATTATAAGGTCACTGGGGACTGGGGAACACCATTTGCCTGAGCAGGAAAAGAAACTAGTGTCATGATTTTCCAAAAATAAAAAATTAAAGGAAGAATTCACATTTACAAGAGAAAATTATCATGTATTTCTAACAAAGCCACTTTTGGTCAAACCCTGGGCAACATTTTTCTACTCTTTTATCTATTTTTTTTTTAACAGAAGTTCTCAGTGGGCAAAGTGAAGTATTTCTGTTCTGTAGATATTATTTATGAAAGAAAAAAATATCAAATCTAGATTTTGAAATTTAGGTTTTATTTTTTAGTAGCAATTGAAGGGGATTTGATTTGAAATTCCTCACACTTTCTCTTATTTTAGCCATAGCAACACTAACCCTAAGGTTCCAGTTCTCTTTTTAAACTTGTTACAGTATATTTAAATCATTTGCATGTTCATTCATAAATTTGGTTATAAGGGAGGCTCACTGAGACTGATGGCAGCAACAAAGGTCAGAGTTTTATTGTGTTTTTAGGAGCCTGGGACTACACAGATGGAAAGTTTCTTCCATTCATGCTCCACGCAGAAAATGGCAGATCTCTGTCCAACACAGAGTGTTCCATATGGGTCTTGGGTTTCGTTTGCTGTCTTTTGTCTTAAAGGGTAAGGATTCAGAATGTGTGTGTGTTGGTTTCCTATGCATAGAAAGCCTAGATAGTTAGCAACAGAGAACAGAAAGAGCAATAGGAAGGACGCACACTCTGGCTCTCAAAACGCTTCCTGAGGTTCCTCGGTACACATATGACTTGTCTTGGAGGCAGACAAAGACCTCATGTACAGTGAACGTGGGGATGGAATGTGTACGATCTATGAACCTAATAAGAAGGGGATTGACATGCATACACTACATCCCAGTGCCAGGATAGGTGCAGCTTTACGCAGGTGCAGGGAGGGTTAACAGCTTTAGGACACTGATAAAAGGGGCTCTAACTCACCACGGGTGAGGAGGATGCTCTTGTATGTGGAGTTGCTGACAGCAAGTATGCTTGAAGCCTGAGAAGATTGAAGCACACATTAGTCCCCTTTTGGAATTGAGTCACTGCCTTTGTAAAACCTGAGCTGCTTAAATGTAAACCAACTAGATCTGTGCTTTGGTAGGTAAAATACCGTCACAGACAACCATTACCTGTGGCCACCTTGAGGGTGGGGAGACAGTAAATAGAAAGCCTTTACAAGGATAACAGAGAGAGCAGTCAAGATATGCTATAGAGAATTTTAAAGTTTGTGTTGAAAAAGTCACCAAGGATTCCTTTTACACAGGTAAATAAGAAACTAAACTTCAATGGTTTGTCTGAGATGAAGGATGTTAATTGCCATGTGATGGACACTCAAATTCAAAATCCCAGGGATGTGAGCCACTTTAAGAGGGGGATGGTGCACTTGTTTGAGAAGGGTTGTTTCTGGATATCTTCCATTGTCCCCAGGTGAGCTGGGTTGGTCCATTTCTGAGTTATGAAATCTATTTACAAGTATGATAGACCCTTTGTGTCTGGAGTTCACATGCTCAAGAGAAAGATGGGCTCCTGGGCCTGTCACAAAGAAGGCCTCTCCCCATAAAGTCGGTCAGGACTTGGATGCTCAAGTGCTCCGTAAGAGCGAGGGAGTTGAGGACTGTTCAAGGAAGGCTGTTAGCTATGGAAAGATCCACTTACGAGAAAGAAGACTTAGGTCAGAAAGATAGCAGCAATGATGGTTTTCTTGGATATGTGAGCTTATGATTCTCATTTTTATTTTTTATTTTTATTAATTATTGAGTTGAAAGGGATGGATTAATGACAACATATTCATATGTTTCTTATATCTTCCGTGCATTTTATTATATGTTTTTTACAAGGAGCTTTGTTGAAGTATAATTGGAGAGCAGTTAGATTTTCCTGTTTAAATGTACAAGTCAATCATTTTCAGTAGAAATCTTTGAGTGGTCATGTTTTTAATTCTCTTGGTTAAGATTCCTAGGGGTGGAGCTGTTTTGCACTTTGCACAAAAAAAAAAAAAAACTTATCAAATTATTTTCAAAAATTTTTGTACCACTTTGAATTAATGTCTGGGCCCTCATTTTCTCTATGTATACTTGCAATTGCTTATCTTTTTACTTATATAGGTTCCTGTGTAAGTTGATTGCCTTTTTCTATAGACCTTGAACCTTGGCACTCTTCATGTGTTTATTAGCCTTTAAAAAAATTCTTTTGGGGCTGAAGAGATAGCTTAGTAGTTAAGAGCTTGCCTATGAAACCTAAAAGCCCATGTTCAATTCCCCAATACCCACATAAGCTAGATGCACAAGGTGGCACATGTGTCTGGACTTCATTTGTGTGGCTGGAAGCCCTGGTGTGCCCATTTTCTATCTGCCTCTTCCCCATTCTCTATGTGCACTTCTCCATTTCTCTCTCTCAAATAAGTAAATAAATAAAATTATTCAAAATATCCTCCTACTGACTTGTCTCTTGCCATATTTTGTGCATTTTCAATCAGGTTAATATTTTTTTAAATTTTGAGTTGCAAGAGTACTTTATAAACTTTGAACACAAGTTGCTTATGAAATGCATAAATTAAAATATTTCTTTCAAGAATCTGGTTTTCCTTTTCACTTTTATAATGGTATTTTTTTTGAAGTACCAAAGTTTTGAATTTTTATAAAAACCAGCTTATCAGGTTTTTCTGTATTGTTTTTGTTTTTGGTGCCATGTATTAAAATCATTACCTAACTAAGGCTATGAAGATTCACTCTTAAAAGTTTTATAGTTTAAACTCGTACATTTATGTCCATGAACCGTTTTGAGGTTTTTTTTGTCTAGTTTTTAAATGTCTAGAATGTATTTGTATCTGTTTTAATATTTTACTTGCATATTCTAATATCCATATAAATTCTATTGTTATTTCACTTAGCTCATTTTCTGCTTGTTAATAGTTATGGTTTGACTACTTTTTCTCATGTGTGACAGGCTCTGATTGAATGCCATATCTTGTAAATTTTACCTTGCCTCATGCCAGATACTTTTGCATTCTATAAATATTTATGAGGTTTGTTCTAATACATAGTTAAATTACTTGGAAACAGTTTGATCCTTTTAAGCCTTGCTTTTAAGATTTGTTAGGTGGGCGCAGAATAGCGTTTAGTCTAGGGCTAATTATGCCCCATACTGAGTCAGGACTTTCCCATGTATTCTATCTAACGCCATGAGAATTACAAGAAGTTTCCATCTGGCTGGTGACAACAGGCCCTGTTCCTACAAGTACTAGGTATTGCCCCTGCTTGTTGCATCGAATGCAAAATGTTCCCTGCCATTTCCTGTGCTTGAACAATAGAGTCTCAGCTGTTGGCACTGTTTGGGGAGATTGTGGAACCTTTGAAATGTAGGCCTGGCTGGCCATGGTTTAGGACTTGGCCCTGTTGCCAGTCACATTCTCTGCTTCCCCTATACCATGTTGATGTGGGGAACACTGTGAATGCTGCTTCCATAACCACTGCAACATCTCACACGAGCCAAGATAAGTCTGTGCTTCCTTAAGTTGTTTCTTTCAGTATTTGTCACCATGAAAAGTAACTGATGCACAGCTAATTCTGTTGGTGGGCCTTTGCCATGGCTGAGCTACTTTCTTTATGCTACAGGATTGGGGCTCTAGGAGAGACTGGACCTCAAAAAATGAAGCAGGAGAGAGGCTGGACTCTGGATGAACTTCTAATCCCCTGGACATTTCTTTAGTTCTTATCCACATTTAGCAAAGAATTGAAAACAGGAACTCTGAGAAGAGAACATTATGGTGGATTTATTAGGTGACAGTGGAAATCAGAGAGAAGAAAAAGAAAGAAATCTTCCAATCCAAGATGAATTACTCCTCTCCCAGACAGGCTGAGGAAGGAATTCTATAGACAGAAGGAAAATTATTCGAAAGAATTCAAAGAAATTCAGAAACAAAGCACGAACAGTTGAGTGGCCTAATATATGGGAAAACACTAATTAAAATTTTTACAAAACAACAGTGCACATGAAGTAATACTGTGTGGATTTCAAATATATATACAAAGTTACCACAAATAAAACTAACAATATACAGGAAAGGTAAATGGTAAAGTTGTTCTCAGTTTGTAGCATTTCTGAAACATTTTTCTCTCTGCTAAACTCAGGTAAGTCAATGGTAAGGGTAGAACTTCCAAATTCACTATTAAAAGAATAATTATATATATATATCAGAAACACCAGAAGGATGGGAAACTATGTCATTTTATTATTTTATAATCTAAATATATTCTTATACTATGGATCAATCACATGAAGAGTTGGTAGAGACAAATTTAAAGACTATAATTTTTTTAAAATTATCCAACTGATAGAAAAAGCAAGGAATGAAATAGTATGCATGCCACCTTACGATAGTTCTATGCATGCCGTTTTATACTAATGAATACCGTCTATACCAGTGCCATGTATGCCACCTTACTCTACTGCTATACATGCCATCTTAAACAAGTTCCATGCATGCCATTTTATACTGGTGCTATACTGGGATGAACTTCCAAACCAGGCCCAGTTATGGAGAAATGGATATTTACTGAAGCTTACACATCCAGGCAAAATTCCATAATGGCAGAAGAAGATGGCCTGCTTTCACAGGTCCAAACAGATAAAGAGAAGCAGCAAGCTAAAAGTCACAAAGCACACTTTAGGAAATCGGGGACTTCCCATATATTTAAATTGGAATTTTAAGCCGACCACTACACCTTAAGATCCACCTAGCGACACCTTCTCCCACCAGGTGGCTTCAGATCTAAACTACAAACTAATAAAACATTGAATATATTGGAGACCATCTATTCAAACTATCACCTTCTGCCCCTGGGCCCCAATAGATTCAAAACTATCACACGTTGTAAATTGCATTCAGTCCAATTTCAAAGGTTCCCATAGTCTTTACCAACTTAAGATAGTTCCAAAGTCCCAAGTCTCCTCTGAGATTTGAGATTGTCTCTTAGCTGTGAGTCCTGTAAAATCAAGCAACTTATATACTCTCAACATGTAAAGGTACATAGTGAACATTTTTAACTGGTATAAGGCATAGCAAGGAGAGACTAGAACAAAGCAAACTCAACCATTAGGCAAACTTGAAACTTCTGCAATTCAACTCCAATGTAACCAGAGACTGACAGTCTCCAGATTTTCCAATTCTGCCCCTCTAGCTTGGCTGAGTAGCCAGGGAAAACTTCCATCCCTAGCTAGCAGCCTCCATGGTAGCCCTTGCACAGCCCTTGTATATCCAAAATGTCTTCAGGTTTCCATGCAAACCACAGTCCATGTAACAAAGGCTTTTCCAGCCTATCATGACCATGCTGCTCTGCCTCATGCCACATCTCAGCAGTGACTCCTGGAACCATGTGCAATTCATGACAACTCGACTCATTTTTCATGCTTCCGAAACCAATACCAGGTGTGCAGGACACAGCCATATTCTTAATTCAGGGACAAAATAAATTGTAACCTTGAAAAGCAGGTTTCTTCTCCAGTCATCTCTTTGCATTTCCATAATAGTCTGTCCTCAGACATCCTCTCCATTCTTCTAATGTAAAGTAATTTGGACCATCTTCCTATAGATTGCTAATGTGGTTAACAGTAGCAGCTTCAGTAACTTAAACCAGTTTCAGTGCTTGTGATTTTAACTTGCCTGAGGTTTTCCAACATAAAATTTTAAATCTCTCAGTCCAATATCTTTAGCCAAGCACATCGGTCCATCACAAATTTAACCTTGATAAAACGCTCTGGGCCTGGGAAGCATAATGCAGCCAGCCCTTAAGCCAGTAGCCCAGTTACAACAAAGACCTCTGCAGTCTTTTCTTTTCCTTAGAAACCTCATGAGCCAAGCCTCTAAGTTCATAAGCCAAGCCTACAAATGCAATTCTTGCTGAACTCAGCATTCTCAAACTCTCATCAGAATAGCCCATAAAATTTGGCTTAGCACTTCAGAAGGTGTCTTCAGTTGCAAGCACTAAGTCCATGTTCCTCCAAAACAAACGTTCCAAAAGACCAAAATCCACATGGTCAGACTTATCTCACCCCATTCCTGGTACCAATTTCTGTAGCAGACAGCTTTAGGTTCACTGAAATGAACTTCCAGACCAGGCACAGTTATGGAAGAAGGGATTTATTGAAGCTTTCAGATCCTGGGGAACTTCCATAATGACAGAAGAAGCTGGCCTGCTTTATACAGGTCCAAAACAGAGAGTGAAGAGAGAGTGAAGCTACGAGCCAAATGCCAAAAGCCACACAGCACACTTCAGGAACTCTGGGAGGAACTCAGACACTTTGCATATCTTTAGATTGGAATCTCAAATACACCACCCCATCCTTGGGCTGGTCCCGAAGATCTACCTTCCCCAGCCAGGTGACTGCAGATGTAAACTACAAACTAATAAAATGCTGAATGTATTGGGGGCCATCTACTCAAACTACCACACTATGCATGCCATCTTAACTTAGTTTCATGCATGTCATTTTACACTAGTTCTCTGCTTGCCATCTTGTACTAGGGCTATGCATGCCATGTTACACTAATGCCAATTCCACCAACAATATGCATGCCACTTATACCAGTGCTATCATGCCATCTTTCAGGTTTGTTTTTTTTTAATTTTTGAAGTAGGGTTCGCTGTATCCCAGGCTGACCTGAAATTCACTACTTAAACTCAGGGTGGCCTCAAACACAAGGCAATCCTCCTACCTCTGCCTCCCGAGTGCTGGGATTAAAGGCGTGCGCCACCACACCCATATATCTTTCAGTAGTTCTTCAACCAATAGATGTTTATGTCTTAAACCTCCTTGACCATGGGATATATCTCATCATCAAATGTATTATAGCTTCAGAATTTTCTGTTTCTTTTGAATCTTACATAAATGTGTCTGAACAATGTAATACTTACAAGGGGCGGAAAGTTAATTTAACTAGTTACTATAGGTACCTGCTACTTGTATGAATAGATATTTAAAAGTAAGCCTGACCTAGTTTCTGAATATCAATATATGGGAATTTGAAAGTGTAAAACATTTTAAGGACAAATATTTTCTTAAGACAAAAATGAGAATGACAATGTGAAATCTTGCTACATCAGGGTACAATGTTAAATTGTTAATAAAATATTAAGTTTTAAATTAATTAAAATTCCTACCAGACATGAATGTATTAAGTGGGAAAGAAAATTATTTTGAAATTTTGGTGGTCATGAAATGGAAGGGACAGAATGAACATAGGAGCAAGTGAGGTCTAGAATTCAGCAGGAACATGCAACCTGATTCTGGGATGGTGACTTCGATTCTTGAAAATTTTTGCAATTGAGAGGGAAAAAAAAGGTTGTTTGATTAATTAAATCAAATACAATTTGATTCAATGCTCAAACAACAGAATAATATCATCTGACACTTGGCTAAAAGATATTTTTGTAAAAAGTTCACTCAGATTGCTGTGAAATATATTTTAGAAAATGGAGGACAAAAACCAAATTACATTACACCAGATGCCAAATTAGCATATGTGTATGCATGACAATGTCTACATACACACATAGTTATGTTATATTAGTGTATTTGTGTCTGTATTTACACATTGTCTATACACACTTAAATTAGTATGTGTGTATATAAACATTTTTTATAAACATATGTATTTGGTTAAAAAAACATGAATATGTACTGAATTATTCCATAAGCATCATATAAAGAAGTGGTAAAGCCAGAGGTAGTGGTACACACATGTAATCCCAAACTAAGGAGGGTTGCACACTTGAGGACAGCATGTGCTTCATAGAGAATAACTGACTTGAAGAGGAAGGAAGAGGAGAAGAAGGAAAGAAAGAAATTAAATAAAATCGAACCTTTGAATCCAAATATAACATGAATAGGAAGATTCAAAAAGAAACTTACTACTAAACAGAATCATCCTGGTCAAAGATGTGAACACGGAAACACTGTGGTAAAATGTTTACCTCCGCCAATCAATAACCAAATATAGTAAGACTATAAACAAGTCAGTACTCTCGTATGTAGCCACAGCATTCTGAATTGATACACAATACAAAAATTTTATGGGAGGGCTAAATATGTTTATTTTACTGAGGTTTCTTTACAGTTTTAAATGTTCTAGGTAATGGAACCGTTATGGCAAGTTCATACATACTTCATAATGCTTCATCCCCATGTCTTACTGCCTTTCCCACTCTCTGTTCCTCTTTCTCATCCACTTTCTCCAGTAGTTGTTCTTGTGCTATCACCTCTCCTGTATTCATTCTTCTCTTTCTCTCTCTCTCTCGTTCTCTCCTCCCCCTTAAGATCACTTCTTCCCCTCTCATGGCCCTCTATGCCCATGTTGTGTGTGTGTGTGTGTGTGTGTGTGTGTATGAATCCAGATCCCCAGAAACTACATAAAGCCAGCCACGGTAGCATGAGCATCTGTAATCCCAGTTCCCCTATGGTGGGAAGGGAGGCAGAGATGAGAGAATCTGCAGAAACTTGAGAGTCAGCCACTCTGCTGAATGCATTGATAAATGTGAAACCCTGCTTCAAATAAGGTGGAAGGTAAGAACCAACAGCTACAGCTGTCCTCTGACCTCTACAAACCCACAATGATTGCTGCACATGTCTATATGAACACACACACACACTATACATGCACAAACAGCAGAATAATAAGTTGTATCCAAAAGTTAAAACTGAATTATTTTAATTGTATTACTAACGTTCAATTTAAGCCAGTAATTTTACCCTGAGAATTGGTTTTAAGATAATGTAAACATTTACAAAATTATAACCCATATAAACATGGTTTGGTAGTTTGAATAGATGGCCCCCAATATATTCAGTGTTTTATTAGTTTGTAGTTTGCATCTGCAGCTACAGTGGCTGGGGGCAGTGTCACTGGGCAGATCTTAAGGTGTGGTGATGGATTTGAGATTCCAATGTAAAGATATACAAAGTGTGCTAGGTGGAGTTCCTGAAGTGTGCCGTGCTGTGTGGCTTTTGACTTTAAGGCTTGTGCTTCTTTCTGTGTGTTTGGTCCTGTGAAGGCAGGCCACCTTCTTCTGCCATTTGGAACTTCCCCTGGATCTGTAAGCTTCAATAAATCCCTTCCTCCATACCGGTGCCTGGTCTGGAAGTTCATTTAGTGAACCTGAAACTGTCTGTTACACATGGCAACAAGATATACCAATAGCACAGTAAATAAATTACTGAAACTACAGCATTTGTATAGTTTAATAAATCTGTATTTCTATCTAAAAATGTATACATTTAGTGGAGTGGTAGTCAGCAGTCTACAATGTGGTATGACATGGGGAAGTTTTTACGCAATAAGAGCTTAGCATATAAAGCCATAGAAAAGGGTACTTTCTCAGAAACGTGACATGGACACATGAAAATTAGCAAAGGATACATGTAGTTGCCATACTTTTTACCTTAGAACATTGAATTATGGATGATGTTTTCATCCATTTTCCAAACCAATGTTATTTTATCACTTTTACAATTTTTAAAAGGTCCTGGGCTTTGCTACAAGGAAATGAATAATCACTATGGCCCCAGTCTCAAGGAACAGCTTCATAAGAAGACAAGCATGACATTAGAAAGTGAATAAAATTTAGAGACACAATGTTATTCTTCCAAATCTGGTCTGTGAAGTGATTTCAATGCCATGGTCCATTTAAAGGAAAAGACAACCAAGAACATGTGTTCAAGTACCAGGTCACTCACTGGGACCTCTATCTTCTCATGCTAGTGGAACAGTTTTTGGCCCAGGCTTTCAGATGAGGCTATGAGGAGGAAAGAATGGTCTCCTTTCTTTGTTCAGAAAGATTTAAGTATGACCACAAGTGCATCTTTTTTGTGCACTTTCTAATCTTTTCCTCCTCTTCTTTACTCAGGGAGAAAATAGCATGAGGTATTACATGGACCAAAGAGGATTCAGAGAGAAAACACTATGAAAATGTGTTCAACTTCAAGCAATTCTTTATTTCTCTTAGTCTCTGTCCAGTTATTCTCAGAGGCTGATAGACTTTTCAGTCTGTTTAATACCTCAAGGCTCAGGACAAGTGATGAATTTTCTCAGGTGCTATATCTGCTCAACATCACTCCACTGCTAGGTAAGGGACCTTAGCCATCAGCATTAGGCCCTTAGGTCAGTGCCAGAAGTTGTGTTAGATGTATTTCCTTCCAAATTTATCTATCGACTCGGCCACAAGAAATAATGCACCTTTATTTAACTTTTCCAAGACATTAAGACATTATACCCCTTATGTTGAGAGACAGAGAAAAAAATCAATTAAAAATTTGAGATATGTGAAGGAGTAGAATTTTCATGGTAATTCAAATAATATGTAGATAACATTTGTCAGTCACATCATAATTATTTCTCCCAAATGCTGACATTCATTGAACAGTGATATAGCTGTGAAACAAGTGAAATTTATTTTTTTTTTATTTTTAAAGTAACACCCTAAAATCATACCTGTTCATCACTAAGAAGTGGAAGAGACCTTTCAACCGTGAGCCTCCCAGGACTGCACACCATTTTCCCTCTACCCAACCTCCCCTCCCACTGCATCAAATCTGCATCACAGAATGGCACTTTTCCCTTGTTTAAATTTGGTTTGAAAGTGAAGTGTAACTTTCTGAATAATTATTTTCAGCTTGTAAATGGTGTCTCTCGCTAACCAACCAAGCATATAACAAGAAGATGAAGATGAGACTTACTTTCACTTCATTTCACTCTTTGTAATTGACAAGCTCTTGCTGGGTGTCAACTTTAAAATATGACAAATCCTAAATCTTAGAGGACCCAATTCAATAGTTCAGCTTTCTAAATTGTTTGCAAATTAATCTACATCTTCAAATGAGTCAGGCATGAAATATAAGATGACATCTATATTACAAAAATATTAATTTCCTTGTCTTTCTTTTTTTGCCAAAGTCAAAAGGTACATTTAAAATATCCATTTTATTAAGATTCTTTACAAATGAGCATACACTCTGCATTTTGGTGGCTGTGATGTTTCTAATTTATTTTGAACTAATGTATTTCTAGCCACTTAATACAAGTTATTCAGTTCATAAATGCTCTGTGCATTTATGAAGGAAAATTAAATTTGTGTAATATTTTCAACACATTACATTTTTAATAAAGGCTCATTTGAGTTCAACAAATGAAATAACTTGAGCCCTGCTGGTTTATTGTATAGTGTGAGCCCTCTCTTCACTTGGCTGTGGCCTCAGTTTACCCATGTGTAAGTAAACTCTGCTATATTATTTTCATGACACTAATTGCTAGTTGTACATAGCCCTGCACATTTGTAATTCCTTATTAAACTTACTATAACATTGATGTTAGTGATTTACTGAGGCTGTGGAATATAAAATAGATGTTTTGAGGCTTTCCATTTCTCTAAAATGGCATTTCAGATTATTTTAAACTTCATTGATTAACCATATTTTCTGTATTTAATAGTTAACTCCAATATCACAATTGAAAATATTGATCTAAATTAATTAATGATCATTAGAGGAAGGCCAAATCATGTTTCTCCTAAAGATACCACATTGCAGATAAGATAATTTCCTGACTACCTTAACATATTCTATTAAAGAAAGCAGGAAAATATCTCCATTTCAGGACATGCAAGTGAAAGAATTTCTATTGCTTTAGATATGAGATGTTTTGACCACCTATCATCATCAAGTATTATTTGGCTTGAAAGTAATCACAAGAAATGAATTACTGGAAGCAAAGTAAACATTTTCATGAGCAAGACACTACCCCAGGATCAGAAACAGTGGCCAGTCACATCACATCACAGCTAAGTTCATCAGAGGTGTGTGTTCATAAACTGTTTTAAATTATGTTTGTAGAAGCAAGAGGGCCACCACAGGCCCCTCACCCAACTTCATTACTTGATAGAAAATCTGAGACAAGAATAACTAATGTCGATGTGAAAGGAGAAAATTGTTATAAACATAGCTACATCATAAAATAGTCTTCTCTATGCTGCCTGCATGTTGTTAAGTGTGTAAGTGAAGAAGATAAAGACTGCTGTTTGATCACGGATGGATGGTTGATTTGAAGAGTAGCACTGACCAGTGTGGCCCCTCAATAAGCCTGATGGAGAGATGGCCCAAAAGCTCTGCCATGGAGTTGTTGATTCAGCTGCTCCCATCAAGAAAGGGACAGAATCTTTATCTGATGTAAACCAATGAAGGGAATATAATTTAATGCAAAACTCTGGGATTGAAGAACAGAGGGAGAAACCAGAGACTCTAATTTGGGGTTCCAAAACAATTATGCATGAGTCCTTCTTTGATTTCAATGGTTCTAATGTTACCGTTTCACTAATTAAAACTGAATCTCTCGACTGAATGTTCTTCATTGAGCTCTGCTGACTGTATTTCTGAGCTGTTCCATCCCACACTGGCTACACTGCACCAAAAATTTCTATATCCTGTCATTTGGACATGGTGTCTCATATCCAGACAGTGTCAGTTACACCTGCTGGTTATGAGGATCCATTTTTCAGCCTTCAAGCTTGCACCATTCATAGATCCCAGTGTCAGATAGATTATTGTAATATAAAGCAGTTATCTGTACAGACATCTGTCTTTCCTTAGACTGTATGATTCTTGAGAACATAAGTTTCTACTCCCTATAAATTCCAACTATGTGCTATGATCCAAGTTGTCAAATTTTGTTGTTGCTGAAGAATGAATTTAGCTTTATTGATTGTTGTTCCAGTTGACCAACTGCTTTTCCTCCCTCTCCATTCTGTCTTACAGCTTGGGGTTAAGAAAATACAGAAATGTATCTAATAGGTTGAGCCACTTTTTCTTTCTCAGTCTGATAATTTCAATGGTTGTTTGTAGCAGCTCTTTGGAAAGATTGATATGTGGCTCAGGCATGAGTTACAAAGTGGTTTTTTTCCTTTCTTCAGAAGAATTTCTGGCTTGAAAACAAGGAGAGGAAGTGGGATGACATAAGGAAGTAGTCACTCATGTCCATTGATAAGGAATTTTCATGGCCCTTACTATAGTTCTCCTATTTCTCTGATAATACTGGATTGTTGATATTACTATTATTATGTACAAGTCCTGTCTTTTTGAGAATCATTCAAATGCCTGATTGAAAGATCCATTAATAGACTGATGCTTAGGACAATGCTTTTCATTTATAAGAGACTAAAAAAAATTAAATAATGGAGAAAATTGAATTAATCATGAGTTTGTTAGTAGTCTTTTTTTTCTAGTTGTAAAATCTGTTTAGGAATTGTTTATAAGGGCTAGGAAGATGATTCAGTAGTGAAAGTGCTTGCTTGCAAAGCCTTCTGGCTTGGATTCAGTTTATTAGTGCCTACATAAAGCCAGATACACAAAATGGCACATGCATCTGGAATTTGCTTGCAGCAGCAAGAGGGCTTGGGACACCTATCCTCCCACCCCGACTCTCTCCCACACACTCACTTAATCCAAGAAATTTGCTAAATGCCAAAATCATTTGCATTATGAAAGATACCAGCCTTCCTCATCTCAAAATCTTTCATGGACTCAGAATTTCTATAGAAAGCTGCACATACCTTCTGTCTTGGTTCAGTCCTAGCAAACTTATAGAAAGCTAGAACTACCAGAGAGTTAATGAATGCTCCAAAAACATGAGTCCACAGACACTCAGATAAGAGACCTGCCTCTGAGGACACTGGAACTATGGTAGTATTAGCTATCGTCATATATATATATATATATATATATATATATATATATATATGCCATATATATGTGTGTGTGTGTGTGGTGTGTGTGTGTGTGTTGTGAAAGGATCTCACTAAGAGGTCAAGTCAGCCTTCAAGTCACCATGTAGCCCTGGGTGACCTTGAACTCATTATTCTCCTGCCTCAGTCTCCTGCATGCTGGGATTGCAGGTGTAAGGTACTATATCAAATATGCATTCTTGTTCTTCCTCTTATCTGTGGTAGTGTAAAATTACTGTTCAGTGAAATATGTGAAATATCATGTATGCATTTCATCATTTTGGTTGTTCATTTGATGCTCAGAGCATTGTTATGGTTTCTAGATTCTTCCCCAATGTTGCTCATAACATAGGTAACTAATCTCTGTCTTAAAACAAGAATTGTTGAGTTCTTTTATAAATGAATAGATAAAATACCTTCATCATGAAGGCCATATAGTCTCTTTTTAAATTATTTTTTTTAATTTTATTTATTTATTTATTTGAGAGTGACAGAAACAGAGAGAAAGACAGATAGAGGGAGAGAGAGAGAATGGGCACGCCAGGGCTTCCAGCCACTGCAAACGAACTCCAGACACGTGCGCCCCCTTGTGCATCTGGCTAACGTGGGTCCTGGGGAACCAAGCCTCGAACCGCGGTCCTTAGGCTTCACAGGCAAGCGTTTAACCGCTAAGCCATCTCTCCAGCCCCATATAGTCTCTTTTAGAGCTACTCAATTCTGTCATTGTGCAGCAAGAAAGCAGTAATATGCAGTACATAAATAAATGAGCATAATTGCATTCCTATAAGACTTTATTTACACGAAAGGTTCTGAGAGGTGGGGTCATGGGCTATAGGCTTCCAATCCTTGGGGCTTCTTTTTCTATATCACTTCCAGTTAGTCTTTCGTATCTGGAATCAACATTTACTTAAGGCTAATTTCAAACCTTTAAAGAAGTTTTTCTTTCAGTCACATGAGTGTCTAGCACTGATTTTCATGTGACATATCATAATGTGCTTTTCTGCTTCTTTTGTGAGAATGAAACTACTACATGGAAAATGTATTTTTCTACCAATTATGTGGAAAGTTATTATGGAATTGTTTTGATGATCATTACATCTGTGAAATTATTCAGCTCAAGTGTTCTTATACTATTGGAGAGATTGCTTAGTGGTTAAGCACTTGCCTGTGAAGCCTAAGGACCCCAGTTCAAGGCTCAATTCTCCAGGACCCACATAAGCCAGATGCACAAGAGGGCGTACACATACACATCTGGAGTTCATTTGCAGTGGCTGGAAGCCCTGGTGTGCCCATTCTCTCTCTCTCTCTCTCTCTCTCTCTCTCTCTCTCTCTCTCTGTTGCCCTCAAATAAATAAATAAAAGTGAACAAAAAAAAATATTTAAATGTAAGAAAAAATGATTATATTTCTGAGAAAAGGTTCCTTTTTTTCAAATGTGACCATATCAAGCTGGAAAAAAAAAATACACACACACTTAAATTATACTAAGTGAATCCTTTGACTTCTTAATGTCCCTGTATTATATCCATCCTTCCTTAGTCACACCTTACAATGAGCACAACAGATATCAATATCTAATTAAGAAATAATTCAATGATTATACAATATCAAAGGTTTTGGTCCAATAACTATATTAGCAGAAATAATTATTGGACCCTAATTATGTCTTTCAGGTGTTCTCTGATCAATTTCTGATAAGATTATACTAGTTTTTTCTTTACAATTTTATCTTTAAGGTATGCAACTGTCTCTTTTTTAAAAAAAAAAATACAGCTGCAGAATTCAGCAAGAAAATGGAGTCTACCTTCACTGAGCTGTGAAATGTGAAGATCTATTCAACTCCATTAACTGCAAAGCAGACATCATCCACTAACATGCTGGACAGTGAGCACTGCATGTCCACATTGCAAGGAGACGGAGTCTCTTGCAGTTGTTACAGATGCCAGTCCACATATTCTGGCTGGAAGGTGAGCAGGATGTTGGCTGTGTGATCCTTTCCAAAGCTCAGTTATCGGCATTGCTAGCTAGCACCATAGGAATTTCAAAAAAGTTCCCCGAGGAGATTATCCACCTTTATTTTCATAATCCAGAATGATTAACTATTTAGCAAATTTTTAATCTGGGGAAACTTCAAACCACATTGCTTTCAAATAATATCTTTATGGATTAAACAACCTATTATTTATGTGAACAAAGGGAGTAAACAGGAAAGTGAATAATCAGGCTTCCCTATCTAGGAAGACACAAGGTGACATTAACTTAACATGAATTTCAGTAATGCTTTGTGTGCAAATGTGTGTGTATGTATGTGTGTAATGTGCATACATGCCTGTTTGTATGTGTGGGGATGCACATGTTTTCACCTAGTTGCAGAGGGCAAGGACAATGTCAGATGATATTTTCAGGTATGCTGTCCACCTCATTTTTATTTTAGAGGGAAGCAGAGAGAGACAGAGAGAGAGAAAGAGAGAGGGAGGGAGAGGAAGAGACAATTGGTGTGCCAGGGTCTCAGCAACTGCAATCAAACTCCAGACATTTGCACCACCTAGTGGGCCTTTGCAGCCTTGTGCTTATCTCACCTGTGTGTGTCTGGCTAACGTGGGATATGGAGAATTGAACATGGGTCCTTAGGCTTCACAGGCAAGTGCCTTAACCACTAAGCCATCACTCTAGCCCTATCCACCTCTTTTTGAAACAGGGTCTCTCTTTGGCCTGAAGCTCAGTGATTCAGATTGACTGCTAGCCAGAAAGCCCCATGAATTCCCTGTCTCTACCTCCCCAGTGCTGGGATTACAGGCACAAGCCTCCATGCAGGTCCTTTCTACCTGGGTTCTGAGGATTGAACTCAGTACTTTAAACTTGCAAGGAAAGTACTTTACCAACTGAAGTATTTCTATAGATGAATTTCAGTAGTTTTAAAGGGAAATGATTCATATTTGTTTTTATTCTATACTTCCATGATTAATGTTATAAAACATTAATACTGAAGAAATGTTTATAAAGATTACAATAACTCATTTTTAAGTCTGTTGCTCACTTGGCATTTCTATTTGTGATACTGCAGTTTTAATGATTTTACAGGGAAAACTGCTAACCTAGCATCACCATAATTATCAGCAAACATTCTTATATGCATAGTAAGAAACAGTATTTAGGGATATAAATGGATAAATTGAGTAAATGTCAAAACTCCTCATAGAATTTATTCTATATACACCCACTTGTACACTCTAACTTTGTGTGTATAGAAATAAGCAATTCATAGAAGAGAAATAAGTAATTCAAAGCAGTTGGGGTGGTCAGTAGTAGCTGAAATGAGTCAGAACTTCAGAAAAACTCCATGTTTTTTCATATGTAACAAGAGTAGTTATGATTGTAAGAAGCAGGCACATCCATGTGCTTGACACTGTTCTTAGTGCTTCCCACATGCCATTTATTCCTCACAACTTCCAGATGAGTCATTTTTTAAACTTACATTTTACAGATGAGCAGATGGAGAACATAAAAGAACTTGCCCAAGTTCATGTAGCATCAAGGAGGAGAGGCTGAGCCAGTGCAGGATCGTGACTCCATCCTTCCCCATAGCATGCTTCTCCAGTCTAAAACTTCACTTCTTAGGACTGACTGAACTACAATTTCCTTAGTATTTCCAAGGTCCCTGGCTTTGATATCATCAATTGTGGGGAACTTAGACATTCATGTTTTGTCTATGTCATCACTGAACCAAGTGCATAAATTATATCTTCAAAATTCAGTCAATTAAATATCATAGGTTATTATAGGGCAATGCTTACACTTACCAAGTGACTTGTTGCACTTTTTAGTGTATCATGTACACTGGGTTTGAATATTTTAAATTTAATTCTAGCTTTTATGATAAAGCATTAGAACCCTGTTATTAGATCTTGATTATTAGAAAGATGGTATAAAATTCACATCAATAAAGCAAGGTTTGCAACCACTAGTGTGCCAGCATCCACAAGACTCAATCACATTTTCACTGCACTTGAGACAACTTATATCAACACAGAAAGAAAAGATCAATGTTCATGGTCAAGTATGTAACGCTAGAAATGTGGCACCAAAGATTTGCCTAATAGTAATAATTCTGGTTAGCTGCTTCTGTTGGAAACTTTCTTGGCCCTGCAGCTTATAACAAACAAATTATGTGTTTATTCCCACTTGCTAGGTTCCCTACTGTTGTGTTGTGCATTTAACATATTAAAATATTGGGCTGGAGAGATGGCTTAGCGGTTAAGCGCTTGCCTGTGAAGCCTAAGGACCCCGGTTCGAGGCTTGGTTCCCCAGGTCCCACGTTAGCCAGATGCACAAGGGGGTGCACGCATCTGGAGTTCGTTTGCAGAGGCTGGAAGCCCTGGCGCGCCCATTCTCTCTTTCTCCCTCTATCTGTCTTTCTTTCTGTGTCTGTCGATCTCAAATAAATAAATAAAAAATTAAAAAAATATATTAAAAAAATCTTTAACTTTCTCCACAATATTTAATATTACATATTTAAAGTTTACCTAGGCCTTAATAATATTCTCATAGTTTATCTCATATGAAAAACAAAACATTTTCATTCTACTCTTTTGACTGGTGAATGGCATGGGATAAAGATTACAATAACTCATTTTTAAGTCTGTTGCTCACTTGGCATTTCTATTTCTATACTGCAGTTTTCTATCATGTAAAATGTGTCTTCTTAGTCAATGGGAATTTGTCTATATAGTTGTGACCAATTTTAAGGTTGGAGAGGAAGTAATTTTTAAAAATTGTCATGTTTCCTTCATGTTTAACAAACATTTTCAACTGACTGGTATAAGGCATATCAAGGAAAGACTGAAAAAGTGCAAACAACCACCATCAAACAAACATCAAACTTCTGTAGTTCAAGTCCAATACAACCAAAGAGTGACAGTCTCCAGATTTTCCAATTCTGCCCCACCATGGCAAAGTAGCCAGGGAACACTTCCATCTCAGGCCAACAGTGCACTCGATGGTAGCACTTACATAGTCCTGAGATATCCAAAACATCTTGAGGTCTTCATGCAAACCACAGTCCATCTTCCAAAGGCTCTTTCAGCCTATCAGGGCATCATGCCCTGCTTCATGCCACATCTCAGCAGCAGCTCCTAGAACCATGTGTAATTTATGACCATGCTTCACATCTTCCATGCTTCTGAATCCAATACCAGGTGTACAGGACACAGCCATATTCTTAATTCATAGACAAAATAAATCATAACCTTGAAAAGCAGGTTCCTTCCCCAGTCAAATCTTTCCAAAAGAGTTTGCATTTCTATGATGGTCTTTCCTCAGGCATAGTTTTCATTGTAAAGCAATTGAACCATCGTCTTTTAAGATTGTTAATGTGTTTGACAATAGCAGATACAGTAACCTAAAACCAGTCTCAGTGCCTGTAATTTTAATTTGCTTGAGGTTTTCCAGCTTAAAATCTTAAATCTCTCAGTCCAATATCTCTAGCCAAGCACATCAGTCCATTACAAATTTAACCTTGATCAAACTCTCTGGGCCTGGGCAGCAGGACGCAACCAGCCCTTATGCCAGTAGCCCAGTTCTAACAAAGTCCTCTTTCCTCCCCCTTAGAAAGCTCATAAGCAAGCCTCGAAGTTCAATGCTGTCTGCACTTAGCATTCTCAGACTCTCATCAGAATAGTCCATAAAACTTGTCTTACCATTCCAGAAGACATCTTCAGTTGCAAGCACCAAGTCCATGCCTATTCCTCCAAAACAAAGGTTCCAAAAGATCAACATCTACATGGTCAGGTTCATCTCAGTCCACTCCTCAGTACCAAGTTCTGTAGCAGACAGCTTCAGGTTCACTGAGATGAACTTTCAGACCAGACACAGTTATGGAGGAAGGGATATTTACTGAAGCCTACAGATCCAGGGGAAGTTCCATAAATAGCAGAAGAAGCTGGCCCTCCTTACAGGAGCAAGCAGAGAGAGAGAAGCAGAAGCCTAAAAGCCAAAAGCCATAGCACACTTCAGCAACTCCAGCTAACTACACTTTGCATGTCTTTACATTGAAATCTGAAACCCACCACCACACCTAATGATCCACCCAGGGATATTGCCTCCAGCCAGGTGGCTAAAGAATGCTAACTACAAACAATAAAGAACTGAATATATTGGGGGCCCTCTATTCTACTTAAACCACCACAACCCTCCATTGTCATTTCTTCTCAGCCCTTTTGAATCACCTCAGTGGTCACTACCATCTGAAAAGGGAAGCTTCTCTAACCAATATATGGTGACAAACATAAAAAACGCTTAGAGGGCAGTTTTGTGGGCATATTTACTTCAGTTTTTAAGGAAATTTCTATAATTATGAGCTAACTTATAATACTAGGGACTTCATGGTTTGTGTTGGGTTATTTTTGATTGTTTGTGTTGTTTTTTCAAAGTAGTATTTCACTTTAGCTCAGGCTGACCTGGAATTCACTATGTAGTCTCAGGGTGGCCTCGAAATCATGGTGATTCTCCTACCTCTGCCTCCCAAGTGCTGGGATTAAAGGCATCTTTATATGAAAAAGGTTAATTCACTTCAAATGTTCTAGGCAAACCATAATAAAAATCATTTTCTAATACAATAAATAAAAATCATCTTCTATAAAATTATAAGAAGAAAAAAGTGTAAGTAATTATTTGTGGAATTTTTTTTCTTCCTAATTTTCCCCATTTTTCAAAATTTCCTGTAATAACTGGCGAACAATTATGCTCAAATTTGAAGTTGGGCATTTTGAGAGAATCATTAGGGTCCTATCATGTCTGGTGCATGCTTGTCATCATCTTAGAAGTCACCAAAGATAGCATATTTGTAATGTTCTGAACTCAAATCTCTATATGGACTAAAATACACTTCTAGAGAATGTCATTAAATAGACACAGAAAGGATACTTACTCTGAATCCATTTTATTAACACTTCCTGCCATTCAATTCAGCTTTGAAGATGAGCTGACATGAGATTTCATGCAACGTCTAAGTAGAAAAAATAATGCAGCTTGAATTTGATAGCTCTCTCCTTACTAATTCTTTGAATTATTACTCTTATGTATTTCAATTAATCTTCCTAATGGCACCAATAATTTTTGTGGGGTCAGGGTTTTGCCATAACATAGATTACTATGGTGTAATAATTTTTCTTTGTTAGTACAGCATATCTAATCAACTACTTCCTTTCAATGTTTGATTGAAGTTGGTAGAACCATAGTTCAGACAAATGAGGGTATATGTATGACCTCAAAATGGGGCCTGGGCTTAAGAAAATCATTTAATAGAGCAACAAAATCTATTCTTTTCTTCACTTTACTTTTATCAAGAAATGAAGTATCACAGGCACTTAGTCTTAGTCTAAGATATTAAAAGAATGAAAGTGCATTTGTAGGATATTTATTAAATTGTGCACTTCCCAACTCAAACATTATATTCATATATGATTTATAGAGAAATTTATTTTTTTTCTTCAAAATGTTACTAAGTAAGGACAACTGCTCATGGTGCTTCCATTTGTCAGCATGTCACATTCCTTCCGAATTGTCTTCTGAATAACAGGCCATCAAGAGTAGAAGTTTTTTCAAATTGCAGTTCTTTAGATGTTACAATTAGATTAATTACAGATCCAGAAGAAGCAGTTCATAATCACATACAACACTCCTGCCACATTATATACACTTTTGTTATGATGGGAATTGAAAGCCAATAAGATATGTTTTGAAATAAATAAAGCCATATGTTCCCAAAGCTCTTGCTTATCCTTCATTAATAAGCAGATGCCCTGGAAAAGATGTACCCCAAAATATCTGCTCAAGCTAAAAGGGCAATCTTATTTTTCAATTTTAATATTAAATTTGCTAACCTAAGGAATACTTACTTATCACTTTCATATAAATAATACGCTGCTTAACAATTCCAAAGCCCTATATTCATAAGCAAATGGTCTTGGGAAAATGAGTTGCTTTGAGGAGGTCCAAGGATATAAAACCACTCAGGGGCAAGAGAACTTGCTACCCGCCAAGGAGAATCATTACAAGGCTCAGGTTCTAAAGTGCTGGGTTTGTGCACAGACTCAGAGAAGGTGATTCTCCTGTCCTTTAGCAGGGAGAAACTGTGACAATGAGATGAAGAAAATGACTCTAACAGTAACCGAGAGGAAGAAGAAAATTCTTATGAATGAAAGATCTATAAATGGCCTCATTACTGCTGAAAAAAGAAAGAGAACTGTATTTCAATAGGCCCATAATAAGAAGTCAAGTTTAAACTGGGTTCTAGATTTTCTAAAGCCAGTGCAAGTGTTTATCACCACTATTTCAAGGCAAAGGGCTGAAAACGTGAGTCCTCTAGAACCATGTGATTGTCTGGTCACGGAAAAATTTTCCCTGAAAAACGAGGTTGTGTATGCAACTGTTTTGTGAAGTACTGAGTGCAGTCCTAATTCTCTTCTGCTCAGTGGCCCCAGTGAGAGAGTCTGGGTTATGCTGCTACATGGAGGTTGTTGCAGCATGTATCAATTAGACAAAAATCAGCTATGAATTTCAGTAAAAGAAATCCTGCAAATGGTGCAATCTCTGCATTGGGATTAAGTGACTTCTGGGATCTCTAGGAGCTAGGAGGGTGTGGAGAGGTCACACTAAGTTCACATATCTTTCTATAAAAATACTTGGTAGTGTTCCTAAATGTCACATTTTGGGGGAAGTGATTGAAAGATTACCTTATATAGGTATATGCATCTCAAACTATACCTAATCACCAGGCCCAGATATACATAAACTTTTGTTCTGTCTCACTACTGGACTAAAAATGGTAACATCTTTGCAATCATCTGGTGTGAAATTGGCCCTCCATGACCATCCTTACTCATGTAAACATATGTGAACTTGGCAAATACACAGATGCTGCCCCAGGGAGCTGAGCCTGTGTTCCAGCCCTGTTGCTGTGGGTGCTGCTCTGTGGCAGGTCCACACTCACAAGGACCTGGACTGCAGGAAGGCAAGGGCAGGGATATGATGGGAAGTCAAAAGAGGGCTAGGCATTTTAAACACTTAGAGGGTCTGCTTGAAGCATAGATACAAAATCAGGTTACCTGGGGCAAAAAGTGATGTACAGTTGTTCTGTTTTGGGCAAAGTAAACAGTCCCTGCAACATTCTATTTCAAGGTCTTGACTTGTAATTGATATCAATTCAAAATTTAGATTTTTATCCTTTCTGCTGTGTGTGCCTGTTCATGCATGTGAATATGTGGGCATGCATGTCACAGACAGTTTGCAGATTTCAGAGGATGACTTTGGATGTTCTTCCTCGCTTTCCTCTTTTTGAGATAGGGTCTCTCTCTTTCTGTCTCTGTCTCTCTCTCTCTATTATTCACAGCTATTATTCACAGCTGGTCCTTGAGCTTATGGAAAATGTTTCTGTCTCTACCTGTCTTCCTGTCACAGCACATGGGATTATAAACATCCACCACAGCATCAGGCTCTTGTTATATGGGCTCTGGGGATCCAAACACATGTACTCAGAGGTATGCAGCAAGTGCTCTATTCACTACGCCATCTTCCCAGCCCCCAATTTTTATCTTTTAAACTCTCATTCGAGGTACATTATGATGTGCCACATAACTATCTATTTTAAAATTTTCTTGGAAATAATAAACACTTGATGCTTAACTCATTGTTTGGTCCAATGTGTTATATGTGCTCAACTTCTAGGTGTCCTTGGCTCAATTCTTTTTCAATGGATCAACAAAAGAACAAAAGCTGTTTCTTTGTATGAATCTTAAAACACGTACTGGCTTGATATTGGGATATAATTTTTGATATCTATACATTAGCAGCAATAAAGATATATTCAGGACATGGGGATACACAAGTATAATCCAAATGCCAAAAGGCAGAGAGGCAGGAGGATTGCCAGCCTGGGTCACATAGCAGGTTTGATGCCAATCTCTGCTACATGGAGAGATTCTGCCTCAAAACAAACCAAAACTAAACAAACGACAAAAAATATATTTTAAAAGAAGAAATAAAGATGGGACTGACATTGATTGGCATGCTAATAGTTCTGACTAAATAATTTATGAGTCATTTTACATTTTCCTACAGTGATTCCACAGATTTACTGAGCTTCCATATAACTTTTTGTCACTGAGAAAAAGTATAGAAAAGTTATGACACTGCAACAGCTCCAGAGTCATCACATCCTTAAACCTGTAACACTAAAAGTGATGTACAGAGCTTGTTCAGAGATATGGGCTTTTAAAAGATAACTGACAGTTATTTCAATAGTACCTTCCATACTATGTTCAAAGAAATAGCATTTCTTTCTCAAAGCCAATTTTACATTAAAAGACAATTATATTGATTACTATAATTTTCTGTTCATAAAAATCTCGCATACATTTATCAGTGTTTTGTGAAAGTTGTGAATTTTTCCCCTGATTCTGTATTTTGGAATAATTATTCTGTTTTATTTTTGCAAAAGTGGTATTAATTTATTCAATGTTTTGCTTTGTAATTTCACTCTGCTAAGCACCAGATTATAACCATATCCAGAAATTCTAAATTATACAAGAGAAATTAAACTAAGTGCTACAACCTTGTATTTATTTATTTACTCTAAAAAATATTTTTATTTTTATTTATTTATTGGAGAGAGCGAGCCAAATAGAGAGAGAACATGGGTACACCAGGGCATCCATCCACGGCAAACAAACTCCAGACACATGCTCCACCTTGTACACTTGGCTGATGTGGGTTCTGAGGAATTGAGCCTCACACCAGCGTTCTTAGGATTCACAGACAAGCGCTTTACTGTGAAGCCATCTCTCCAGCCCAACGTTGTATTTTGAACCACTGTCAAATACTATCTTGAAGAGAGAAACTAAGGCAAGACGCTAGTTGTAAACTAAGGTCAGTGAGCGAAGTAGGGAAGCATGAAAAGCTCTCCATGTTTACAGGAACACAAAGGGCATAGAGAAATATGTTCTGTGCCAAGAGACGTGCAGGGTGGTTTGTAGTAGTAACGGTGCCCAAGAGAACTGTGGGGAGACTCAGAATAAGTTTCGTGTATCTGTGTTAAGGGTGTACCTGTGAGTTGTAGTTGAGTATGCAACCACAGACCTAAGAAGTCTTATATCAAGAGAATGCCAAATGGTGAAAAAACATTAAAAGGTTTTTATGTCAAACCAGTAGCTTAGTATCAAGAAACATAGAAGTTAGAAAGAGGCTGCTAGTGTTCAACAAGAATGTTTCTGTTGATGCTATATTGATCTCATGCATGCAACAAATCCTACAAAGATGAGCAATATGTGTTCAACAACCAGAAGCACATTTGTTTCTTTAGGAACTTACTGTCTATATTCTATTTTTCTTCTCTTTTTGTTCAAAATGGATTTGAAACAGGATTAATAGCATATTGGTTAACAGCACAGTGGTTGAAAGAGGGCTCAGGTTACAGGACTGTACCTACCTGAGTTGTAGAGGAATAAGGGAGAAATGTGGTTGAATCATTTGAAATCTTGTTCTGAGGTAGCGGAAGGATCAGCTCCAATACAGTGATGAGGAATTAATCAATGGAGCCAATCTAGTGGACAATGCTGATCTCCAGAAGAGAGCCTGAACAGTCATAATTTTGTGGCTATAAAACATACTACACTCATTCTAAATTAAATTATTCAATACCTGAGAGAAAAAATGAAATGGACTTTATTATCAATCAAGAAAAATACATAGCAGTTTGAAGGATAGTAAGAAATTATTCCATCATGAGATCTAAGACTTACTTGTGTTTCTTTCTCACGTGACTATATTGTCTACTCTGCTCTCCCACCTTATGCTTCAAGCCAGGGTGGTTGCTACTTCTCTTTCAGGATGTTTCTTGTCCCAAATTTCACACCAATGTTCTATGATCAAATACTAGAAATTCTGTCACCAAGTGCAAAGCGATTTTACACTTTATGATGTTGGGAATCTCAGTCAGCTTTCTAAAGAGAATAGTCATGTTGAGGACAATGATAAATGAGACACACTAAGTGGAGTCCTGTCATCATCAGACTTTTTTCTTCTACATATGTTATATTTTGACTAGTTCAGATTTTTAAAAGAGTATAGTTGTTTACAAATTAAAGATTACTTCATTATCTTCTAATGTAGTCTAAACTTTGACTATATTTAGTTGAGAAAAAAAATCCATTTGTGAAGGTTTTAAACAAGTTTTCTATACTTTTTCTCAGTGACAATAAGTTATATGGAAGCTCAGCAAATCTGTGGAATCACTGTAGGGACATGAAGGGCCAGAAATATCTGTACAATGGGTGTGTTTCAGTAGCCAGATTAATAGGAGGAAATATAAGATTATCTTTAACTACAAAGACTCCTTTGCTTTTCTAGAGCTAGTAGTTTAAGTCAGCTTCTTAAAGTCAATGTTTGTCTAGACTATAGATAGCAAGAAAAAAATCAATTAAAATTAATTCTATCTAAAAGAGAAAGTGGGAGACGAAACTACCCAAAGCATAAGAAAACTTGTATAGATTTTGAAATGACTGTAACATCAAGGGTTGTGAAAATTATTGTACTTTGAAACAATGTATTCTGTCTTACAAAGATATGTAGAACAGGGCTGTAGAGATGGCTTAGCTGTTAAGCGCTTGCCTGTGAAGCCTAAGGACCCAGGTTTGAGGCTTGATTCCTCAGAACCCACATTAGCCAGATGCACAAGGGGGCGCACGCGTCTGGAGTTCGTTTGCAGTGTACCAGAGGCCCTGGCATGCCCATTCTGTCTCTCTATCTGCCTCTTTCTCTCTCTCTCTGTCCATCACTTTCAAATAAATTTAAATAAACAAAAAATTAAAAAAGATGTGTAGAACATGTACAGAATTAAAATATAGCTCTCATGATGGAGGTTATGTCATACAAAATCCTGTTATTCCTTTTCAGAAAATTCTATTTCTAAAAGCCTCAAGATCATTAACTAAACACTATGTAAAGTAGTTGGTCATTAAATGATTCAAGTAAGCTATTATTTTTCCTGATAATTGCTTTATTACAGTAAATAACTTTGGTCTGAAATGATGATACAGTGAATATAAACATAAATATCAAATATGTGGGGGGAGGGAGGGTATTACCATGGGATTTTTTTTTTAATCATGGAAGTTGTTAAAAAATTGAAAAGAAAAAAATAATAAAAACTTTAAGATAAAGGAGAGCATTGTGGTACAATAAATAAATAAATATCAAATAACTATGATGGGAAATTTAAATTTTAATAATTTTAGTGAGTTATTTACAATTCCTAAGGATTTCAGAACATGAATGACTGAGTTCCTTAAGACTGGCATTTGTAAGATAGCCCTACAAACTCAAACTCCCATCTTAAGCTTGAGTGAAAGATTGATAGTACAGTTGACAGGCTGACTCTGAACAAAATGATACCAGATCCACATCCATGAAGAGCACTGAGTCATAAGCACGAATGGAGGTATAAAGAAGACCAAAAGTGTAGCAGAATGGTAGAAATATTTGATTTCTCCCTGATCTGAAGTTAGTCTCTATCACTTTTACCTATCTGTAGGTCCCTTTCCTCCCAGGGTATCTTTAAGAAGACACATAGAGTCTAGGTGACTGAAGACTCGAAGAAACTGTCTACATACATGTGATCTTAACAGCCACCCTCTGTCACTTAGATTCTATCGAGAAGACAGTATAAGAAGGAACACTCTAATTCAAATGTCAACCTCAGACAAAAAAAATGGTATAATTTTATAACAATTACCACCTAGAAAACATCTTCATCCATTTGAAGTTTTCCTGCCTCTAATTTGTGATTAAATACCAGGACAATTTTCCCTGTAGCTTACTGTTACCTTGTTTTCTGATCCTTACATTAATATTTCTCATCTAGCATTCAAAATACTTCCCAGACTTGGGATTTGACTAATTTCTTATATATATACTCCTCTGAATAATACACATAGAAATGAAAAAATGAATACATTTCAAACAAAATATAAGAGACAAAATAACTTTTTAGTCTTAATAATAGAAAATTTGAACATGCTGGTAATTATGGAGATTAAAATTTTACCAGTTGAAAGGTAAATAAGATACAGATCTGGTAAGTATAGTTCCAATGTGCATTCACTCTTCTCCATCGTGCTTATATGGAAAACCAAAAGTATGTGCACATACACACACACACACACACACACACATGCACATGCGCATACTACATCGCAAACATCTGGTAATAAACCTGACATCATAATTTCTCATCTGTTGTGATTATTTACACATTTTCTGCTATAATTCACTATAATAGCAGAATACTATGCCAGGTTCAGCACATCAAAGCAAAATGTTTGTCTTTGTAAATGAAATCTACAAATATAATTTTCAGTTATCATTTCTACTAGCTACATTAGTAATAGAATATGTATAAACAAGTCATATGTAAAGAAAAATACATTACTATATGTTACCAAGATATTTGATGTGTAATTCAGTTTCCTATAACTGAATTCAGAAACCAAGTTAAACAAAGATTAGCAGAAATATGTGGCTCTTACCTACAAATGTATGGCTTCTATGTGAGTTGGAATAAAACTTGGTAGTAGAGACCAGTGAGCTAAAATGAGTCTATAAGGGAGGAAGGAGAGAGGAAGACATAAGGGAACATATTGTATATATGTAAGTATATGAACAAATTACTGGGGGTAGCAGGGTCTTAAGTGAGACCAGGGGGAGAGACTGAGTAAAAGAAGGGTAGGGGGAGGGTATGAATAAGCCATATGGCAGACTTTTTTATTGACAATGGCACAGCCAGAAGCCATATATTACTAGAAAACTTTCAATGCCAGAGATGGGAGACCTTCCAATGAGTTGTTGACCAGGAAGGTCTCTGAGGCCTCCAAAATATTACAGACCATTGCCAAGGGTATTGGTTTCCCACTAGGAATAGATAGTAAGAACTATTGCTGAAGATTTTATATGCTTAAGCTGCAAGGTCACTGAGAAATCTTGCTGGACCTGCGCTGAAAACCTCCTCCATGCAGACCACCTGACAGAAAACTGGAAAAAGCTATGCTACATACAGCTTTGTGGGAGAGAGAGAAATCACAAGTGGAGATAAACAACAGTGGACACTGCAAGCCTTAAGTTTGGCCAACTGAGCCAGTTGAGCCAATAGGTGCAATAGTGGCATTTCTGTTATAGGCAAAACCAACTGCTCTCTAATTGGATTGGAGGCACACTCCATTGGAGGGAATACATGCCTAATACTGAAAACCAATGACAAAGGAGGTCATGAGCCCTGGGGTGTAATGCCTGCTGGTGTCTGGCTAAATGAATATATTATACATTATATTATTGGCCTGCAAAGCCAAAGCCAAAGCCAAGGACCTAGGTTTGATTCCCCAGGACCCACATAAGCCAGGTGCACATGGTGGTACATGCATACAAGGTTCATTTGTGGGGCTAGAGGCCCTAGTGTGCCCGTTCTCTCTCTCTCTCTGCCTCTATCTTCTTCTTTCTTCTCAAATAAATAAATGTGATACAATAAAAAACTAGCCACAGCAATTTTAAGTCAGAGGAGAAAAGATGGCAAATATATTTTAAAATGTATCAAGCCAGGTGTGGTGGCACACGCCTTTAACCACAGCACTTGGTACGCAGAGGTAGGAGGATCACCATGAGTTTGAGGCCACCCTGAGACCACATAAGTGAATTCCAGGTCAGCCTGGGTCAGAGTGAGACTCTACTTCAGAAAAAATAAAATAAAATAAAATGCATAATCATGCTATTAACTGAGAAAACTAAATCACAGTCACATGCTTTTCATAACCAAAAATAATTTATATTAAAAACACCTGTTATCAAATAGATAATTGTATAAATTTTGGTGGTAACATATGTTATAACCATTTAACAAAATAATGTAATGTCACTTTTTAAAACAAACATAAACTGTGATTCACGCTTAGCTAAACTTTTGAAATTAATTAGGGGATGTGGAGATGGTCCAAATAATGTACTTGCCATGAAAACATGTGGATCTGAATTTGATCTCCAATACCCACATAAAAGTTGGGCATAGGGGCTGGAGAGATGGCTTACCCATTAAGGTGTTTGCTTGCAAAGCCAAAGGACCCAGGTTCAATTCTTCAGGACCCACGATAGCCAGATGCACAAGGGGAAACACATGTCTGGAGTTCGTTTGCAGTGGCTGGAGGCCTGAAGTGCCCATTCTCCCACCCCCCTACCCCCTCTCTCTCCATCCCTCAGCCCCCCTCTTTCTCTGTCAAATAAATAAATAATAAATTTTTAAAAACTGGGCATAGTGGTCAGTACCTGAAATCTCAGCATTGAGAAGGCAACACATAGAATCAATCACAAAATAATTGGTTTAGTGTTGAAGAAATGCCTTAGTAGTTAACATACTTGCTTGTGAAGCCTACCCAGGTTTGATTCCCCAGTACCCATGAAAGCCAAATGCACATAGGTAACATAATTGTTCGGAGTTCATTTGCAGTGGCTAGAGGCTCTGGCATGCCTATTCTCTCCCTCTCTCCTCCTTCTCCTGCCCCCCCAATGGTGGCCTGTTGCTCTCTCTCAAATAAAATAAATGAAATATTTTTTTAAGTTGGTTTATTTTTTTGAAAAATTAAAAAAAATTGGCGCAACCTTAGCTAAAGTAACTAAACAAAGATAAAAAGAATAAGCAATAAATTGTGAAAATTAGAGAGTAAAAATAAGAATGATAAAAATTTCAATTAAAATCTAGAGAAACATTGGCAAATACTTTCAAATGGAAATGAGGGCATGGAGAGAGTAGGCCAGAGCTCCTGACTCCCCACCTCACAGATCTCTTATCCTGGGACCCCTGCTGCTGGTGTGGGACTGCCCATACCCTGCATGTGTGCTGTGGAAAACATGCCTCTTGCTCCACCTTCCTGATTGACCAATCCCTGGGTTCCCCGACCCCAGGATCCCTTGCATGGGAAAGTGCTCATGTAGAAAGGTAGCAAGACCTGCTCAAATAAATCACCCCTTGAATTTCTTCCAAGGCTCAGGTGAAACCACAGAGGAACTAGAGAGATGAGCAAGAGTGCTACTTTTATGGTGAGCCTGACAAGAAAGGAAATAGATGCTGACACTCAACACTTACCAAAGCAGAGAGCCAAAGACTCCTGAGAGCTCAACACTGAAGTAGACTTAAAACACACCCACCAAGCCTCAAGGAATTTTGTGGAAGAGGGTGATGGTGGAAAGACTGTAAGAGCCACAGGTTGGGAAGTCATACCCAGAGGCACCTCCTCCCCACCCCCAGAACTGAATGCTGTTCCCACAATGTATAACCCATATCCCATGGAAAATACCAACAACCCCCAGGGAGGAGTGCTACCAGTGGAATGGGGACAAGGAGGATGGAAAAGATGATACCAACACATGATGTAGCCATACAAAGTATGTTTTTTTTTTTTGTTTGTTTGGTTGGTTCTTTGTTTGTTTGTTTTTCATGGTAGGGTCTCACTCTAGCTCAGGCAGACCTAGAATTCACTATGTAGTCTAAGTTTGGCCTTGAACTCATGGTGATCCTCGTACTTCTGCCTCCCAAGTGCTGGGATTAAAGTCGTGCGCCACCACACTCAGCTACAAAATATGTTTTTAATCTTAAAAACCTTGGAAATTCTAGAGGAAATCCATAAATTACTAGACACATATGACTTACCAAAATTAAATCAAGAAGACATAAACAGCTTCAAGAGATCAATACCATCACGCAATAAGATTGAAGGAGTAAGTAAAAGTCTCACTACACAGAAACATCCAGGATGGACAAATTCACTGTGAATTCTGTAGCAAAGTTAACAGCGTTTCTCAAACCACTACATAAAATAGAAAGAGATGCTATCAAACTAGTTCTACAAGGCCAGCACTGTCCTGACACCAAAACCCAACTAAGGAAACAATTCTGGAATGATTTTACTGATGAATAAAGATACAAAAATTCTCAATACTATTCCTGAAGACTGCATTACAACACATTAAGATCATACACCATGACAAATTAGGTTTTATTCCAGGGATGCAATGTTGGTTCAATATACACAAATCTATAAGTAAAATATACTACATAAGTATACTTATGGAACAAATCATATGATCATCTCAATCAGGCAGAAAAAGCCTTCTACAAAGTTTAGCATCCCTTCATTATTAAAACCTTGAATCAACTAGGAATAGAAGAAACACGCTTCACATTATTAAAACCTAAAGTTTACTTTATACTAAGTTGAGAAAATAGAACATTTTCTCCAAAATCTTAAATGAGACAAAAATGCCTACTTTATTCCCTCTTTATTAGGTATTCAATAAGGTAAAATAGAAATAACAGGGATACAAATAAGGATTAAATGTGGTTAAAATGGCATCCTCCTAACCACACCTCACCTCCCAGGGAAGGAAAGGCAAGAGCTTTAGGGTTCATTGGGTTTTTTATATATTTGCAGATCCAAGTAGACCTCCAGTGGGAGGACATGGAGGAGCGAAGTAGGGAATCTACTGATTCGCATGCTCTCAGGTAGCTCACCAGTGCCCGAAGCCCCTCAAGCAGACATCCTAGCTCAACTCTCAGACACAGGTTCCTCAGTCCTAAGAACAGACTAAGTGGACCCAGACCACCAGACTAGCACAGCTCCATGCACAAACGCTGTCCCACTCACCCTCTGTGGGCACACTCAGACCAGCAGGCTAGCAATCCCCCCACACTAGGTATCCTGCAACTGTGGAGCTACATGCACAAACGCCACCACCCCCACCCCCACTCCCTAGCAAGAACCCAGACCACCAGGCTAGCGTTCGCCCAGGGACCTCCACACACAAACACCATCCCACTCGCTGTCACCCCCACCCCCTGTGGGCAGACCCAAGCCAGCAGGCTAACGTTCCCACTGGGGACCTTGCATGATAATCCCATATACCTGTCCTGCCTTGTCACAGGTTCCAGCAATCCTATCCACTGTTATAAGGGATATGTGGGACACTGTCCCATGCCCTCACCACTAAACATCACAGAACCACCATGCCTTCCCATCAGCATCCCCCCTCACCCCTGCAGCCCAGCCTCAATACAAGTTTGCTTTGTCCTTTCTCCCCCTGCCCCCTGTCCCCTCAGGCCACACAGTTCCATATCCCAAATCACAGAACAAGTCCCTTCATCAGGGCCCCAGGCCTCCACCAAAGCTTCAGGGGCTCCTTCCTCTGAGCAGGAAGGCCCCATTGACACCAGAAGCCCAGTAGAAACAAATATAAAAGGGAATAATCACTGAAGTCACTTCAAGGGTAAACTACAGCTTCCTCCTAAATTAAATAAGAACCCTACACTGTGATGGGCAGACCACAGGGCAAAAGGAATAACATGAAAAATCAAATACAAGTAAATCCAACAAATTGCCCAGTCCCACAATGAATGTCTCTAAATCAAAACACAAAAGAGACAATAGGATCAGAACCCCAAAATGAAGATACAAGCTGTGCAACCCTGACAAAGCAAATAGCAGAACATAACATGTTTTCTCTCATTTGAGGAACATAGATTTAAAATTGTGTGTGTGTGTGTGTGTGTGTGTGTGTGTGTGTGTGTGTGAAGAGAGAGTTTCTATGTATACATGTGTGCATGTTTATAACTATATGTTATGAAACTAGAAAGGAGCTCATGAGAAGTGAGAAAGAGATCTTCAGTGGAAGAAAACATGATGGATACGCGTCATGTAAAAGCTATTTGGCAAAAAGAAGCAAACCAGCCAGAGTGGAGGGAAAGCAGTGGAGAATATGGACTAGAGCTAAGTGAAATGGTTCTTATGTATGAAAATGCCCTAATGAAACCCACCACTTTGTATTTTAAGCTTACAAAAGAATAAAAATGTCAATTTCTAAAAAAAAATATTTGTTTAAATAATTATTAGCTAAATCATTGTCAGTTTGATCAACATATATATTTTAGAAACAAATTATATTAAATAATTCAGCGATTTTTAAATATTTTCCATTTTTATTGAAATAAAATGAAATTTCAGTCTTAAAATCCATACATAAAGAGATGATTGCATTAACAAAAACAATAATAAATGAAACAAATTATTAACATAATTTAAAAATATTTTCATCTATAGTCAAAATAGAAAAAAAACATATATATATATGCATATATATATGTGTGTGTGTATGCACATATATATATGTATATATATGTATATATATATATGTATATATATATGTACATATATATATATATATATATATATATATATGCACACACACATTTGCTTAGTATGATGTGTACATTGCATTGTTAAGTATGTCAGAATTTTAATTTGGAAATTTAGGGAGCATTTTCAGAAATGATGTCTATAACCCAACATCAAGAAAGTCATTTTGAAATGTGTTTTGGCCTGTGACAAAACTTGTTACATACCTTTAGAAATTTACACGACTACATGCACATATGGTTTTATTTTCATTTAATCAATAGAAATCTCACTCTGATAAGGAACATCAGGGCTATGATGAAGCCTTCCACTCAGATTCCCTCTTGAAGGCCACCCCCAATCACAAGGATTGCTACCTATGATGCTCTGAATTTGGTCCTTCTCTGGAAAGTGTTCTACACAGGGGCTGGTGAAAGACCAGTTGATGAAAGGATACAAAGTCAATTTGTGGAAACTCTGGAAAGTTCTTTGGAGTTCTGGCCTCAGTAGCAATTTTTAAAGAGTGGCTTATTCTCTATGTAGAGCTGTTTTCTTCCCTTTCTTAGAGAGTGCATCCCAGGGGAGCAACTCCCGGGTGTGCCTCCTCTTGAGCCTTCTGCATGTAACAGCCAGTATCAGGTGGTTCCAGAGAGCTCAGTGCAAGAATAAGATGCTAAAACTGGTACATATCAATTGCTTTCTAATAGATAACTAGGGGAATACAAATGGAAAGAAAAATGATGAAGAGCATATTATTTTATTCACAGCTCAATTGTCTTAATGATACAACTAAGAGATTATTTCTTTCAATCACTTTTTCATAGAGAATGAATCCTGTAGAATTCCCAACTTTGTGATTCTTTTTGCTTGCTTTAAGTAGATATTTGTTCAACGTTTCTTTTGAAGCACTCAAGGAAAGTAAGCCAGGGGGCTTCCTAAAGGGGCATGTTCTGCACATTTAATGTGATACTGGCAAACAATATGATCAATAAATTATTGCTATTTATGAAACATTTGCTATCATGGTTCTAATGCATTTTAACTCCTAGGGCTACCCGAATTTTTTTCACATTATTTGATGGCTGAAATTAAACATATCCCATTCAACCACGGAGCTAATGGAAGGTTTGTTTTGTGGGTCATTAGCACCATCCATATAAGGTAATAGAAAATATGAAGTGTGGATTTTTAAAATATGACAAAATGAGAATACTGTTACATGCACAGGAAGGTGTGACTTTAGGCCAAGCATATTCTTATTAGAATAAAACTGTTTCTATTTTATTTGACAAAAATAATCAGCATTATGTGTTTTGAGTTGACATCTTTCAAATTATTTTATCAAGTTACAAATATATACCTTGCATGGAATATGATTTAACTATCATGTCATTTTAAAATGTAATGTATGGCATAAAGAATAGCTCTGAAATAGGCTGCTAGACATTTTTATGTTCAAGAAAATCATGGCTAGGATAAAGAAAATTTATTTGTTTGCATATTTTGACCTTAATAGTTCTAAAACATGTTCTTGATGCTTGAATAAATAAGTAATTCTTAAGGAACATATAGAATCATGTAAAACATTTAAATTTTAGCACCTAATCATATTCATATATAAAGTGTTAATGGGCACACGCTACTCTTAATCTTAGTGCAAAGATTGGGTGTTATCATGCTCGGTGTCCTTGATCTCAGGGACCTTGAGGTTGTCTTCTTCCTGGTGCATTTATAGAATTCACTAATTCATAGATATTCAAGAACAATACATAAAATGTAGGAAGGTTGCAGTACTGACCTATATCAAGGAAAAGTCATGAGGCTTCATTCTCTCTTTTAACATGAACTAGGGTCTCTGAGAGCAAGTGTGGTGTGCCAGGAGAGTATAGACTGCATTTGGCACATTATTTTCATTGTTAATTATGTTTACACCAGATGTAGTTGTTGCATTCTATGAGTTAATTGAATCCGTGAAACAAACATAATCAGATAGTTCTAAAGACCCAAAATGATGGATGTGTAAAGATAAATTCCTTTCTATAAAAAGTAACAAGTATGTTCTTATGTATGGATGAGACAGCTATAAAACATCAGAAACAACATGTATATGATTCAAGAATTATGACTCACTTATATCACTTTACAAATGTCTTGCACTTACACAAAGGCACTGAAATGCGAGATGGAAAAGGGCACAGCCTGGGGATCATTTATGCATGAAAACTCCATGGTGCTCCAATCAGTAACCTAGACCCAAAGAGTATGATTTCACTATATATCAAAAAAAAAAACAACCATAAAATAAATTAAAATAAAAATGAGGGCTGAGGAGATGGCTTAGCAATTAAGGCACCTGTCTGCAAAGCCTAATAAGAGCCTCAGTTTGGTTGCTCAATACCCACATTAAGGCAAATGTACAAAGTGGAGCATGTGTCTGGAGTTTGTTTGGAGTGGCTGGAGACTGTGTTGAGTCATTTTCTCTGTCTCTCTTCTCTCTCTCTCTCTGTGCTTGCAAATAAATAAAAGTAGCCTTAAAAAACAAAATTGAAGTTCCATGATTCCTGGTTCCCCTGAAGCTGGTATGGGGCAGCTAAGAGCAGCATGAGTAGGCCCGGGCTCCCTATTCCCTAGGCTCTTGGCTCCTGGGTAGATGGTGTGGGGAGGCTGGGACCCTATATGCATGCAGCATCAGCAGGCCTGGGCTTCTGGTTCAGTTCTGGCAGCTAATGTGGCGTGACTGTGGCCCTGCACATGATGTGACCACTCAAAGTTCCTACTTAATAAAAAAAAATAATTAATTTCAATAAGTAAATTAAAGTAGTTAAGACTTTTGCAAAAACTAAAAACATCTGAAACATTTGTAAAAGAAAATAAAATTGTTTTTCATTTCAAAAAAAGAGCAATGAAGGATTTTCTGGAACTGATCAATAAAGAAAGCTCAACATCAAAACTTATGGGACACATCTTAAAAAGGAAGTTTGTGGCAGTAAATGCTTTCATTACAAAAACAGAGAAATCACAAGCCAACAACTTAACCATCCAGCTGAAGGCATTGGAAAAACTAGGGCAATCCAAACCAAATGGTACCAAACATAAGACAATATTCAAGATCAGAGCAGAAATGAATGAACTGGAATAAAAAAAAAATGATGAATCCAAGAGCTGGTTCTGCAAACAAACACCTTTAATCCCTGAGCTACATACACTCTGTGATATAGATGTAGGGAAAGACTTCCTGAATAAGACCTCAGTAGCACAGGAAATTAGATCAACACTCAACCACTGAGATCTTTTGAAACTGAAACTAAAAAGCTAATGTACAGATAAGTAAACCACCAACAAAGTCAATAGACAATCCATTGAATGAAAAATATCTTTGCCAGCTTTATCTCTGAACAAAGGTGTTACATCTAGAAACTGCAAGAAACTCAAAAAACTAAACAATAAAAAAATCAAACAACTCAATCAAAGTATGGGGTAGAGATTTCAACAGAGAATTCTTAAAGGAAGAAATACAAATAACCATTACAAGTTTGAAGAGAGGTTCAACAACTTTAATAATCAGAGCTAGTTGACATGATCAGCAGAAAGAAAAAAAAAAAGAAAGAAAGAAGTGGAAAATCCTAGGGGGTGGAGGAATGGGGTTGTGGGCAGGGGGATTCACAAAATCAATGGCAACACAAATCAAGCCCACAAAAATCTCCTTTGGGATACCACTCTACAAGTCATTATTCTTAATAAGAGGTAGGGGGACCCAAGCAGAATTGCTCCATAAAAGGTGGAAGAAAGCATTACCCTAAAACCATGGGTGCTAGCTGGTAACTCCCAGGGCTGAAATTGTGTGCTGTCCCCCATAGGGAGCTGTTTGTCAGGGAGACATGAGGTGCCAAAAGTAATACAGGCTATTGCAAAAACACTTGGTTACATGCAAGAGCTTAAAGGTAAGTCCCTACTACTGAACACACCACAGCCTGCAGTCACAGGACATCAAGTGATCATGCTGGAACTTAGAGGGAATCCCGTTCCCTCCTGGCTAGCTGTGAGAGCTTCTGGAGAGTAACAGTTGTCAAATCATTACGGAGGTAGATCCTGCCAGTTACAAAATCAACCAGCTGAGCAAGAAGTATACACTTGTACAATAGTGGCACACAGCTGATGTAAGTAACCAAATGCTCACAGATTGGACACGAGACCCACTCAATGTGGGTGAACCCGTATTTGGCTCTGGAAACCAAGGAAGATTCTTTAGGATAGGAAACCAATAGGATCCAGGGAGAACCTCCACTGCTCCTCAACTAAGAAGAATGCATATACACATGAAGATATCTTTCTAAGGACTAGGCGTATCCCTTTTTATTCAAGCTGTTCTCACTTTTGGTTGGAGAATCTGTTCTATTTTACAAATGCAGGAGAATATAGGGGAGAACAAGGATGCATCAATACATCAAGAAAAGAGAGCTGATTGCTAAGAGGAGACGGTTCACCTCCACCTCATCTGTCAGGACGTACTGCTCACACGGCTAGACTGAAAACCAGTTCCAGGGAATTGGTGACAGACACTGTGATCACTCGAGCTTCATAAAAACAGAGATTCAGGGTCTACAGAGAAAGCAACATGAAATCAGATCTCTATCTTGCCCACCAAGGCTTAGGGAGCATTTCATAAGAGGGGGTTGAAAGATTCTAAGAGCTTCAGGTGCATGGGACGCCTGAGACACCATGTTTCCCCCATCCCTGTAGAGACTGACTGAGGCTGTTTGGTCTCCACAGTGAATACTAGTAATCCCACCAAAGACCCTCAGCAGAATTGAGGTGGGGAAGAAAGGGCCTATGTGTGCAACATTTTTATTTTAAAAAATCAATAAATTAAAAATAAATAAAA
Source organism: Jaculus jaculus (assembly GCF_020740685.1). Classification (NCBI taxonomy): domain Eukaryota; kingdom Metazoa; phylum Chordata; class Mammalia; order Rodentia; family Dipodidae; genus Jaculus; species Jaculus jaculus. The sequence continues at coordinate 38,348,061 of NC_059109.1, read as the reverse complement.
ATGGTAAATGGCTCTGTTTATAACTTTAAATCTAGAGATCATTTTCATTTATTTACTCATGTGAGAGTGATTTTTCTCCCTAACTGACCAAATCTTGGTCAGATTTTTGGAGATCTTTTAATAATTTTTATTTTTTTTATTTTACTGTTATATTTTTATTAGATATGGACATATTTTCTTATAAACAACACATGTTGGTGCCATCTTTTCCCTCCTCCCTGCCCCTTTTCTGCAGAGGCCTTCTTTGTTGGGGATGCAGATCAACTCCATGGGGATGGTGGGTCATACATTATGGGGCAGGAAGGTAATGACTTTGTGCAAAGTGTCCCAACTTGTGGCTGTACCAATCTTTCTGTCTCCTCTTCCACAAAATTCCCTTAGCCATGCTGTGAGCATTTTAAGTCTACTTCAGTGATGGGTACTTGGGAACCTCTGTATCTCTGGTTTGGTAGGTGTTGAGTGTCCTCAATATCTTTCTCCATCACCCTTGTGCTGATATCAGTTTCACTAGGAAAGCAGGATTCTTGCTCATTTTCCCAATTCCTCTGTGGTTTCAGCTGGGGCAGGGGTGGAGTGCAATGGATTGTTTATCTCCTCAGGTCTAGCTCCCATCTGAAAAAGAGAAGCAAATTCTCTAACAGAGAATGAAGTTAGCACCAGTTAAATGGGGTAACCCTTATTAATTTAGAGAGAATTAAAAGGGTTTAGACCCTCTTATAGTCTAAGGTTAGTGAAAGTTTGACAATGGAAAGCAGAATCATTATCTGGATACGGTTTTGACTTGTTTCCCAGTTCCAGATATGGTTTCTTTTCCACTGATCAGATCTGTTAGCCAATCCAAGAGCAATTGGTTACCCACCATGGCTGTGTGCCACTATTGCACTTGTGTGAGCATCATATCAGGTTGTTTGCTGCTGAGTTGCTTAGACTTTGAGTTGCTTGGACAGATGTTGGCCACTTTCCCCCAGTAGCTCATGTAGCATCTTCCAGAACTAGATGGGTTAGTTGTCTTTGAGCCAGCTCTCCTCTGAATTCCAATAAGGTTTCTCTATGGTCCATACCAACAGCATTTAGTGTCTTCAGTAGTAGAGTCTTACCATTAACCTCTGATGGATAATCAAGTGCTCTGACAGAAGTTTGTCTTTTTTGTTTTGGGAGATCTAGTATGTCTCTCTGATCAACAACTCATTGAGGATGCAGACCACATTCTGGTACAGGGAAATATAAGCCAGAGAAAAGGCCAGAGAAGAAAGAGAAACAGGAGAAATTTGAGGTTTCATCTCACTCTCTCTAGGTATTTTTGATTTAGGTACTCCCTCTAAGGTCCTCTTGTGGGCTCCACCTTTTTTTTTTTTTTAGTCTGACTTCCAGGATATTGGATTCTATTGTACAGGTGCAATTTGGGTTTGGTTTTGTGTCCCCCTCCCCCAGCCCTTCCCCTTCCACCAAGCCCCAGCCTCCCTATTGTCCAAGCATCAAGATGCTATTCAGTTATGTCAGCAACTTGGGCTAATGTAGGTTAGGAACTGCAGATGAGTGACATCATGTGACATTTGTCTTTCTGTGATTGTGTGAGTTCACTTAGAATGATCTGTTCCAAGTTCTACCATTTTTTTCTACAATTTTCATGTGTCACTTTTCTTACTGCTGAGTAGAATTCCATTGTGTAGATATGACACATCTTGGTTATCCATTCATCCAATGATAAGCACCTGAGTTGATTCCAATATTTAGCTATTATGAATTGAGTAGCTATAAACGTGGCTGAGCAAATATCTTTAAACTGAGATGTGGAGATTTTAGGGTAAATGTCCAGTAAGGGGATAACAGGGTCTGTTGATAACTCTATATTCATCCTTTGCAGAAGTCTCCATATTGATTTCCACAGAGGTTGTAACAGCTTACATTCCCACCAACAGTACATCTCAACAGCCTCACCAACATTTGTTTTCATTTGATTTTTTAATGTTTGCTATCCTTGCTGGGGTAAGATGGCATCTCATAGCTGTTTTAATTTGCATTCCCCTAGGGATGTTGAACATTTTCTTAAGTGTGTGTTAGCCATTTGTAATTCTTCCTCTGAGAACTCCCTATTCAGTTCTCTACCCCAGTTTTGGAGTGGGAAAAGACTTCCTGACCAAAACCCCAGTAGCCAAGGAAGATAAATAAGCACTCACCCAATGGAATCTCATGAAGCTAAAAAGCTTCTGCACAGACAAACATACCATAAACAGAGCCAGTAGATTACCCACTAAAGGGGAGAAAATCTTGGCCAGCCATTCCACTGACAGAAACCTAATATCTAGAATCTACAGAGAACTCAAAAAACTAAACAATAAAATATCAAACAATCCACTCCAAACATAGGGTAGAGAACTAAGGAAGTTGTCAGAGTCTTTTTTTTTTTTTTAAGATGCCTTCACCTGTAATGAAATGATTAGGCATGATAGTCATAAAGTGTAGTTCTGAATGCAAGTTCCAACATTCAGTACCATCTCAGTCCCCTCCCCCATTAGAGAATAGTAAAATCGACCTTACAGAACTGGTAAAAATCGCTTGAGCCCTCACTGAACACAGTGCCAGCTATTAATAAACAGCCAGTAAATACCTGGCAGTACGTTGTGGGATGTGGATCAGCCTGATCTGTTTGTGCTATTGCCCAGACTTGGCATTTTCCCCCTCACAACTCCATTTTTTTAAGTAAAGGATTACAGACAAGTAGCAACTAAATTAAAAATAATCTTATTAGTATTGAGATCATTTGGTATTGAGCCTTCATGCTTTCAAAATTAAGAACATAAGCTGGCTGTTGTAACCAACACCTGTAATATTAGCACTTGAGAGGTGAAACAGGAGGATCAGGATTTCAAGGCCAGCCTGGGATACATGGAAATACATAAAAAACAAATTTAAGTAAATAAATTATGAAAGAAAAAGAAATATTAATACAAAGTATGCAAATATACAATTCTGGGAATATGCTATGTTTGTGTTAGAATTCATAATGTGCTAAAACTTATAAGATTTATCCATTGGGGCTGGAGGGATTGCTTAGTGGTTAAGGTGTTGGCCTACAAAGCCAAAAGACCCAGGTTCGATTCCTCAGGACCCATGTTAGCCATATACACAAGGGAGCACACATGTCTGGAGTTCATTTGCAATGGCTGGAGGCCCTGGCTCACCCATTCTCATTCTCTCCTCCTTCTTCCCTCTTTCTCTGTCAAATTAGTAAATAAAGATAAAATATTAAACAAAGATTTATCCATTGGTTATATGTATGAGCTGATACAGCAAAAACTAGAAAAAAATCTGTAAAATTCTATTTCATCTTGACTATCTTTGATGTAAACAAATCATGCTCTTTCTTAAAACATGTGGCATTTCCAGTCTAACCTCCAATTCTGATGCCTCTTTCCAGATTGATCACCAGCATTTTCACAATTCAAGTGACAACTGTAAGTACTTCTAGCTTTAGATATGACTTAAGAAGAATTTTTGTACATAAGAAAAATTGAGTCCTAAGAATTATCAAAATTCATTTCTTGCATTGAAACTTACCATTTCTAGCATGATTTATTTTAAGTGATTTTTTTAAGAAAAAGATTTCTATAATTCCAAAGCTGTTATTAAATCTGTGCAGTTCAGCATTGAGAAAATGAATGTCATCTCTCTTGTGTTTGGTAATGTAATTTCTTCTTAATAGTCTTTACTCAGTATATGCCAAGGCAATTATTCTTGTTGACATCCCTGTGCTGGATGTGATAAGAAAGCAGAGTGTTCCTTGTGTGGAACCAGTTCATCCTAAACTGATGACACCAAGAGACTCAGGAATAAAGGTCCTATGACCAGCTGGCTTGTTATTATTAATATTCTTGACATCATTAATTTCACAACTAGCTTACTACCAAGATATCACAAATGAATACATTTTCCCAATAGTTTTGTTTGAATGAGAAAAAAGTGAATTTTACCATAGGTGATTTGATTTATTTCAGATTGCACAATGTTGGTTATACAATAAACTTCAGTAGATAATCCTTTTTCCCTCTTGGATTATATCGAAAATTTTAAGAATAATATCTTATCCTCCTTATTGTCTCTTCTGCAGGCACAATAGGGAGAAAATGATGACAGTTTGGTAATGAAAAATTCTTTTCTCTAAGTAAACATCAAGAATATTCAACTCAATAGACTGATTGTCCTGGACAAAATTAATAATAATAACTATGATAATAACCTTGAAGAATAGCATACAACCTTTCTTCTCTATGAACTCTATTAAGCTGGGAAAATACAAATATAGTCTCATCCATCATTTCTGATGACACTCTCTGAAGCTCTATTTAAAGAAATAAAAGTATATAAAACTTACTTATTAGTACATAGAAAAGGTAAAAATTTATCCAAAAACCTATTTTATGACTTAAAAAACATTTCATGTTTTTAATTAAGAAATTATTTTTTCCAGAAATAACCATTTTTGCTATTCATGTGCCCTGCTGTAAATTAAACTTGGCAATATTAAATGTGGGACATTACATAAATCTATAATGCTTAAAAGGAGGTAGGCTGATTTATCTTTTTCAAACCACTGATTTTCTAGGGCTCTGTGAGCTGTTTCCAAGTATTACCTTTCTGAAGTGAAATCATGTGACACCAAAAAGACCGATTCAATGAAGAGGGAAGGAGTGGTCAGGACAGAGAAAAATAACACAAATATCTCCACAGCATCATATCTGCAGAATAGCTATGTACCTGGCTGTTTTTCATCCGTAGTTCATTACAGGAAGAGGACATGTAATATTGTTCTACATAAATTCTTCCTCCTTATAAGAATTTGCTACCAGCACCCTGAGTACTGACAACTTCACAGGTTGTGCTGGCTGCATTCAGTCCATGATGTTATAACAGTCACTGTTCTTTGTCAAGCTGAGTTTGGCAGCTAAGCTCCAGATATGTTACCCTCTACCAGTCACATCTTACAGTTGAACAGTGCTAACTAGTTCTGAGAGTTATGTCAAGAACAATCTGTGTCTCTGTGTGTCCAGGATGGTTCTGATTCATGCACACTGCCCCACTATAATCAACAATGCCTTCCTCTTTCAATATCAAAAGCTTTTTGGTTTAGATAATAAATCATATAGTCACTCTCACTGGAATCAGCATTAACACATATGAGGTCAGTCTATGAACCTCAAGAATCAAACAAAATGATCCTGTCTTTGAGAAAGAATGGAGGTCTTGTGAGAAGTCCCCACCTGCTGAGTGAGTAAAAGAACTCGATCTAGTAACTCAGACAACTTCCCCACAGCATACTTAGTTCACAAAGGAAGATCCCCAAATGTGTTAGCAACTATCACGATGGTGGAAATGCTGCTTCACTCCACCCCAGTTCAGAACACATACTCTCTCCCAGACTAGTTTCTAAGGTATGAGGATTAATTTGACTGCAAAATTGATTGAATTGAGAAATGCATAGGAGTTTAGTAAAACATGCTTTTAGGTGTGCCTACGAGAGAGGGGTCTGACATAATGGAACTTTTTGCCCTATGGGTAGAAGCAGGCCAGAGTGAGGAGTATCTTCTGGAATTACCTTGCCCAGGCCTCTTTCTGTTAGAGTTTCACTGTTTCCTGCCTGCACCTTCCCCTGAAACACATACCACTATGATTTTTGATTGAATGCATGGAGTCAAGCGACCATAGATTGAGTCCTTTGAAACTGAGAGCCAGCATGAATCTTTCCCTTGTATAAGCTGAATCTCTCAGATGTTCCATCACAGAGACATTAATACTGACATACATGATGAAAGCTTTTGAATCTTAGGGTCTTGCCTCTTCTCCGAGGTTTGACTGTTTTCTGAATGCTACTGTCATTGTTTGAAACAACTTCAGGCTGGGGAAATGGCTTAGCAGTGAAAGCATTTGCCTGCAAAGCCAAAGGACCCAGATTCGTTACCCCAGGGCCCAAGTAAGCCAGATGCACAAGGTAGTACATGTATCTGGTGTTCATTTGCAGTGGCTGGAGGTCCTGACATGCCCATTCTCTCCCTTTCTCCATCTCCCTTTCTCTCCCCCTCTCTCAAATAAATAAAGTAAATGAAAATAATTTAAGTGTAAAACAACTTCAAGAGAAAAGCAACTGTTAAACAATAATTAAGTTATCATAAATTTGCCTAGAAGGATTTTTTAAATTTGCTATTGTACAATTGCTATTTTCTCACAATTAAAAATAATTTCAAAAATAATAGCATAGCTTAAAAAAGAAAGACTACAAAAAATAATTTATTATAAAACAAGTAGATACATTTTGAAAGAAAAAAGCATTTAATTACATCTTAGAATATTTGTAGTGATTCATGATGGCTATTTACATCAAATGATTTTTTAAATATTAAATATTAAATCCATTTAAATGCAATAAGTTGTATGGGGAATTTTCATCTTTATTTCAGAGTCATGATACTTTAAAATTCATCATTAGAGCTAATAAGAAATTATATTGGAACTACTCTGAACATTTAAATGAAGCATAAATCAATTATTGAAGCAAGGAATTTTTTCATCATTATAGTGATTATCAGAATAAATTTAGTTCTTCAATTCTGCTTAATGATATCTTCAATAACAAATAATTTGCATAGACTTAATTATTACTAGGAGCTCTTTAAATGTGCTTATAGAGTCTTTATTCAGGAAGAACATTTTAAGGAATTCTCATGCAATATTGGAATGTTCTGAATGCCAGCTTCAGTTACCCTCAATGCTCTGGAAATGAAAATTAGATTCAGAATCAATATACTGTGCTATCCATTTAACATCTAGTACACCAAACACTAACAACATTTATGAAAGAGTAACACACTTGGAAAGGTTAAGCTGGTAAAAAACCAATCAATATACAAGAAGTCTTACAGATGGTAGAATTTTGTACGTCAGTAAATACTGCTGATGTGACCCAAAGAAGCTAGTTCAATTTTGGATGAGTATTCTTTGGAATTTATTTTGGAATTCACATGAAAATTTCTTTGATCAGCCATTAAGTGCAGGTTCTGGCTGACAAAACCATGCACTTTGAACTTTTTAGCTTCCAATAAACAAAGGAAATATAAACATCAGTGACTCCTTGTGACTGCATCCCTGTGTAAATTAATGAACTGGGCCATCATTACTATTTTATTACCAGTGTGGTTAATTTCACATTGCATTCCAAAAATTTGGAGGAATTTTGCATATGCGTTATTCCATTCAATCTTCACTCCTTACTACGGTCTTCCTCAATTTTCTACTAGTAAGAGGGAAGTGTGCCACATCTGACCTGCAGAATTCTCAGGCACTCTGATCAACAAGAAATTAAAATTAAGTTTTACTGGCTTGTGATTCCCCACCCATACACATTCTTTAGTCAATAAAAATGTAAGCCTTAAATGTTCTGAACTTTTGTTGTTGCTGTGTTGTTTTGTTTTTCAAGGTACAGTCTCATTCTAGCCCAGACAAACCTGCAATTCACTATGTAGTTTTAGGGTGGCCTTGAACTCATGGCGAGCCTCCTACTTCTGCTTTCCAAGGGCTGGGATTAAAGGCATGCACTATGGCCAGAGGCAGAGGTAGAAGGATTCCCATGAGCTCTAGGCCAGCCTGAGATGACAGAGTAAGTTGCAGGTCAGCCTGGGCTGGAGTGAGACCCTGTCTCAAAAACAAAATCTTTATTGACAACTTCCAAACATATAAACAATATACCATGGTAATAATCCCGTCCTACCACCTTCTCTTTCCCCCCTCCTAAATCTTTTTCCACTGAATCCCTTCTTTTATTCAACTAGTTCTCTTCTATTTTGAATTTTTTTTTCTCCTATTATGCAGGTCTTCTGTAGGTAGCATAAGCTACTGTGAAGGCATAAAAATTAAAACTACTTTGTGTCTGGAAGACAGTATTGAAAAAGCACTCCTCCCCTTCCTTTGGCTCTTACATTCTCCTGCTGTCACTACCACGATGGTCCCTGTGCCTTGGAAGGTGTAATAGAGATGTCTCATTTAGTGCTGAACACTCCACTGTCATTTCTCAGCACTACTGTAACTCTTGAGACACTAGTGGTCACTGCATCTGAAAAGAGAAAGTTCTCTAATCAAAAGTGAGAGTATCATTAATATGGAAACATAAACATATGTATTTGGAGGACAGTTTGGAGGGCATAATATATTAATTTAGCCAGACAACAGTTGTAATTTTCCTCCTAGGACTGATCACTTCCAAAGCTATAGGTTTTTCATTAGGCTTTTTGGTAACAGTTAGGAATTCCCTCCTATGGACTGGGCCTCAAGAATAGTTGGTTTCCTCTATAACAGACATACCATTATTATATTAGTTGGCATATTTGGCCTGGCTGGTCAGCTGTAAAGCTTTCACGTCCACTGCTGGTTAAGAACATTGATGACTTTTCTCCCCCCGTAGGCTGCATAGATCTTCCAAGCATCATGACAACTAGTTAACAGGGAAGAGGCTTCCAGCTCAGCTCCAGCTTGATTTCTCAGTGATCTGTAGCCAGTGCCTGTGGAGTCTTCAGCAATGGGATCTCACCATCTAGGTCTGGTGGGAAACCAAAAACTATGGTAATAGCCTGTAATGTTTTGGTGCCATCAGGGGCTTCATTGGCCAACAACTCGCTAGAAGGTATGTACTCCTGACACTGAATCTTCCAATAATAATCTATGGCTTCTGAGCACATTTTCTACCTCCAGGAGATACTTCTGGCCAAATTCTCTCTTTTCTTAATGTATATAGTATTAGCAAGCAAAGAAGTAGGCTTCCACATGGCTTATTCATATACCTTAAGTTTTGATTAACCCTCCTCCTGCCCCTTCCTCTCTTCCATCCCCTCCTCCTAGACCATTTAAGTGTCCTGATTGTTTAGTCATACACACAAAAATTGTGGTACATGGTAAGTGTCATGTATTCTATGATTTCTTAGTTCAGGCATTGTAAGATAACACAAGTGTTGCTCATACGGGATGTCAGTCAGTGATGATGTGGCAAAATCAGGTGTTAACCCACTACACCTTAAGTGGGTCTGTATGTTTTCCCTCTGAGCCTGAAGTAACCTCATAGAATCTGGATACCCTGACATAGCTCATTAGTTATGTAGCGTTGTTGACCATGACTAAAAGGCATGCTAACAACAGGATAAGAGAGAAAGGGCAGATAGAGAGGTGTGTGTGTGTGTGTGTGTGTGTGTGTGTGTGTGTGTGTGTGTGTATTGTTATGTTGCTTAGAGATGGTTGGGTGTAGAACTGATTTTCTTGATTTACACATAAAAAATCTTAAAAAGAGCTGGAGAGATGGCTTAGTGGTTAAGACGCTTGCCTGCAAACCCTATCAACCTAAGTTCGATTCCTTAGTACCTTTGTAAAACCAGATGCACAAAGTGGTACATGTGTCTGGTGTTCATTTGCAGTGATTAGGGGCCCTGTCACACCAATTCTTTCTCTCTCTTTCTTCTCTCAGTCTCCCTATGCTTGCAAATAAAATTTTTAAAAAATCAAAAAAGGCTCTTTTATTGGCATACACAGAAGATTATCAAAATTAACATGCCCCCAAAATTCAATCTATGAATGATTCATATAAATGTATTTACAAAGATTGGAATAGATCTGGGTCACTGAAGAGAATAGTACATATATTACAAAATTAAATTAATCTGATCTTTCTTCCTTTGCTAACTGCTAGGAGGTACATGATTATACTTTCACAGAATGTGATAGAGATGTGCTTAAATACAGATGAATTTAATTATGTTTTTAGATGCATCACACTTCACTTAGCTGTCAACATGTTAGATGAGTAAAAGCTAATTTGAAAAAGCTAAGCATACAAAGATTCTAATTTAGCTAACATTTGCTGCCATATTCCCTTTTTCCATCTGAAACCTAGCAAAGCTGACTTAGCCCAATACCTCAAGAAATAAAACTGGGCATAAGGGGCTGGAGAGATGGCTTAACAGTTAATGTGCGTGCCTGCAAAAACTAAGGACCCAAGCTCAATTCCCCAGTACCCATGTAAGCCAGAAGCACAAGGTAACGCATGCATCTGGAGTTCATTTGCAGTGACTAAAGGCCCTGGCATTCCAAATGTATCCTTCTCTCTCTCTCTCTCTCATTCTCTCTCTCTCATAAGAAAAACAAAAGTTAAAAAAATCTGGACATAAGAACAAGTAGGCATCAGAAGGTCTGAATACAAGCCTGGCTCTGCCACTGATTATCTGAGGGCTGTTAGCAATCTTCTTGATATTTTTTACTTTCAATTTTATCACCTGTGCAAAGGTGACTTTAATTTATATATGTACAGTGCTTAGTTGTACATAATCATATCAATTTTGAATTATATAATGAAAAATTGCTTAAAAAATATTTGAATGGTTATTATGAAGCTATACTTGATTTTCCTCTTCCATTCTCATCTAAAATCAAATTCTTTCCCCTTGATAAAGACAACAGAGTATTACATTAATTTAGGTCCATTAGCACAACAGGGAAATTATGCAAATGAAGTCATCTTCACCATGTCTATCCTATAGAGAAAAATATCTGAAGCCTAGAACTGCAGATGTTCTTGAAGTAAAGCATTTGTAGAGAAGAAATACGGAAATTAATATTTCACTGCTTCCTGATTGTAGCACTTGTGAAAGCTGACTACTTTTCCATTTTTATCCATGTTGATCTCCCTCACAAATCACGAACTCCAGAAGGTTCATTTTTAAAGTATTTTATGTATTTATTCATTTGAAAGCAAATGAGAGAGAAAGAGACAGAGAATGAGAAAGAGACATGCCAGGGCCTCTAGCCACTGCAAACTCCAGACACGTGCCACCTTGTACATCTGGCTTTATATGGGTCCTGGGGCTTCAAACTCCTGTCCTGAGGCTTTGCAGGCAACAGCCTTAACCATTGAGCAATCTCTCCAGCCCCAGAAGGCTCATTTTTTATTCACCCAACATTTATCTCAATGCATCAGAGTTAATAAGACCAAATCGTGATGTAAGGAGAAACCTGCAGTGACCTGTGATCCTTTGCTACCTCTTCGCTGTAAGGTTCAATGCTGCTCAGCGATTGTTTTTGTTTTTTGGCTTTAAATGGCCAATAGAAGGACAGATGGGGAAAATGGTGGAGAGGAAACCTCAAAATGATGAGCATTGCACTCTCATAACCTCTCAGGGCTATGAATATCTTTCCCTAATTCATTGAGTTGGTACATGTATCAGACACCATTTGAAAAACCTTCTACAATGCCTGAATTCCTTCTATTGATTCTCCACTTCTTTTCTCTTGGGAATAGCATGCTATCTCCGGTGAAGATTCTTCTGGATTTATTTGTTTTAATTTCCTCCAGGCATTGATAAGCTCCTTCCCTTGCTTTTGCTGCATATGTTCTCTCCACTGCATGACACTGTCAGGCAGAGGCAGGGTTTTAGGAATTTACATGTGTCCCCAGTACTCAAAGAGACATATGAAGGGCTGGAGATGGCTTAGCAGTTAAGCACTCGCCTGTGAAGTCTAAGGACCCTGGTTAGAAGCTCCATTCCCCAGGACCCACGCTGGATACACTAAGGGGCGCATGTATGTGGAGGTCGTTTGCAGCGTCTGGAGGCCCTGGTGCACCCATTCTCTTTTTTTTATCTGCCTCTTTCTCTCTCTGTGTCTGTCTGTTACTCTCAAATAAATAAAAAAAATTAAAAGGACAGATATGAAAACATGAGTTTGTTCTAATATAGTGGATTCACCATGCATACTGGATTCACAGATGCCTTTGAGCATTAACTCCTTTCTCTTTTCAAACATAAAGAAATGTCAGCTAGTCCTGATTCCATAGTCATGACCTCATTGCTTGTGGATTAGATATCAGTTCTGCAAGTTATTTAAGCTATAAGATGCTAATGTATCTAAAAATATGTACTGTGGTATCCGACACAATTGGTTTTCTTCTTTTCCAACCATGGAATTGTCACTTACTAACATCTCAGAAATGTTTTAAAATTCATATTAGTTATATACTATTAGAAAAACTAAAACCATGTAAAAAAAATCTCTTAAACTTCCATATAAATTTTCAAAAATTTATTTATTGCAATGAAGAACAGGTAAAAGAAGATATTTCAGGGACTGGACTTCCGTTGGCCGTTCGGGTTCGGTCCTCGGAGCTGGTGTCTTGCGCTGGGACCGGCGGGGTACGTGACCGAGCCAGAGGGGCCAGGCCGCAGTTAGGCCCGGGTATTATGAGGACAAGCCTGCGGACGCGGCGCGTGCGGGCGAGAAGGAGGACCTGGGCGCGTGTCGGCTGCAGTCCCTCTGCGTGCTCCAGGAAGGAAAATCTCCTCGGCAGTGTTTGAAGGAAGGGACCTGCAGAGCTTTGCAGTATTCATTTTTTTAATGTAAAAGATGAATGTTGGATGCCAGATCAAGATTCAGAGGAAGAAAAGGATGTTGATATCATTATATTGAAAGCAAGATGAATAGCAATGCAGGGTTTTCCCTGCTCACTAACAGAAAAGCCAAAATAGGAAACGTGATTTTGCTGCCTGTTTGGTGGGACTGGTTTTTCTCTCCATAGAACACTGAAGAAAATGGATAAAAAAATTTGTTGAAATTATCTATGGGCTGAGAACTTAATGTGCTTTGAAAATTGTTCAAAAGCACAAGGAAGGGTTAAAGAGATGGCTTAGCGGTTAAGGAACTTGAATCTGAAGCTTGAGGACATAGGTTCGATTCTCCAGTACCCATGTAAGCCAGATGCAAGGTGGCACATGCATCAGGAGTTCATTTGCTGTGGCTGGAGGCCCTGGCACAACCATCCTCTATCTGCTTCTCTCTCTCTGCCTCTTTCTTTCTCAACTCATTAAATAAAAAGCACAAAGAATGGAAAGATGGTTATTTTCAACCATGACTTTCAATCACAGTCTGTACTCGAAGGCCATGAATGGGACTTGACTGACAGGCCATGGAGACTCTTGTCAGGGTTCTTCCATCTCTCTGTGGTTTCCTGTTTGTTGCTTTCATTTCTAGGCTAGGTCTCTATTCATTTCCAAAGAGGAGAACATGAACTTCCCTTCCCAGCATCCACAAATCCAGTCATACTGAAGGACTCTGTTGTTCTCTGGATCACCTGCTCTTGCCTCAGACCCTTGTGATCTTGGCCAAGTTTAGGTCTTACGTGACAACTCCCATCAGAATCACATTGGATTCAATCAATTGGATTAGTAACAAGCAACAAACCAACAGATGTTCACGCTGAACAACAAACTTATGCAGGTGAAAACAGTTTAGAATCACAGTAATTTTATTTTTATTACAACCCAGATGAGAGTCAAGTAGAAATCCAAGTTTCCAACTGTATTTTCGCAGTGAAGAACAATGAAGAATCATTATTTTATTTTTCATGCTTTCATTGGAACTAAATCAAAGAATTGTGAAGTTCACTTGTTACTGTAAATGTCACTTCAAATGGTGAGAATTCCCCAGAATATCAGTGGGACCTGGGGTGTATATTGTTCCACTGGGAAGGGGAAGTTGATGACTAGTCAGCATTATTGCATACTGACGTGAGTGCTAGAACAGGTTCTGTGTGTGATGTTTAGGATCAAACCCAGGGCCATGTGCATATTAGGCAAATGTTCTCTCGCTGAACCACACCTTCCTTAAGAGCTAAAACTTGTGTTAAAAGCAACTTTGACAAGAAAAAAAAAAGAAGATATTTTATTACCTACTGATTATCTCATAATACAAAAGTAAGTGTAAAAACCTTGTTTCTGGATTAGGTCCCATATTAGCCACATTGACCTTCAGTTGGATATGGTGGCATATTCCTTTAATCTCAGCATTTAGGAGGCAGGTAGGAGGAGATCCTCCTCTAGAGGTTCACTGTGAATTTGAGGTCAGCCTGGAGCTCCAGAGTAAGCTTAAGGTCAGCCTGAACTAGAATGAGACCCCACCTTGAAAAATATTTTGGAGGGATCCTTTTATCTAGTCACTAATGTACTTGTATCTCCTTGATAGAATATTCTTTTTCATCCTTTGCACCCGTATAGCCCTCTACCTTCGACCTCTGTCAACACTTCCATCAGAAGAAAAAAAAATTCTGTTCTCATTCTCCTGTTGCATTTGATATTAAGCAATTGCCTGGTCTCCTCTCTGCCATCTCTTGAAACAGCTTGCCATGTGCCAAATGAATGTACACAGCTGTTTCCCCTACCAGACAGTGGGCAAATTTGAGGACTAAATCCAAATTTGTTAAGACTTCCTGAATTACAAATAAAGGAAAGGCATTTGAATTGTCATCACTAATAAAAAGAGTTTCATTTTCATTTGTTTCCTGTACACATCTATGGATGTCTCCCACAACGAAGGCAGAAATGCAGGCTACTCTCAGACATGGGCTGAGCACATGACAGACCGTGACCAGGAAGTATGAAGATCTTTGCTTTCTCTCTTACCTCTCTCTCTGCATCTGTTTCACTCTTTGCTGTCACCACAGAGCAGCTGTCTCTATTTCCCAGTGTTCAGAGTTGAAAATAAACACCACTGGTAGTTCTCCAGTTGATGTTGTCTTCACTCAGGAACATGCCAGATAAGATTCAGATCTCTTCGTCTCAAATACAATTCCCAGGAAAACTGTGACCAGGGTACATTATTTCATGCTGGCACACTGCTGCCACTGTGACTCTGGCCAGAGCAGAAAGACTGTGTCCTAAAAGAGAAGAAAAGAGAGACTGGGAAGAGCAAACTGGACTTCAACCAGAATCAAATTTTATCTCCTCTTAATTGACACACACGACACCAACATATTGATGGACATAGGGACTGCAGCCATGCTAGATTAGATGTTTTAAATGAATTACTTTAAAATATTTACACAACCCATGATTTCATACAAAATTACATGGGAAGTAAGAGGATAGGTGGTTTCAAGTTTGCCTGAAGAGTTAACACAAAGGAGACTAAAGGTCTCCAGAATGTTAGTTTGAGTCTTCTACATAAATATATATTATTTAATGTCTTTTGTTCCAAGTAATGTGTCAAGTGCTTTAGCAGACTCAATTAATTCTCATAAAACCACTGTGATGGGGATTACTACTAGGCAAAGAGATGACACTTATTGGAATTGAGTGATTTGGGCTGATCAAAGCCAGGAATCAAAATCAGATGTGTCTGATTAGAAAACTCTAAACCAGCCATGTAGGTGATGAAAATATTTCAATTTACTCACATTTAAAAAAAAAAATTAAAAGAAGCAGATGGAATTTTCATTTTAATGATACTTTTTACTTAATTAATTATGTTTAAAATGTTGTTATTGCAACATGCATTCAATAAAAAAGATTATTATATCATTTGCTTTTCTTTCTACCAAGTCTTAGCTTGTGACACACTTAAATTTGAACAAGACACATTTCAAAGGTCCAATGGCCCCACCTGATTAGTAGTCACTATGTAGTTAAGTTCGGTGCCCATCAAAACCAGTCTGAGGACTAGTGAAATGTCTCAACAGTTAAGTGCACTTCTTGTGCAAGCATGAGGGGGCCGGAGGCTGTAAGAATTTTAATCTCCACAACCACACCCACCACACCACACAACACACTATATTTAAGATAAAATTATTTAAAAATGAATTTTGATGCAATTTCAGGACAAATGATCAACCAGACTTTTTTGTATATATCCCTCTTCTGCATATTGTATCCAATGCTGCCTGGCCTAGTCCAAGCCAGAACACACTGACTTGTAATCTTTAGCTTACACTCCCAGTGAGAGACTCTCCATGATACCATAGAAACAATGGAAGGACAACTGGACGAAGCCATCACCTAGGCTTCCTCCAGTTCTCCACCCTCACAGTAGAAGGTACACACTAAGAGAAGTCTCCAAGAAATATAGTCTGCATTTTTTTTTTTAACCGTAATGAAGGAATCAGTTCATTGTCAGTGACTTGAAATTCAACAACACAAGTAGTTCAACACTCGGTATTTCTGTTTTGCCCTCCAAGTACCCCTTTCAGCACATGACAAGACTGTGTTTTGACTTAAATGGCTTTCCAAGCTTGGTGGTAGCCCATTAGCAAGAATGTTGTAACTGATTTGAATGAGGAGGGAGGGGCAAGCTCTGAGCATATGTGGAGCATCTTTCTCTACCTCACTTCCCAGGCTACGGGCAGCAATTAACATCACTGGCTGACAATGATTGTCCTCTTTTCAACACCATTTTCAACATACATAATGAGAAGAAACGGGAAAGATGGTTGAGAAGCCAACTAATATATAAAAATACATAAGGTGAAAAGTGAGGGAATATAATGATGTGATCTACATTTATAAGTAATGAAAAGAACCAGGTCATAAGCTCACAGTTTTACATTATTTAATTACTATTAATACTAAAGTATGAAATTTATTCATGTAAATTTGAGTTCTTTGTTTTACTGATGAAAAGTTTTAAAGTGATTTGAACTGCTCTAAAATTCAAACATTAAAGAATTCAGTGCCCATATGTGTTATTGATCTACCTTTTGAAATATTGTATTTTTATAAATATTCTTCTATATATGCACATTATTATGGTGTTCAGAACCACATATACTTTCATATGTTAATAAGAAATATGATGTGTTGAAAAGAATGCATTTCTATCACACCCATTTCTAATATTCGTATTTTCTTCTCTGTAGAGTAGTACTCATTTGCAAATTCAGCCTATTAACAATAAAACAGTTATTTCTTCCTTTCTGTTAAGTTTCTGTCACATGCTTTTGTGGCCAATCACATTATAGAACAAATGAGAAGATTTTAAGGGAATAAACATAGTACCTGTCTTGCAGAAATGTGCAGTTTAGATTCTACCTTGGGGAAACAGAAAGAAGAGAAATAGCTTCTTGACTTGTAATGGCCAAAGTAAGTGGTAGAGAAAAAAACACAAAGAACCGTGCTCCCAGATTGAAGATTAGGCAGTGGTAAAGCCAATGTACTACATGGTAGGTTTCTAAGTCCCCGCAGAGTATGGCAACTAAGTTGACAATAAATAAAAATTTCAAATAAGCTTGAGAGTGCAAAGAAAAAAAAAAAACTTTGGATTACACAAATAAAATGATATAAATCAAAGAGATGTCTGTACCTCAGTGCTCATTGTAGTACTACTGACAAAAGCCAAAATTCCAAAGATGGAATCGACTGAATTTTCCATTGGTGGAAGAGTGTGTCAATAAATATAGCACACCGGGCTGGAGAGATGGCTTAGCGGTTAAGCGCTTGCCTGTGAAGCCTAAGGACTCCGGTTCGAGGCTCGGTTCCCCAGGTCCCACGTTAGCCAGATGCACAAGGGGGCGCACGCGTCTGGAGTTCGTTTGCAGAGGCTGGAAGCCCTGGCGCGCCCATTCTCTCTCTCTCCCTCTCTCTGTCTTTCTCTCTGTGCCTGACGCTCTCAAATAAATAAATAAATAAAAATTAAAATAAATAAATAAATAAATATAGCACATGCACCCAGTGGAATATTATTCAGTTATTTAAAAATATCAGGGGTTCATTCTAATAAAATGGATCAAGTATATAAAGGTAAGTAGAAAATGATTCCATCCAAATGTGGAACATAAAATGCTGAAGAAGTAGAGAGTAGGATATTAATTACCAGAGTGGTTGCCTGTGTTAAAGAGGTATGTGAACAGAGATTGGTCTGTGGGTACAGAGCTGGGGCCAGGTGAGAATTGCTGAGGCCCAGTTTCACAGACAATCAACAATATTGTATGCTTCACAATAACTAGGAGAAAAGATCGTGGATGTTCCAATCATGCTTCAGATGACAGATCAACCAGATATTCCTAGTTGATCAATACAAAATGAATAAACGTTCTGAAATATCACACTGTACCCTCAGATAGATGTATGATGCTTTTTTATTAGAGAAATTTTACAAAATAAAGTTGTAACAAAGGAATTGAATTTCAGGTGCACAAAACAAATGAGAAAGGAATTATAATCTTGGAAAGAGCCTCAAGAGGCAAGTGTGCATTATAAGCCTTCAGTCAGTCTTTCTTCTGATGTCCGTGATGTGGGAATACTGAGCAGACTGCACTAAACACAGTGGAGAACAACAAGATCACTGTGTAAAGCTTGGGAGGACTTGGGAGTTGCTTGGCTATCACTTTGTAGAGTGAAAGTTGGCAGGAGTTTGGAAAACAAAAAGTAATGGGGAAATGGACCTGTCAAGTCATGGTAAGTTGTTTTCTCATAATTTTTGTGAGTTTTTGTGGTACTTGGGGCATCTATAGAAATTTACTAGAAATTACATTTCTTACTGCTATTTATGAGTATGGGATGCAGTGGAGCCATTTTACCACCATTTTACCACCATTTTACCACCAGTCTTGGATTTGCCTAGCTGTAGGAAGCACTTTTTGATCACACTTGTGTCTGCATTAAGATTTAGGGACAATGGTGTTGGGCACTGGTTGAATTGTGGCTTGGTGAAGTTAAAGAAAAAGAGAAGCCCTTAATTCACTGCTGGTGGGAGTATGATCTGTTACAGCCTTTATGGAAATAAGTATGGAAGTTTATCAAAATATTAAGAATATAACTACTATATGACCTAGCTGTTCACTTCTGAGCATATGCCCAAAGCACTCAGTATTGTACTGAAATGCTCTATTCTTTCACATTCTTGTCACTGAGGAATGGAATGGACAAACAGTGCCAGATAAACAAACGAGGAGGTCTTTATTTCAGCCAAACCAAAAATGGACTCTCGGTGGCATCAGGCTGCCAATTAGGTACGTGCGCATAAAGGTGAGAATGACAGCTCTGACTAACGGTGGTAGTGGGTTGCCAACCAGCAGACTGCAACTCATTATAGTTCCTCATGGGGATCACGGCAGAGCAGCATAAGACTGCCATGTTTCTTGAATATGGACAAATTATAGCATTCTCCATTTTCAGTCTTTTGCTTTGGGCTGATAAGAAGTCAGGAGGGAGAAAGGAGAAACAGAAAGAAAAAAAAAGGATGATATGTAAAAATTACTGTCTACTAAAGATCCTTTCTTTCTGTCCTTATAATCTTTGAGTTTTTAAATTGATGTTATCATTTCTATTGTGCTTAAAGTTAATTTCATGCCATGTTGTCAGCCCATTTCCCTCTGTCTTCACAGGACTTTCTCTCTGGAATCTGTGGTGGAGTTTAGTATGTGTGTTTCTGTTTTTTGGTTTTTGTTTTTGTTTTTTTTTTAACAAAAGAAATATGAAAGGAGAAATGCTCTAGTCATGCTGCTTACTTGGCATATTTGCCAAATATTCATATAAATTTAAATTTTATAGGCACAGAATAAACTTAAAATCTTTTCTGTTTAATTATAGGGATTTATGTTATCTAAGTACTTCATTAACTTTCCCAAGTGTTTGTAAACTCAAGCTACTTAAAGCCTTAAAGCCTGCCCACCATTTTTGTGTCTATGATTTGCTTTCCTGGGTTATAAACTCTCCAAAACATAATGATTTAAAATACACGCCACACTTACCTAGCTTGCAAAACTGCAATGTGGACGTGGCATGATGGGGACAACTGGCTTTTCCTACCCAAATCCACCAAGGTGGCTCAACAGGGGCTTATAGCATCCATTCCCAAGATGGCTCATTCACCTTACAGACACATTGAGGCTCTGCTGGCAGCCCAGCCCAGGAGTCTTGGTGTTTCCCCATGTTGTACTCTTCACCAGTTTCTCGAGCTTCTTGCCAGGTTGGTGTGCAGTTTCGCAGAATAAGCATTCCAAGAGAATTGGACACATGGATCATTGTTTTGGCATAAGCTTGGTAGTTAGAGCACTGTTCTTATCATATTCCAAGGCAACCCCAAATCAAGAAAGGAGCCACGACCCAATCCATCAGTGTGAGGAATGTCAAAGTCATGTGATAAGGAAAATAATGTGGGATAGGAGACACTGTTTTAACTATTTTCTGAAGACACAACTGTCACAAATTCAAATTGTATACAATTACAGGTGAAGGCAACTTCTGGCTCACTATTCTCTCTTGTGTTCCTACCCAAACTACACTGCTCAAGAAGCAAGCATCTCTTTCTGAGGCTTGGCTGTCTAGAGAGTACCATGAGGACAGGGCAGGGGAAGAGAAACCTACTGCTTTTGAGACCTACTGACAACATTCCTTAACACTGATGTCTAATGCTGTGGACTTCCAAAGTAATCACATGGTCTAGCTGCTACCAACAAAATTATGTCCAAGTGGCAGAATGTTTGTAACCAAAAAAGTCACATCCCCTTAGCCCTCTTACCACTTGCAACTTGTAAATTTAGAGAAAGCAAATAATGTGAAACTTGGAGAAATAGTTCAAAGTCAGAAAAGTACACTCTAAGAGAACAGACAGCCAGTCTTCTAACAGACTGTGAGAGTGTATTCCAACACGTAGATTAAGGAATCTGCTTGATCTTGGTAGAGTCTTGGTTCAGCTCAAAGGGCACAGTGGCATAAATATGGACTTTCAAACAGATAGACTAAGGTTCTAATAAATCCCTTCTATTCAACTGTGTGACTTTAGGAAAGTTGCCTAAACCCTTTGAGCTTCAGCTCTTTCATCTGTTAAGTAGAGGCAAAATCACTTATTTCATAGGGTTCTAGTAAGGACTAAATAAGATGATGTAAAAAAAAAAAAAGAAGTCTTTATGTGTAGTATAGGGCAGCTCCTAGATTAAGAATCATCTCCTTTTCCTTTTGCTTCTGCCTCGCTATTCTTCAAAGCACTTAATTTCCCTGAATCTCAATTAGCCTCTCAGATGAAATTGACCTCCATATCACAAGCCAGCAAGTTGATGCCAAGGACAAAGGTGATGCAAGTATGTTACAGTGTGAAATGCACAAAGCGTTCTTCACAGGCAAAGTTTGGGGGGGACACTATCACACTATCCTCCACCACGTGATAAAGAGATGACAGACAGAGAGGGGAAAGTTAAAGTTTTCAACAATTTCTGGTGATAGTAGTATATTAATAGGAAGACATTGCACAAAAATAAGGATTCTCAAAAGAAAAAGTACACAGATATCTGTCAGATGACATGTTTATTGTTGGATTTTTTTCCTCTATAAAAGATTTTATATATATTATTATTATATTATTATATTTATATATACTTGTATATATAAATAAAATAAATATATAACATATATATAAATTATATATACATATATATACATATATATGTATATATAATTTAGTTTGAAAATAATGTTAATGAATAAGTTATTATGAGACCGGGGAAGTATTTTGAATGTTCTGTTTGCCAAAGAGCCCATGGAGAACCTAATTAGATTCAACCATGAAATCACCAAAGGAATGCCATTAGGTTTTTTTAAATGTACCGTTTCCTCCCTCTAAGCTTAAACAATTGACCATTTTCTGTGTCATTGCACAGATTCCCTTTTATGATAAAACCAGCAAACAGAGGAATGTTGGCAACTTGTATACAAACTTCATGCTCTGAGCCCAATGCAGACAGAGTGGCAAGTTTGTAAAATTTGCCAAAACAGCCTGGATACACTTGCTGAGCTGAGTTAAAAACCCTAACAAGTAACAAAAGCTAAGGTCTGTTTTCATGACTTCTCACTGCAGACTGCCTTTCTTTGCCCTGAACCTTAGTTAAAGCCACATCCTTGGTCTTTAGTAGTCTAGAAACAAATTCTGTGGTATCACTCAAGTGCCCACTAGTTACTCTCTTTTATTCTATGGTCATGAAGACTTCCTAAATCAATCTCATCATAAGCTTTATGAAGCTTAGGATATTAGATTTATGGTTTAGGATTCTTCTAGAACATTCTATCATTATTTTAGTTTTTTTCTTTTTTTCTATCTCAGTCATTTTAAATTGGCAACTGGCCCAAGAGGCCATTACATGCTTTATCAAAACTAGTTAGTATTCTATTAGCAAAAATTAAATCCAGGCAAACAGAAAGGAGCAAGTCAATCTAATCTGAAAAGATACCTTGTTTCTTCATTTATGAAATGCTTTCCCATTTCATAATATTGATATAATGATCGCATATCAAAACATATTTGAAAGTACTTCATAAGCTCTATCAATACAGAGAGAAAGAAATCTGGTCAAACATGATACTAAGAAGCTGTAACAGGAGGACAGGAATAGCAAGGGAAGCACTCACAAAAGTGTTCAAGCAAAGCTGGGTGTGGTGGTGCACGCTTTTAATCCCAGCACTCGGGAGGCAGAAGTAGGAGGATCACCGTGAGTTCAAGGCCTCCCTGAGAATACAGAGTGAATTCCAGGTCAGCTTGGACTAGAGTGAAACCCTACCTTGAAAATAAATAAATAAAAAGTGTTCAAGCAGAAGAAATTATAGTCAGGGATGCTAACTGGAGTAAAATGACTGAGGTCTGACTAGAAGGCCCAGGGTTACTTTTCTCCCTGAGAACAGGACAAAACAAAGAAACTTCCATTTCACTGGAGTGTCTGAGGTTGAGCTCTGGAGCATAGTTGGGATATGGTCAACACAGTACAAAGTACAAAGGTACATGATGGCATAAGAGAAGCAGATAGCATCTAACATCCTATCTTCAAGCATATTCTTGGGGCTGGAGAGGTGGCTCAGCAGGTAAAGCACTTGCTTGTAAAGCGTAAGGGCCCAGGCTCAATTCCCTAGTAACTAGGTAAAGTCACATGTACAAGGTGGTTCATGCATCTGGAGTTTGTTTGGAGTGGCTAGATGCCTTGGCGTGCCCATTGTTTACTTCTCTCTCCCTCTCTCTCTCTCTCAAATCATAAAATAAAATATTTTAATTGTTTTTAAAAAAATAAAAGAATATACATGAACCAAGAGGGATTTCACTGGTGAGGAAACAGTAACAAGGAGGCCCTCAGCAGTCTGTACCCAAGCCACAGACACCCAGGGTTGTTTGCTGCTCTGCCCGTGACACATGTGTCCTTCAAAAGCTTTGAGCAGAGTTTGGGGGTCTGCTAAATTATCTCATTGCTGTGCGGCCCTGGACTGTGGCTAACCGGTGTTGTACCCTCCCTACCTCAGCTGCTGCTTCACAGTGCCACCTGGGAGCCCATCACTCAGGGTCCTATGAAACAACTGAATGCCAGCCTTCAGCACCTCAGCTGGTTGTCCTGCCCCATCCTGTGGCAACCGAATAAGACTGAGAGTTGGATGGACAGAAACCCTCAGGAATGGTTAAGCATTCCATACGACTGCAGGAAACAGGTGGTCTGTCTTGAATGATGCAGTATGCCAAGGCCCTTAAGAACAGTCAGGTAGCTTTGCTTCCCCCACACCCCACTCACCACCACCCCACACACAAACAAAGCACTAGGACATCCTGTGGATCTACCCACGACCTCTAGTGAATCAACCTACTCATTCCATTAGGACATGATGGAAACAGATGACCTTGCATAGACAACTTCACCCCTAGGAAGCAAGTAACAGCCTGTCCTAAGCAAGTCACCCCTGGAAATCCTATGAGATCATCTGCTCAGCCTTTAGGCACTGATGGACATTCTCCCAGACCTCTCAGTAAGGGCTGGCCTCCATTTAACCCCACATTCTGACAAGCACTATCAACTTGCTAATGAGCATCTTGCTGCACTCTCTCCTGGACTGCTGTCATGGTGGACCTAAGCAGATCACCTCATAGTGGCCAGGAAGCAGAGTGACTGAATCATTTCCTCCAACAAGCTCAGCTTCCTAAGAGTCCATCCAGCTATGAAGTCATCAGTGGATTGATGTATGGATGAAGCTAACCTCATGGCCCAGTCACTTCTCAATAGTGCCACCAGTTAGAGAGCAAAGCATTTAACACATGAGCTTCTCTGAGGTGTGGGGGAGACTTCATATCCAAACCTAACAAATGGATTTTGAGGAAATTTAATGAGATACATTCAACAAAGTTAATGAGCTATATCTAACAAAAAATGGGAAAAGGGGGTTGGGAAATTGCTCTGGGAGTAGGAGCAGTTACCATGCAAGTATGAGGCTTGAAAGAGCATAAGATAATCCAAATTCATTCCCCAATGCCCGTGTAAAAAGCTGAGGGTAGCCAAGGTCAACTGTAAGCCCAGTGCTGTGGCAAGCAGAGAATACAGACTCTTTGGGACTGGTTGATCAGCTAGTCTGACTGAAAATGATAACTCCAGGTTCAGTGGGGGACCTACTGTCTAGGAAATAACATGGAAGAAGAACAGAGGAGAACAATCACAGCAGTTACCTCTGGCCTTTGTATGCAAGCCACGGGACACACACACACACACACACACACACACACACAAACACACACACTGCTCCACACAAACCATATACATATATCAAAAGGGAAGTTAGCTTACAAACTGATATAGAGATTCTGAAAAGTCAGAACTTGGGGAAAAAAAATAAATACAAACATGAAGCTGGAGAAACGAATAAAATAACAAGTACAGTGGAAAGTAAATACCAGAGGAGATAAAGTGGAAGAAAAAAAAATTCTGAGCTTGAAAACAAGTTATTTTAAATGACTCAAATCAAAAGAAATTAATGAAGAAAGCTTATGAGGTTTATGAGATACCACTTATTGAACCAACGTTCTCATTATAAGGGTTCTACAAGGAAAAGAGAGGGAAGAGGCAGATAAACATAATTAAGTAATTGCTTAACACATTCTAAATCTTGAGGGAAAATATGGATTTGTAGGTCCAGGAAGCTCAAAAGAATCCTAGTAAATTTAACTAATCTCTCTAAGACACATCATAGTCAAACTGTCAAAAGTACAAGAAAAAGAGAATTATAAAAGTAGAGAGAAAAATCAATTCAATATAAATTCCCCCATTAGACTAACAATATCTTACTTTCCAGAAAGCTTAGAAGGCAGAAAAGAGTAGGAAGATATAAAGGTCCTAAAAGACAAAAAAATGCAAATTGAGAAAACTGTCTTTCAAAATAATAGAAATACTGACATAGTATACTGAGTATAACTATTTTTCCAAAAGTAACAAGTAATAAAGTACTGCCAAGACAACCAAAATTCACAATCAGTGCTTGATATGGTAGCACACACCTTTAATCTCAGCCACTCATAGAGGCTGAGGGATGTGGAGTTCCATGAGTTCAAGACCAGGCTGGGGCTATGTAGTGAGTTCCAGGACAGCCTAGGCTAGAGTGACACCATGCCTCTGGGGAAAGAAAAAAGTCATAACCAAACTGACCCTGCAAGAAATGCTTACAGAAGTCCTATAGTAGAGTCAGGATGATAATTGCTGTTGTGGAAAGACAAAGGTACAAAACTCACTATTAGAAGACATATAATCAAGCCTGGTACAGTGGTACACGCCTTTAATCCCAGCACTCAAGAGGCAGAGGTAGGAGGATTGCCATGAGTTCAAGGCCACCCTGAGACTACATAGTTAATTCTAGGTCAGCCTGGGCCAGAGTGAAACCCTACCTTGAAAAATAAAAATAAAAATAAATTAAAAAGAAGAGATATACTCAGGATAAAGAAAAAAGGATTGACCTTTCCCAACAGAGAACACCCCAAATGTATAAGCATAAAAAGCAAGCAGAAGAAGGGGCTATAGTTAGCAACCAATCAAAAAAAAATTAGAAAAACTATAAAAAGCAATATATAAGCTAGACCCTACCAAAACTGAACTGAAAGTCACTGAAAATCTGAACCAACCAATGACAAGTGAGAATAACAGTTGTCCATCGATTGAATCAACAGGAGATTCTCCCAGAATCAAAATCAACCAACCTAGCAAGAAGTACACACTTTTGTGGCACACAAAGATGTGTACACAGCTGATGTAGGTAACCAACTGCTCATAGAGTGAACATGAGACCCACTCAGTGAGGGAGAATTTAAATCTGTCTCTGGGATCCAAGCAGTGACACAGATACTGCTCTCATAGTTAGCCTGAAAACCAGTTCCAAGGAGAGGGCGACAGACACTATGGTTGCTCAAATATAGTCAACACAGAGATACAAGTCTACATAGAATGCAACACTAAATAGATCTCTATCTTGCCCACCAGGCCCAGGGAACATTGAAGAATAGGGGGCAAAAGATTTTAAGAGGATCAGGGTAAATAGGAATAGGCTGAGGGACCATGATCCCTCTCTCCTCCTCTGCAGAGACTGACTGAGGCCTCTTGGTCACCAAAATGAATATCAACAAGCCCCATTGAAGAAGACTCTCAGCAGAATTGATTCCTGAGCTAAGGGAGATGTTAAACGTCATCAGCCAAAGCAGTGAGTATCCCATGGTGTGGCTGACCATAGTGAAACTGTTCATGTTTCCGGAGGCCTTTCAAATCACTTCTACCTATATGAGCACCAATTCTGGCTACTCACAAGATACACAGGGAGAGGTAAACAGATGGACCAGTTCTAGTTTTGGAGGTGACAGTGATTAGGACCACAACAGTAGCCATTCATCTGAAAACCAATGTACATTCAAACCCTGTGGAAGAAAATGACGTATAATCCATTATGTTTTATTACTTTCCTAAACAATGCAGCTAATAGCCTGAAATGGTGCATGCAATTACCATAATATTAATTTTTTGACAAATATTTATTGATCATTTACCATATGCTGGGCTCAATGCCAGGTCTGGAATATATTATGGACCATAAGACACAAATCTAAGCAACCAAATACATAATTTGAAATTTTGACAGCTGTTCTGAAAAAAATATATAAAGTGTTAGGAGAGATGACAATAGAGATGTATAATTTGAACTTTGAGATCATTTCCTAAAGGATAAACAGGAAATAGTTAAAAGGGAAGTAAGAACTTTCTAGTGCTAAGAAAAGCCTGGTTAGTAACAGGATCTGGCAAGATCAGTGTGTTATTTTGTGTAATTAACAAAAATACTCTAAAAAAATTCACACTTATGTGGTCTAGACTGCTGGGTAGCATGGGCAGTGGGGAGAAAACCTGGAGGGATAGACAAGGGTCCCAACACAGGTCTTCTAGTGGAAAAGGCAAAGATTTTGTGCCCCAATAATTATAGCAGAAAACCATAGCAACAAGAGGATGGCAGTTACTAAGCTGGAAGATAACATAATAATAATGGTAGTGGTACTGAATGCCTATGGAAATGGAAGCAGCAGATCTGGGGGGGGATTCAGATAGGAAGACGTGAGAGGAGCCTGAGAACTGTAATGGTGGCAAAGAAGAGGCGTTTCAAGATATATCCCATAAGGGGCCTCTGAAAGCCTTAGTGATGAGTCACTTAGGTGGAGGGTCCTACAGGGTGGAAGTGTTGCTGGTGGTCTCTGTTGGGGTATTTCCAGATTCTTGGCATCTTGCTCAAAGAACTGAAGAAGGGTACAAATAGCAAAGCAACAGGAAGTTTTATTAGACAGTGAAGCAAAAATACAAAGTGGGTTAGGGATTATACTATAAAGGAACAATGGCTTTTTTGAGCTACATTGCCCAAGAATGGCATGGTTAAGGTTTAGGCTTTTTCTTTTGAATTTTAGAAATGGAGAGAGAGACAATTGGTGTGTCAGGGTCTCAGCCACTATAATCAATCTCCAGACTCTTGTGCCACCTACTGGGCATTTGTGACCTTGTGCTTGCTTCACTTTTCTGCATCTGGCTTACATGGGATCTGGAGAGTCAAACATTGTCTCTTAGTCATAAGATGGTAAATAAATTATTCTTTCTTAAAGTTCACTTAAAGTACATAGCTTACCTGCTTGTGCATGCACCCAAAACAGGTCCAGGACAGATGGCTCTCCCAATCCCAGATAGATCTTGGAACATGTTGAATAGCTGAACACAAAGGGGGAGTATTGCAGACAGGTTCTCATTGCTTGTAGAAATCACCCAGCCAAGAGTATCTTGTGGGAAAAAAGTTTATTTTTGCTTACGGGCTCTAGTGGAAGCTCTACAATGTCAGGGAAAACAATGGTATGAGCCAACATAAGGTGGACAATAGCAACAGGAGTGTGTGCCAAACACTGTCACAGGGAAACTGGCTATAACACACATAAACCCACACCCAACAACACACTGCCTCCAGGAGGCATTAATTCCCAAATTTCCATCAGCTGGGACCGTAGTATTCAGGACTCCTAAGTTTATGGGGGACACCTGAATCAAACCACCACATTCCACCCTTGGCCCCCATAAAATGATAACCATACATGATGTAAGATGCAATGCAATCATCCAACTTTAAAAGTCCCCATAGTTTTCATCAATTCCAATTATGTCCATGCATCCCCATGGCCCAAAGTCTTTTAACTGAGCCATAATACCAAAATAATAATAATAATAATAATAATAATAATAATAATAATAATAAAAAATAATCATCTCAAAAACCCATAATAGCACAGAGTAAACATTCACACTGCAAAAGATGGCATTGGGCATAGCAAAGAAATATTCAACCAATACAAGATTTAAAACAACCAGGACAAACATCAAACTCTGTAGTTTCAAGTGCAATAATTTTAACTAGCAACAAGTCTCTGGTGTTCCAATTCCACTCCTCCAGCTAGGCTATTCACAGCCCTGGAAAACTTCATCCAGGGCTGGCAGCTCTACTTGGCAGCCATCTCGTGGTCCTGGCATCTCCACTGGGTCTCCATTGCATTCCAAAATTCATCCTCATGACCCCATGGGGTCTCCATGCAGGCATCCAGCAAACCTGCTTCACACTGCCCATGGCCATTTCCAGAACACAAGACCATGTTGCAAACTCAATGACTTTCTCTTTCCTGCATTTTTATACCCCATAATACCAGGTAGAGAACTAATTCATTAATCCTGTGGGAAATAAAGCAAACTTTTAAGAATAGGACATTCCTTGAGCACTCAGGCCCCTTCAAAAGAATCTACATTTTTCCTGTTGCCCCAGTGCAGGTCAGCTGGCCTAATCTCACAGGTTGTAATTTCTCAATTGCAGCTGACCGGGCTGCCGTTCACCCAATGATTTTTCTTTCTGTGTCATATCCCTCTGCTCACACCCGTTCTTTTCTACATAAAGCAACCCTGCATAACTTCTCAGGACACAGGCATAACAGGAAGCTTCTTATACAAATTGCTAGCTCAGTCCAAGCAAAGCTCTTTCTCACCCTCATAAGCCAAACCTCACAGTCCATAGTTGTTACTGCATTCAGGTCTTTCAACTCTGAGCAAAATAGTCCATCAAGCTGTACTTATAGCACTGCAAAATGTCTCTTAGGCCAAGGTTTCAAATCCTCCCACATTTCTCTTAAAAACCAGCTCCAAAAGGCCAAAGCCACATAGTCAGGTGTCTAGCAGCAATCCCACTCCTTGGTACCACTCTTCTGTTGCAGTCAGGTGCACATTGCTGGTAGAAATCACCCAACCAGGAGCAACTTGTTGGAAAAAGAGGTTTATTTTGGCTTACAGACTCGAGGGGGAAGCACGATGGCATGAGCAGAACGTGAACATCACCCCCTGGCCAACATAAGGTGGACAATAGCAACAAGGGAGTATGCCAAACACTGGCATGGGGAACTGGCTATAACATCCGTAAGCCAGCCCCCAATAATACACTGCCTCTAGAAGGCATTAATTCCAAATTTCTATCAGCTGGGAACCTAGCACTCAGGACACCTAAGTTTATGGGGGACCCCTGAGTCAAACCACCACAGGGAGATACACACAACCACTAGGGGAGGAAAGACTTATTTCACAGTTTGAAGTGGAATGGGCCTGTAGCCCATACAGATTGGGGTCCTCTGTTACCAGGAAGTCTTCAGGTGCCTAAGTCAAGCAGTGTCCTGGGTTGCTAAGCTATTCCTGCCTCAGAATATATGTTAAGAATCACGTTCTCATGTCTTAAACAATCACCTAGGCACATGGGAGAGTGACAAAACTATGGGTTTAACATTTTACCTAGAGTTCATGTGCTGGAAGCACTGTTAGAAAGTCGGGACCTACTCAATGTTGATGAGAGTACAAAGGGTGCACCTTCACTGAGGGACTAACTAAGCTCAGCGTCACAGGAGTAGGTTAGTTCTCACCAGAGTGGATCACTATAGAAAGGGATCTGGGCCTTTCTTGTTTACTTACCCTCATGCGCTCTAGCCCACCCACCACCTACTATGAGATGGTAAAGCACAGATTCGTCACCAGGGCGTGCCTTGAACTTTCCAGCCTCCAGACCACCAAGCCAAAGTGATTTCTAAACATTATGAATAACCCAGTCACAAGCATTCTAAAAGAAACAGATTAAAGCAGGTAGCATTAATGGAGCAGAGCGACTGACTCTCAGAGGTTGAAGGGATTTCATCACATATAACAGGCACACTGGGACATAGCTTCGCCTTGTGACACCATCAACGTGTTAGTGTGTGTGTGTGCCTGTGACAGTGACTATATTTGTGCCTGGTGGAAGGGAGGCCAAAATGGAAAACGGGAACCTGAAAACAAATAACAACTTAAGTAATGAGAAGTGATCTCTGAGTAGTGTACGTGCTGCTGGGGAGTCTTTCTGATGCAAATATATACCTAAGTTAGCTCTGGTCTCACTTTGAGAACAAAAAAATAAAAGAAAAGAAAAAGAAAGCAAGCAAGAAAGAAAAATTAAAAAAAAGAAAGGGGAAAAAAGAGAAAAGGCAAGATTTAGAAAAGAAACACTGCCACCACAAGCTACAGATTCCATTGTTTCTGGAGAAAAATTCATTTACATCAAATATCTGAAGCTGTCAGTGCATACAAAGACTTTGAAAGCATTTGTTTGGAGCTAATACTGTACTTTCTATTTATATTCTAATAACTCGTCCACCCCCTTATGATTCTTTGTGAACTTGTTCAAGTTTTGGCTCTACTATACTTTTATTTTTTTTTTCCCCCTGAGACATACTTATAATCTTTATAGACTTGTTCCAACAGCAAAGAAACAGATCATTAAAGAAAGAAAGAAATGTCATGTGATGATGTGCCTGCTGTTTCCTTAGTGAGGAATCTGTTCCCGTTGTCATGTAAAACTGGAAAGGCTGAATGTCATGGAAGTTATGGACCAAATTAGACCTGCTGAAGATCAGGCAACACATGTCCTACCCAGAACCTTCAAGGCAGATGAATTTTCCAAAACTAGATGAAGCCTGGGATTTCTGAGTTATTAATATTTTCAATGAGAGTTATCTTTTTATGATGTGCCTCTGGGGTTAAAAAAAAATTCTTCAAGAAGAAAGTCTAATGAAGATGGTAGGCACAAAGCTATCAGAAAATAAATAACTAAGAAAAGTCACAAGACCTTAGCAAGTATAAGTCTTATCAAAATCCAATCTGCAATTAAGGAATATACTTTCATACTCATTGACTTGAAATTTTCATAACAAAAATTTGGAAGCAAACACATAAAATCTTCAGGGAGCTTTCCAATCTTATATTGGGACTAGAAATAAGGAAATATACAGAAAATGGTTCATCAATACAAAAGAAACACAACAAAAACAAACCAGAAGGTAAGGACATTGCTTCTCTGAAGGAATTAGTGAAGAAGTGCTAGGGAAAAATAGTGAATGAAAAGGAAGAAGATAAGTGAAAAGCAGTGACACACCCTTGGTCTACAATTTCATACAGCTTTGACTTTCAGAACTTCATTCCAAAAGTATCAATGGTTAGAAGTCAACCCGAATGTCCGGAGAACTCAAAAGGAAATACAAGCTATAGCAAATAACCCTAAATATGAAATTATATTTCAGATTACAAGTATAACCACCCTAAAAGGCAAGGAAGATTAAAAACCATACTGAATTATGTAGCTGAGGAAAATGGTCCTATGTATGAAAGCTGCAAGGCTAAGATTAGAACTGTACACAAATACTGACTCACAAATACTGAGTTAGTGAATGTGTTTCTTACATATGTATTCCTATATATTCATACAGTAAGAATAAATTATATATATATATATATATATATATATATAGATAGATAGATAGATATAGATATATATATATATATATATAGTTAAATATTTCTCCATTAGGAGTATGTTACAAGAAAACATTCTGTAAAAAGCTAGATTTCACACAGGTAGAGAAAAGAATTACAAAGAAAGAAATGGGAAAATAAGAACAAACTATGCAATGGATTTAAATTAGACACATCAACATCATCTCATAAGTTTTATAACACAGAAGGATAGAAAGATAGGTTTAGATATATGTATACACATGGGCCAGTTTAGATCGATAGATCGATAGATAGATAGATAGATAGATAGATAGATAGATAGATAGATATAGATAGATAGATATAGATAGATATAGATACATAGATATTTCCTAGTTTTGATGACTAGTAGGGCCTAAGGTCAATGATAAGCCATTGTCAACAAGGCCAACCAACACCCAAACCTTGGTTTCTAAACAGCTTTTTTCATTGAAAAATAAATAAATGAAATAAAATAAGTACTAATATCTTTAAGAAGTGAACCGTTGGGCTGGAGGCATGGCTTAGTAGTCAGGGCACTTGCCTGCAAAGCCCAAGGGACCAGGTTTGATTTCCCCAGTACCCATGTAAGTCAGACGGACAAAGTGGCACTTGCTTCTGGAGTTCATTTGCAGTGGCTACAGGCCCTAGCATGCCCATTCTCTCTGTCTGTCTCTCTTCTCCCTCTCTCTTTACTTGTAAATAAATAAATAAATATAAAAAGAAGGGAATTGTAAATTACTGTGATGAACAAAAGAAGTAAAACATTATCCTAGAATACTGTTTGATGCCAGAAAGTAAAGAATTGATCAAACATGGATATGGGGGAAATGGCTCCGTGGTTAAGGTGCTGGCCTGCAAAGCCTAAGGACTCATGTTCTGCTGTCCAGATCCTGGGTAAGCCAGACACACAAAGGTGAGGCAAGGGCAAAATTGCATGTGGCCACCAGATGGCACAAGGATCTGGAGTAAGATTTCAGGGGCTGAGGCCTTGACATGCCAATTCTCTCTCTCTCCCTCTCTCTCAATCTCTCACTCTCTCTAAAATAAAAATAAATAAATAAATAAAAATGTACTTGAAAAAATAGATGTAGGTATGTAAAAGGAGCACTGCTGGACCTAAAGGATCTTTCATGATCAAAACTGGATCAATTTGAGCAAAACTGAGGGATAGATTAAAGATTAAAATGAGTTGAGTGTGGCCATACACACCTGAAATCCAAGCACTAGGGAGGTTCACACTGGAGGATTTTCAGATTGCCCTCGGTTACATTGTCTAAAAACAACAACAAGTATGAGAATGGCTCAAGGTACACCCCTTATCTAAGGAATTCTGATTAATATGTGTTTACAGGATAAGAGGAATTCAAGATGACCACTGGTAAAACCACACAGTAATTGCTGTCAGAGGAAGATCTATCAATGGACATCCAAAAAATAAAAAATAAAGAAATGTGAAAAGAAATAGAAAATTTCCATGCTTTCAAAGTATCTCTTTGTAGACAAATGTCAAACACAGAGGAGAAAAAAAGGGACCTACAATGGAGAAACTCAGGAAATAGAACCCCTCCCTTACGATTAAGAGAGGAAATAGAACCCCTCATAGAACTCCTCCCTTACGTGGAGATACAGAGGAAATAGCACCTCTCCTTCTAGAGTAGAGAAACAGGAAATAGAACCCCTCCCCTACGATAGAGAAACTCAGGAAATATCACTCCTCTCCCCCTGGGAATTATGGTGCAGCACAATTAGGAAGAAGCTGATTGACATCAAGTGTCCTGATATGAGGCATTGATAAAAGTGGCCTATTGGGTGATTATTTGACGCAATATAGAACCTCAATCTAACTAAGAAACAACACATAAATCCAAAATCGGAGCCATTTTATCAACTAACTAGTGCTCTTCAAAGGTATCAAAATCATGAAAAAGGAGGAATGATTGAGGAGTTCTTAGACTGGAAAAGACATAAGAATAAATGCAGTGTCAGTCCTGCACGGAATCCTGAATCAGGAGAAGAGCTTAGATACACAATTAGGAGAGTTCGCATTGTTTCAAGTCTAACTGACAATATAGTAACACTATGAAGAAACTGAATTTGTTACTTGCACCCTGAATCTGAAAGGTGATTAAGGAAAGAAAGTCAGATGTAAAACGTATTACAATTGTTTATATATATATTTTAAATTTTATTTATTTAATTGAGATAGAGTGAGAATGGACGTGCCAGGGCCTCTAGCCATTGCAAACAAACTCCAGATGTGTGTGTCACCATGTGCATCTGGCTTACGTGGGACATGGAGAATTGAACCGGGGTGCTTAGTCTTCACAGATATGCACTTTAACTGCTAAGCCATATCTCTAGCCCAGAGCTCTTTATATCCTTTTGCATACTTTTCTGTAAATTTAAAATTATTCCCAAAATAAATTACGAAAAGTAAATAAAGTTGGATATGTAATTCTTAGAGAGTGATGCTTAGAGATTGGCACTTGATACTCAGAATAAAGGTGATAAAGAAATAATGACTTGATTTCTGAATAACCCACTATCTGTTATGCTATTGATTATTAAACTGGGGCCTTTGCCATCATCCCATGAGAACTCCTGCCTTGGATTTGTTGTCCTAAATTTAATCCATAACTTCCCAATTTTATCTCTTGGTTTCTACAAGAAGGAATACAAGGAAATAAAAATATATTTCAAAGCTGGGCATGGTGGCACACGCCTTTAATCCCAGCACTCGGGAGGCAGAGGTAGGAGGATTGCTATGAGTTCGAGGCCACCCTGAGACTCCATAGTGAATTCCAGGTCAGCCTGGGCTAGAGTGAGACCCTACCTCGAAAAACAAACAAACAAACAAACAAACTATATATATATATTTTTTTCAAGATGGTCGATTTCATTCAAAGTCCCTTCAAAGAATAAATCCCCCCCCCAGTGAAGTTCCAGTTGTTATTATAGCAAGCAAATGAGGAACCTGGAATTTGTGAGCAAATTTCCTAATTAAAAAAAGAGCAAGTTATAGTTTTTAATCTTGTTTCTCTCCACAACTAAGAACATCTTGGGGTTACAGAAGACAGGTTGGAGGGAGGAGCAATCATGTACTCTGTAAATATTACATTGCTTTTGCATACTTACACAATGACTTGATCTGTAATAAGGGCAATGGCCCTCTGTTACTTGACATGTGCATGGAAAACTTCATGCAATCAGCACATTCTGTGCTTCGTAGTTCATCGACTCCGAGGATATTAAAGAAAAACATGCAGAAGCTTGGAAAAGAAAGAGAAAGAAAAGAACAAAATCCTGTATGTCTTTTCTGAGGTCATCAATCACAGCATAAGCAGTGGAAAGTTATATGAAGTAGCATATATAATAAAAAGCTTTCCTAGCAGGTAAGTGTGGACAGAAAACAAGATAGACCGAAGTAACTGCAGCGTCCTTATGTAATTGTGTAAACGTTTCTTTGCTAACTGGCTCTATACTTTCCAAAATCCTTCCTGCCATCATCACGAATGGCAAAACAGCTTTAATAAGGAGATTTTAGTTTCAAAATAATTGTAAAGTCATGAAGTGATAAGAAAATGTCGTTACCAAAGGATAAGCGGCAAATAGATTTTATGTCCAATGTTAACCATGAGAGGGGCAAGTAACCCCAATGAGAAGACATATGCTATCTCTTGCTGAAAATACTGGTTTTTATCTTTAAAACATATGATTTATTATCTGACGAGTTGGAGGAAAAGATGGAAAAATAACTCTAATGAATGTAATTTTTACTAAGCTTTATGAGACACCAACATTGTTCAAAGTATTTTGAAGCATTAATTCACAGGACCACCAAATTACTCCAGGGATGGCAATTTTTATTAGTCTTTATTTTGCAGGTGAGTGTGCTGGCAACAGAGGAGCTAACAAAGTTAGAACACAAAAGTGGGCTACATTTACATTGAAGAAAACCAAAGTCATGCTATTTCCAATGCATGTGCTCGTTGGAGAGGTATGTTAAATTCTCCAGCATGCACTAGTAAATCAATGATTATTAGGAACTCATGTCATTGGTACTATAATCCCAATGTAATCCTTTCAATAATAGCTTCACTTCCAAAGTAATGTAGCTACTAGTGATGGAAGGAATTAGTCTTGAGAGAAGGATAAAAAGGTTAATAGAGCAGGTCAGAACTATGAAATTATTGTAACTACTGAACTTTATAGGATCCATGCTCTGTGTCATAAAGTTTGATTTTTTTAATGTACTGGTTTACCATTTACCTATTGATTCATTTATTTTTGTGGTGTCAGGGACTGAAACTGAACATAAATATATTTTTTTCAGATATCATTGCATAGATTATACTATGAAAAGAGTAACTTGTAACTTTTTTTTTGAGGTAGGGTTTCACTCTAGCTCAGGCTGACCTGTAACTCATTCTGTAGTCCCAGGCCGGCCTCGAATTCATGATGATTTTCCTACCTTTCCCTCCTGAGTGCTGAACTGAAAGGCAGACACCACCATGCTCTGCCAAAACATTTTAATACTGATATAGGCAATGTATTCATGATGCTAAACATCTCTAGGGAGATAGCCTAAAGTGGACAAGATCCCACTCAAAAAATGTAGTTTCTTACCTTCATGTAGATATGAAAACACTCATTATATATCTGTTTTGAAGAAGGAGATCCAATCAAAATTGTAAAAAAAAAGTTGATATCAACTTTTCATTTATTGAGTTACAGCTTTGACACACATGTGTACATGCACATACACACCAAACCAAACAAAACAAAAACGAAAAACAAATAAATGTGGTCTAAGCATGAAGTGGAGTGGAATGCTCCTTAAGAAGAAACGATGGTATGGTTTTGAGGTGGTGATGTGATAGGGGAGTTGTGCAATCAGATGAATACTGGCCCTGTTAGCTTTAAGGGAAAGCCAGTCATTCAACAGATTCAGGAATAATGAGTCTCTGTCAGCATAGGAAGTCCCAGAGAAAATCAGTCCAGACCAAACAAACATGGGTTTAAAATTTTAATACCCACACAAAAACAGTTGACCATCCCTCAGGTCCACATATCATAGGGAAATGAAGCTGAACTCCCTTAAAATGGGATTCTCAAAAAATGTGTATAACCTTACTAAAAAGTTTTCTTCCCAGTGAGAAAGTCACGTGCCACTGCAGAAAAATAGAGTGACTAGTGATGTTTCAGCTTGATTTTAGGTGATGGAATAATTGATTTCACAAACCCTAACCTCTGGAACAAACCTCATAGGGGTTTCAGGAGGTTTTTAACAGGGCTGTTTTATTTGTTGTTGTTGTTGTTGTTTTTTCTAAACTATTGCAGTTCCAGAAATCCCAGTATATTCCTGTCCCACATACACAGCCAACTGACTATCAATGTTCTCCACCAGGGGAGTCTGACCAGCCCAGCAAATTGCAAGTGGTATGCAATGCGCTTAAGAGATACAGCTTCCACGAGCTGTCACCTATGCTAGCATGGTGAGGCAGTGGCCTTTGAGTTATCTATGCTAT
Source organism: Jaculus jaculus (assembly GCF_020740685.1). NCBI lineage: Eukaryota > Metazoa > Chordata > Mammalia > Rodentia > Dipodidae > Jaculus > Jaculus jaculus. Next base: position 38,310,585 of record NC_059109.1, on the reverse strand, counting down.
GTAAGTTACCGAATTTGGTTTTGGTGCAATTGTATTTTTGTCTGTCACCTGTGTCCTATCTGAGGTGAATAGGCATGTATTCATATCTCAAGGGAAAAGTGTCACAGAGCAAATTGTGACATTGTATGTCATACAGGCTTGGACAAATAATAATGCATATGTACCATATTAGCATACTTTCTCTATCCTAAATGATCTCCATAGTTTTGCCATTGTAGAACGTCAGACACTTTGACTCATCATCAACATATAGTCTTCTCATATTTGCTTCTTTCACTAGCAGTATGCATCTATGTTTATCCCATATCTTTTAATGGTGTGATAGCTTATTTTTTTTTTGGTGCTAAATAATACCTAAATATCTGGATGTACCAGAGTTTATCTGTTCTCTCCTATTAACAACTAAGAATATCTTAGCTATGTCCAAGTTGGGGCAATCATGAACAAAGTTGCTGCCCAATCCCCATGCATACTTTTATGCAGAATCACAGAGTTTTGAATTTGAACAAAAGTACATTTGTACCCCCAAGGTTAAGAATGAACACAAAAGTGGCACTTACCTATCCAGATACCCATTGGAATTTGCCCATAGCAAAAGTATCCTCCAGAAAAATAAGGCCTTAACCACAGAAGTAGAAGAAAACCACCAATATACCCTTCTGAAGATGAGATGAGGCTTATAATTTATAATGTGTACACACCATCAATCAAAATTGATTTCTCATGGAGATAATGACCCCTAGAAATTTGGAGTGATAGAATTCCATAAAAAGATTTTAAGAAACAGCGTAAAATGATAGTCAGAAAAAAGAAACATTAAAAACATGCTATAAATAAATACTAGGAAATTCTAAAAATATATACCATTTATAAAACAAAAATAAACACAGTTATTGAAACTAAGAAATTTAAGTGGAAACCAGGTGAAACAAGAATCAATGAGGTTCTGGAGTGGAAGAGACTAGAAGAGAAAGCCTACAAATGACCCTGAATGCCACAAGGAGGAATAAGTAGGTGGGAAATATGAAGAGATGAGAAGCATGAAAGCTGTAACAAAACATACCAATCCAAAACATGCTAACCCAAAAATTCTAGGAGGGAACGTAGAATGTGGGAGAAGTGGCATTTGCATAAACAGAGGTTGAGATTTGTTCTGAAAGGGTAAGGCATGAATGTGCAGGCTTAGGAAAGTCAAGCCCCAGTGGGACCAGGGGTTAGAGAGCACGTTTTCTGAGAAGACTAGCCAGAAGAAGAAAACAAGTGGAAAGATGAATCCCAACTTCACTTCTGATGAAGCCACCTGCCAGTAATGTGACTGTGTGCCAGTGATTTAACCTATCTGAGCCTCAGTCTATTTCTAAAAAATGACATAAAGACTATATAAGGATTTAAGAAATCTAAGCAAAGTAAAGAAAAATCTTCTCAATTAACAGAAATGACTATGTTCTTCTAACTTTAATACCTGGAAGAATGCTAAAATAAAACCTCTTATTGTTAAGTCTGTCTCTGGTAAGTCCAAGTTTACCAACCAGTGTTATCAAATACCCTCTGTCTTCAACATATTGGTTATAGAAAAGATTGCCAAGAAAATCTGCTCTTCAAGTTCTGTTAGCCCTCTGAAAGTCATCCAATGCCCTCAAGCTTCTGAGATGGTGTATTCTAAACTAATGTTTCAACTAGATAATCATAATGGATATACATGGTGGGGTGCCTAATAATGCATATGCACACATTAACTGGAATGGATGTATATGTACACTAATATATATGCTATTGTATATTTATATTTTAACTTTAAAGTCATCAAAATTCATTTGCAAATTTAAAAAATTGTTTATTTTTTTATTTATGTATTTGAGAGCAACAGACAGAGTGAAAGAGGCAGATAGAGAGAATGGGCGTGCCAGGGCCTGCAGCCACTGCAGGTGAACTCCAGACACGTGCAGCCCCTTATGCATCTGACTAACGTGGGTCCGGGGGAATTGAGCCTTGAACAGAGGTCCTTAAGCTTCACAGGCAAGTGCTTAACCAGTAAGCCATCTCTCCATCCCTGCAAAATTTTAATATAGATAAAATTCTGTGTAGAAACAGCACCGTGTGTGTGTGTGTGTGTGTGTGTGTGTGTGTGTGTGTGTGTGTGATATTATAGGTTATGAAGGCCTTTTGATAGATTTTTAAAAATTTTTAAATGTTTTTTTTTTAAATAAAAACGTTGAACACATTGACCCTATCTTGAGGATCTTTGGTGGGGTTATTGGTACTCATTGTGGACCAAGGGAACTCAGTCAGTCTCTGTATGGATGGGGTAAACATTTTGTCTTGGGCTTTCTTACCCACCCTGAGGCTCTTACAATCTTTACTGAAAATCACTTCTAGGGAAATAGTGATAGACACTATGGTCACTCAAACCTCATAAAAACAGAGATCCACAGTCTACGCAAAAGGCAACACTAAATCAGATCTCTATTTTGCCTACCAAGGCTCAGGGACCATCGTAGAAGACAGTTAATTTAATCATGCATACACACCAAAAATATTTTAGTTAATTCCAAAACCTGGCTCAGTGTACAATGAGAGCACAATCACTCTTGCCATTAGAATTGAATAAACCTGTAGATGTTCAGCCACTTGTTCAGGATGCATGGCCTTGGATTCCAGTCCCATTTACTGGCGTGTAAGTGGGAGAACTACACGTGTATTGTCACTGTTTTATACAGAGAATTCTGAAGTTATCTTGGCAAGCAGGGTGCTCACTTTCACAGAGCAAGACAGCAGGGCTGGGATCAGAAAGTCCCTGTCTGCACCTCCTTTGTTAATGGCATCTTTGTATCAACAGTGCCCTTGCTCCTCTCAGCTTGATAGGAAAAGCCCATTTGCCCACAGTGATACTAGGCACCCAGCCCAGTGATTGACACTTAGTAATGACTGTGAACTGAATCTAAGGTTAAGTGATAAGTGATGGACGCTACATCACAAGTGAAGGTCACAGTCAAAGTAGAATCAAAGCCCAAGGATTTGTGAACTTCTTGCTATAATGGTGATTCACCTGAATAGTTAAAATCATAGCCAGTTATCTAAAAAGGGAGAATACCATTCTAATTTTTAAAAATCATAAGTGTCTGTGGGCTTAGTTAGTACCTTTCACCCTCAGCTTCAGCTAAGCTTGCTTTCTAAAACATTAATGACTACCTGAGTGCCTGCACTATCTCCAAAGCAAAAATTAAGTCGGATGCTAACTGGGTGCACTGTGCTATCTTATAGCTTGTCATTGTTTACTTCCTTAACAACCTTTTGACTTGCCTTTACAATTTACTCTCATGTCTTGATAGTAACAGGGACTTAACATAATATCCCTTTGTTCCATTGTTTGCTATTTCAAATTCCATTGTTTTGCTATTATCTTAAAAGAGGTACATGATCTCTAAAGACTTGCAAGGATAATGTTTTGACATGGTAATTTAACATGGCAATGTGGTCTCAATAATCTTTCAGCGACATTGTTTTACCATTGTCATGACATTGTAAAATGGTCTCTCTAGACTTACATTTTGCCATCGCCTTGACATTGTAATATGGTCTCTACAGATTTGCATTGAAATTTGTTTTGTCATTGTCTTGATATCATAATGTCCTCTCCATGGACTTCTCTTCACATATATCATCCTCTCCAAACACTTGCATATCAGCCCCATTATAAGAGCAATGTACGCTGTTAGCGTCCCATCCAGGGAAACTGGGAGTGATCCTTCATGGTTGCTACTTAACAGTAAGTATCACATCTCAGCAATAACTATTTTCAAACTCTTATCTGAACTCTGCCCAAATCTCATTCCTGATGCAGGGTTTTTACCAAGGAGTGAAGTGGACAAATTCCCATTAGGTAAAATCTGTCTGCACATTTTTCACTTTTAATATTAAACTCACTCACTTTAAAAGCATTAAAGTGGAGCAGATCATGAGGGAGTTTGCATCTCTAACCCATAATAGGGAACTATTGCATAGAGCTGCTCCAACTTAGCATAGCAGAGTGCATTAACGAGAAAATCCTGCTACCTCTCCCTTCACCAAATACCTTTGTAAATTCCTTTCCCCTGTTGAATGGCATCACTCCTAATGCTTACTGCCTCCAACAATGTCTCTGCTTGTATCATCTTCCCTCATTCTCGCCTGCTCTGAAAGGACTAAATGTAAGCAATAGCCATTTTTCTCCTCTCTTCTATATGTGCATCAACCGAATTACTTTTCTGAGTCACAAAATGCATGCATAAACAGAAGCAATCTGGCCGACGGCCACCCACCCCCATCGTCAGAGCACACGAGATCAGTGCATGGTGCCGGGTGAGTTCCAGTGTCATGCTGCACGCTTGCTAGCGGCGTGCGTGTACTGTACCAGCAGGGCACGCCTGCAGTCTCTGTCATGTCCACGTGCCAACCGACATAAGTTTTAAAAAGCAAATCTTCCCAAGAGGATTGCTATCTTTCTCTTGCTTCAATGGCTAACTTTATGCCTTGAAAATTAAATACAACAGCTCTAATTTCAATAATAGTCTGTAGCTCACATGTAACATTTTGAGAAATGCTAAACTAAGGCATAAAACCAGAGACCTGGTGCCTTTCTGGCAATGCCTTTCTGCCTTGCTGAAAGATCCTTTCTCATGGAAAGATCTGGTAACTTCTATGACTCCATTCTCTGAGCACAAAGCATTTTCCTTCTCCTCAGCCGCCTGCCGCCCACACTTGTCCCAGCTCACTCTGTGCCCTCAGGACTCCCTGTGTGTTGTGCCCCCACCCCCAGTGCAGATGCTGAGCCTCCAGGGCTGCTTACCCCACCCATTTCCACATACCACCGTCAGCTCCACAGAAACATGGAGCTGAACAAGAGTGGGATACCACAGCAATACTTCTAGCAGGTAAAGACTCCACTTGAGGAACTGTAAGATGGTGGTGGTGTAAATGCACTCTGCTTATAAAATCCAGGTCCTTGTGTCTACACAGTGCCCAGTAAACTTGAGAGATCTTTTCTCTCGGTATTGAGGTATTGTACTACATAAGATGCAGAAATGCTTTGTGACTGTTGTTCACCTTCTTGAAAATCCCAGTTACCCATCTGGCTCACACATTCTGAACTTTCTCAATGACCATCATCAATATGATCATCTTTGATTTTACTAGATGGTAGTGCAAACTGTTTGAACTATTTCTGTCTTGTTCATACAATCTTGGGCTGTGATCTAGTCTACCAACTCAATGTTGTTGATTGCTTTCTTCATGCATTTAACAAAATTCATTAGTCATCAATAACAATATAAATCATAGCAGTGACAATAACGGCCAATTGGAAAGGACAACACTTTTAACAGAGACTGTCCAAAGTATTTTATGTACACAGCCCATTTGATGTTCACATCAAATGATCTATGATCTATGACCTCTAGTTTGCAGATGAGGAAACTGAAAGACAGAGTTTCCATAACTTGCCTAATGCCACACAGAGAATAATAGTTAGCAGAGCAACATACATCTATGGTCTTTGTTCTACTCACTGTAAGATGCTTCTTTTTGAAACAGACAAGAAGTGCCTCCCATTTTTCTTCAGGGAGCTTTTGTGAAGAAAGTACATCCATAAAGAATAAAGATGGTATCATTTTTCAATAGTGTTTCTGCTTTCTTCCTTGGCTTTGAAGAAAGAGAGGGAAGACAGTAGCATCTCTGTGCTATGTAATAATCCTGCAATTTAATTTAATTACTTTGGTTGCTTGTTTGTTTGTTTGAAGCAGGGTCTCACTGTAGGCCAGGATGATCTAGAACTCACACTGTACCCTTGACTGGCCTCAAATTCATGGTGATCATCTTATCTCTCCCTCCTGAGTACTGGGAGGCATGTACCACCACACTTCGCTGCAACTAAATTTTGAAGTGCTGACAAACATTAACAACTGAGAATCAAAGATCTCAACTTGAAATTTTAGAACTACTAAAGCCTCTTTTCATTGATGTTCTCTTCTGTAATTCTACAAGAGGTTCTCATGAGAAAGAAATGCTTTGTAGATTCCAGGGTCATTCTGACTTGGTCCAGAGTCACTGTCCCCGTGATGACTTCAGATCCCAAAGATCCAGCTGAGAACTTGAACCCACAGACAACTAGGCAACTGGAACTCTGGACTGCATAACACTGTAGGACATTTCAAGTCCACAGACATCTGTTCTTAAAGGATAATAGTGTGAATTCCAAATCCAGTCTTCAAGGGTCACCTTAATGTGAGAAATAATACAGTTGTAAGCCTCTAGGCTTAATATTTTCATCTATGAAAATGGAAGTAATTTTACAGAAGTAATTACACAGACTTAGATTTTTTTTTTATTTTTTAGAGAGAGTGAGAGAGAGAGAGAGAAATAGGTTAGAGAGAGAGAGAGAGAGAGAGAGAGAGAGAGAGAGAGAGAGAATTGATACACGAGGGCCTCAGCCAGTGTAATCAGATACTCCAGTCACTTGTGCCACCTGGTGGACATGTGCGACCTTGTGCTTGCCTCACCTTTGTGTATCTGGTTAATGTGGAATCTGGAGAGTCAAATACTGATCCATAGGCTTCACGGGCAGTCACCTTAACTGCCAAGCCATCTCTCCAGCCTTGGACTTACAGCAGGGTCCAACTGTGGAGCCAGCCTTAAATTCCCAATTCTTCTGCCTCAGTCTCAAGCATGGACCCCCACACCTGGCTCTTGTATGTTTTTCTGTCTACTCTGGTTTGCTCATATTATACCTTCTGGCCCCATCCCTGTCCCATTTCCCACTCCCTCTGCCACACATAATACCCATGTGATGAATATCATTTGTCAGTCTGTATTTTGGTGACAAAGGAAATCCAGTTTTTCTTGGAAAAATGGCATTGTTAATTTGATAATCTATAAAGATGAGAGAGCTGGATTCTTATTTTCAGCTAATATACATCTTGCTAAAGAGATCTCAGTTTCACAGAATTTGTGATGGTGTAACTATGTATGATAAACACTGAAAATATTGTCAAGACTGCACAAAACTTTTTAAGAATATTTTTATTTTATTTTAGAGAGAGAGAGAGAGAATTGGCATGCCAGGGCCTCAGCCACTGCAATAGAACTCAAGATGCTTGCACCACCTAGTGGGCATGTGCAACCTTGTGCTTGCCTCACCTTTTCTGCATCTGGTTTATGTGGGATTTGGAGAGTCAAACATGGATCCTTAGGTATCATAGGTAAGCACCTTAACCCCTAACCCATCTTTCCAGCTCAAGACTGCACAGAACTTTCATGGTGACAGTTTTCTTAACCTTGTGTATGGAAATATCCTTGTATATCCTCTGTTTTGTGAAATAGAAAGAGCTTGGACTCCAGAGTCTGACAAGTCTAGAATCTAAGTCCCATTGTACACATCAGTGAGGTAGAAGTCATACCATGGACCTCACAGATTTCTTCAGAAGAGAAATGAAATAACTCAAAAACAAAAAATGCTGTGACTCTTTCCAGCATGCCATAGACACTTTACCCTTGTTTGTTTCTTTCTCTGCTTTTTCTGCCCAGCTTTGCAAACCTACACTCTGAGACTCGGGATTCATCTTTCTTAATGGGAAGAGTTAGGGGGAGCCTTTGTTTAGTATTTTGCACATAAATATAATGTTAAATAATAACAGTGGCAATCAAGGAATTGAAAAGCCAGTGATTTAATTTGCTTAAAAATCATAAAAGCTTATAAACTTATAAAAGCCTATTCCCAGGTACCTCAACTCTGCTGGGGCATCAGAAACAAATAAGTATCTCCAACATTTATTATGACTATTATAACCTAAGCTTCCAACAGACATTTTAAGACTATTAGCTGTAATTACCCCAGTTTTGTGTAAAGATCACATTTCAGTTTTTCTTGGCATTGGCATCTATATTTTATTTTTCAATTTTATTTTAAAAATATGTTCAGATTAGACTCAAATGCCAGGCTTGTCATTAACTTATAAGTTTAGGATAGAAAAGGGCAATATTTAATGGGGAAAAATAAAACCAATTTTCCAATATCTAAAATGAATTAAAAATGACTGAGGAGCATAAGCATGTAACTAGCAATTGCTCACATAGTCTCTGCAAAACGTAAAAGGGTTCAGTGATAAGAATAGCTTTTAAAGTGAACTTGTAACAGCAAAAGGAGCTCTGTGTGTTAGGGCTAAAGTTTAACATTTGGTTCTCATTCTACACTATTCGGTTTTACATGCATGGAATTCCCAGTAATATCTACATACACAGAGCAAAGTATCAGTCAAACTCCACCAGACAGATGTGAAAATTGAATTTTCCAGTAAGTTATAATGTAAAAGTGGAATACTGCTAAGTTGTAGGGTTGGATACAGGAGGGGAACATCACAGGGAGATGAGGGCTGCAACTGTAGCAGTGTGGGAAATTGTGGTTATAAAATCTGTGGAAGAGCTCTATTGATAAGGAGGAGCAAGGACAAAGGAAATTTCCCTTAATGATTTAGAAGTTGAAGACTAAATTGCATGTCAGAGATAAGCTCATCTTCTAGTCACTATACCATGCAGGGACACTTGCCTAGGCAGAGGCGGCATGCTGTGGACTGAGGAGCATAGCTGTACCAGGCAGACTGCTGACCCGCACAATGTAAATAGATCTTCTCTGACAAGGAAGACCCTGATATTATAGGCATCTGTTCTTTAATCTGTCTGAGAATAAATGCGATTAAAAGTTTATCTTATCCTGAAATGTCTAAAGTTTTCATATATGTTATACATGCTTAGAGAAAAGTCATGGTAATTATCAAACATATAATGATGACACATATGCATAGCTATAGAATAGTAGATTTTTTTTTCTAGTTGTTTCACATATATCTTCTCAGTGGATTACCAAGTAATACGATAATGTGCACATCGTTATTATAATTGACAGCTTGTAGAAATGTTCAATAAAAATTGATTTGTAGACTTGCACAAAATCATATATTGGCCTCATGTAAGAGTTTAAACTTTGTAACTTTTTTGGTTGGTTCAAAGTTTTTTTGTGTGTGTGTTTGTTTAAGATAGGGTCTTTCTATACAGCTGGCTTGAAAGAGCTGAACTCCTGACTCCACCTCCCAAGTTCTGAAATTGCAAGCCCTGTTTCATCACACCAAGCTCGCTGTGGTGTGTATGTGAGTGTAAGGGGACATTTGTGTACATTTGTTACGTGGGCATGTGTACATGCATGTGAAAGTCAGAGGTCAATGTTGGGTGTCTTCCTTAATTGTCCATCTTCTTTTTTGTTTTTGAGATAGTACCTCCTGCTGAGCCTGAACACACTGATTCAGCTACACGATCTAGTCAGCAAGACCCAGGGTCCTTCTGCCTCCACTCACCCCCCAGCCCTGGGATTACAGACACATGCTGTATTCAGATTTTACATGGGTGCCAGAGATCAAAACTCAGTCGCTCATGCTTGCATAGTAAGTGCTTTCCCAGTCAAGCCCTCTGTCAAACACCCCCATTCTCTTTGTGAAGGTTCTATATTACAGTTCACATTAACGTATAACTACATATCTTATAAAATAATTTTGCCTTTTTAACCCCATTCAAATTATGCAAGGATACTATCAAGTCTATCATGGTTATTTTATTTATTTTATGAACAAAAAGTGTAGCTTTGAGATTTTTGCTTATGGCTGGTATCACAACTGGCAGCAGGAGAATGTGGGTTTACAATTTTACCACTAAGAATTCAGTAGCTTAGGGTGTAGGGCTTTAGCTCAATGGAAGAGTGCTTACTCAGAAGACACAGTGTCACGGGTTCCAACTCCAGCACCATAAAAACAATTTGAAAGTTTTAAAAAGAATTCTGAAACTGGATATTTAGTTCTGGTCACAAAAATGGCATTATTGTAGACCTTGCAAACACAGATAGGGAGATATTACCAGAGAAAATAATGTGAGTGGAGGGACCATATCCACTAAGATATATGTTGGGCCTGACAGCCCAGCAAAACATGAACATGGTACATATATGGATATTTTAAAAAATAAAATTAGATTGGAATTAGATTGGTGAAAGTCTTTAGTTGGCTTTTTAGATTTTGCACTTTATCCTTTGGAAAATGAACATTTCTTGGAGCAGTATAATAATGTGTTTTGTATTATTCTCTTTTGTTTCTAGCCCTTTTACTTTTTAAATATTTTTATGAAGAGTAGAAATTGAAATCAGTGGAGCATGTCTAGAAATGGATGCAACAGTATCAGGAAACAATAATGAAATTAAAATTAGAAATGGGTGACAGAAATGAAAGTTAAAATAACTTTTCCCATTTTTAAAACACCATGCTTTATACTGGTTCTAGTTGGCTCTTTATACACAAATAAAGCCCATATGTAGAGTTACCAACAAGCAAGAGATGCAGAGCGCTTCTGGGCCTAGCTACTCCTGTCCTGCCGGGCTCCCCCAGCAGGTAGTGTTGAGGAAGGACCAGGCCCGCTGCTTCTTCCCAAGGGGTTGAGGAGGAGGATGAGTGTCCACGGCCAGGAACACACCACCAAGCCGGGGAGTCTTGTCGAAGCAGGAACTCACTTTATTGTTATAGGTGATTGCCTATATAGTGCTGAGAACGAGAGTGGGGATTCTAGAATGCGGGGAGAAGTGAGGGCCAATAGTATACCACGACTTTTGAAATGATTGGTTCTAAGTATGTGCATGGGAATTCCAACTCCTATGTGGATGTAACAGGCCAGAAGCCATTAGGCGTCTTGCTGAGTCATAGCTGGCCAGAGGCAGATCGCCAAAACTTTATCTAGGCTCAGGAAGTTCCACTAGGCCTCACATCCAGGCCTTTCAAGGCCCAACATCTCTCTTTTTTGTTTTTGTAAGAGCATTAGTCACCATGGCCCCTGTCTTAGGTTGACACCCTCTGGGGATCTTACCTGTCACTGGGTACCAGGTGTTTAGCTTGCTGAGAACCTACTCCATGGCCAGTCTTAGGTTGTCTCAGTAAGTCTGAGATCTTACCCATCATCAGTCACATGGAGGGCAGAAGGGGTCATCTGAGGAACTTAATTCCTGAGTTGCCAGCCTGTGATAATGTATCTCAACCTGATGGATTTTTATTGCCTCTAGCTGCTGGTGAATGAATTGTGTAACTTTGTTAATTACACAAGGCCCGACAGTGAGGAGAAGGAGAAGGAGGGGCCCAAGTAGAGGGAGGAGGTAAGGTAAGAAGCCATGCATGCCCGTCCACAGTGGGTTGTCCTGGAGGTCCCTCCATCTCTTCTCCAGGTCCATGTGAAGTCTTTTGATCTTGTCCTGAATGATTCCCGATCTATTGGAGTAGAAACAGCATTTTTCCTATAAAAACAAGCATATGCCTCCCTTTTTGGCAGCTAATAGGTCTAGACCCTCCTGTTTTGTAGGACTACCTCAGCCACGGAATCTAGCTGTTGTTGGATATCAAGGATAGTGCTGGATATGGCTTTTATGTCACTGAACAACTGGAGAGAGAGTTTTTATTGTAGAGATGGACTGTCATACCCATCCCAGCTGTTCTGGTGGCCATTCCTGTGGTTTTTCCCATCCCAACAAGTAAAGGTATCATTTGTACAGCTCTCTTAGGTCTCCCTCCAATATAATCAAATGAGGGCAGAGGGAGGGCCTCATTTCCAGGAATGATATCTACATCTCAGATTAAGGTGGCTGGGACACAAAGGCCCATCCAATTGGTGGGCAGAAAATCATCGGCCATCCCACCTCCACAAACATAAACCATTCCAGAAGGTGGGAAGGATTGAGCACTGGGCTCAGTTGTGTTAATTATTAGGGGAAGGCAAGGCCAAAATGCAAGTTTCAGAAGGAGACATTGGGAAAAGCTGGACAGGGATGGGGAAGGTGGCTGGGCAATTTTTTTTAGGGTTGTATGGGCAACTGTAGTTGTATCATTGGTGTTTACTGCAAGCAGCTGGGGAGGCCCAGATCGGAGGCAAAGCCAGCACTCTTATACAAGAGAGGGAGTTGTTTGGTTTAGCAGGGTGAAGAACATTTTAGAAACAGTCCTCAGGGGTGGGACACTCCCTAGAGAAATGTTTGTCAGTGTCCCTTTGTTGGAACAAATATTTTAGGTCTCTCGCTGGTACCCAAATGGTTCTTTTTTCATCTTGAGGGAAGACACATCCAAACCCTCTCCCTGCTGTGAAGAGTGGGTCTGGTCCTTTCCATGCCCCAGTCAATGGGTCCCTCCATCTTACCCAGATATAACTGTAGGTAATCTATGAAGACCATTGTTTTTGAAAAGAGGGTAATTGTTTATCTTCTTTAGAAAAATTTAAAATACTTAGGGTAAATAATGCCTTTTTTAGTTGGTCATGTAGAGGTAAGTATTCCCCCTTTTGTTTTTGTAGTTGAGACTTGAGATTCTGAATATATCTTTCAACAATAGCCTGGCCCCAGGGGTTGTATGGGATGCCTGTGGAATGTGAGATTTTCCAGGTCTGGAGAAAATCTACAAAGGCTTTGCTTATGAAGCAGGGGCCATTACCTGTCTTAACTTGCTCAGGTAGTCCAAGGGTGGCAAAGCATTGAAGCATATGACTAATGGCATGTTTAGATTTCTCCCTGGCATGTACAGATGTCCAACAGGCACTGGAGAAAGTATCAACTGATAAGAAAATATATTTAAGTTTTCCAAAGGGGGAATAATGAGTATAAGCCCAAAGCCAAAAGCCACAGCACACTTCAGGAACTCCTGCTTGCATATCTTTAGATTGAAATCTGAAACCCACCACCACACCTTAAGATCCACCCAGTGACATTGCCTCCAGCCAGGTGGCTGCTGAATGCAAACTACAAATAAACAACTGAATAAACTCAAACAAGTTAAACACTTCTAACATATAAAGACACAGAGTAAACATTTTTAACTGGTATAAGGCATAGCAAGGAGAGACTAAAACAATGCAAACTCAACCACCATTCAAAAGTATTTCATTTCTATGATAGTCTTCCCTCGGGCATCCTTTACATGGTAAAGCAATTGGACCATCTTCCTTAAAATTGCTAATGTGTTGACAATAGCAGCTTTAGTAATCTAAAGCCAGTCTCTGTACCAGTAAATTTAACTTGCTTAAAGTTTTCCAGCTTAAAATTTTAAATCTCTCGGTCCAATACCTCTAGCCAAGCACATCAGTCCATTACAAATTTAACCTTGATCAAACTCTCTGGGCCTGGGCAGCAGGACACAGCCAGCCCTTATGCCAGTAGTCCAGTTCCAACAAAGTCCTCTGTAGTCTTTCCTTCACCTTATAAAGCTCATAAGCCAAGCCTCGAAGTTTAATGTTATCTGTACTTAGCATTCTCAGACTCTCATCAGAATAGTCCATAAAATTTGGCTTACCACTCCAGAAGACACCTTCAGTTGCAAGCACTAAGTCCATGCCTATTTCTCCAAAACAAAGGTTCCAAAAGATCAACATCCACATGGTCAGGTTCATCTCAGTTCACTCCTCGGTACCAGGTTGTGTATAAGACAGCTTCAGGTTCACTGAGATGAACTTCCAGACCAAGCACAGTTATGGAAGAAGGGATATTTGTTGAAGCCTACACATTCAGGGGAAGTTCCATATATGGCAGAAGAAGCTGGCCTGCCTTCACAGGCCCAAGTAGAGGGAGAGAGAAAGAGAGAGAGAGAGAGAGAGAAGCACAAGCCTAAAGGTCAAAATCCATAAAGTGTGTCCACTAGGGACATATAACACATTCAGAAATACAAAAGCTGCAGATGTAGCTTGCTGGAGAACCGAAAGTGAAAGGAAAGAGAAAGGGAATGAAGAGATGTTGACAAGCAAGTACAGGCTATAGAAGCAAAGTTTAGCACATTAAATATGAAGACTGCCTCATAACTTACCCGCACACGCACACCGATTGACCTCCTCAATGAGAATGCCTCACACAGGGCACCAGTCTGCTGGGATCCTGTGGCCCCACATTGGGTGCCAGACTGCCAGGCTCCCCTGGCAGATAGTGCTGAGGAAGGACCAGGCCCGCTGGTTTCTCCCAAGGGGTTGAGGAGGAGGCTGAGTGTCGATGGCCAAGAATACACCACCAAGCCGGGACTGTTGCCAAAGCAGGAACTCGCTTTATTGTTACAGGCAGTTGCCTATATAGTGTTGAGAATGAGGGTGGGGATTCTAGGATGGGGGAAGAGGTAAGGGCCTATAGTACACCGCTTCTTTTGAAATGATTGGTTCTAAGTACGCACATGCGGGAATTCCAACTCCTATGCGGAAGTAACAGGCCAGAGGCCATTAGGTGTCTTGCTGAGTCCTAGCTGGCCAGAGGCAGATTGCCACACTTTATCTAGGCTCAGGAAATTCCACTAGGCCTCATGTCCGGGCCTTTCAAGGCCCAACTCTGTCCCACACCATTATCCCCAGAAACCCCAACATCTCATAATCTCCCGTGCATTATGTCCTCTGGGCTTTCCACACACTGATCACACCATCATGGGGTATCCCATGAAAGCCAGTTCACCTCTCAAGAGCAGTCCCCAGTTGTGTCACTGTGCAGCCAAACCATCTGTGCACAGTGTACATTTGCTGTGCCAGTAACATGATGCTCTCTTACACTTGTAAATGGTCTGTCTCTCCTAGTTAAATTGTGACTACCTCCATATTCCCAAAAGATTACACATTTTAAGTACTCCATGCATTTTATTAAGTGAACACATTGAACACTGACATTAGCATCCATAGAGTGTGGCTCTAGGATGCAGTGAGAACATAATAATAAACTTAATAAATTATTTTCCTAATTTCTGAAATGGGCATAGTATTTCTTTTAAATATTATTTATTTATGTATATACTTATTCATTTATTGGAGAGAGAGAGAGAATGAGTGCCCCAAAACCTCTTGCTACTGCAAACAAACTCCAGATGCATGTGCCACTCATGTGTCTGTCTTTACATGGCTACTGAAGAGTCAAAAGTGGGCCATACAGCTTTGCAAGCAAACATCTTTAAGGCTTATATATCTCCACAGCCCAAACATAGTATTTCTCAATGACAGTTTTGCACCTACAAAGGTATCTACTGTGTGTAGAGCAAGAAGACCTGTGGTCATTTCTAAAACTCTGCTTCTTTTCTTCTACCTTGTTGACCTATCCCCATTCAAGTGTTCATTATCCCTCCTCACTCCTTACTTCAGAATGATTACATGATTGCCGCATCACCTCACACCATTATTTCTTTATTCCCATGACCTAATTGGGCAGCTGAGCACAGAGAGCTGTGGCTGCCTCTGCCTCACAGTGGGAGGCCTTGGAAACATCCAGGTTCCTCTGCTGGATGAAGACTGCCAAACCTGACTGGAGAGGCCTTGTGTTCCTAGCATGATTAATATGTGGAGAGGGTGGGAGTGTGGGGTCCCCCTGCTCATGGCTTACATCCCATCTGCATTAATCAGACAAAAAAGGGATAGGCAAAATGGAGATGGGAAACAACTCTATAGACAAAAGAATATATTCAAAACAGAACATTAATTTCATACCAGTTTTCAAGAATATCTTACAGATTTCCTATTTCATGAAGAACACAAGCACGAATCACACACAGTGGACATGAGTACACTGGGTATGTCTTGTCCAGCTGCTGTGCTCTGCACAGTAGAGAGGAAAGTTCTTCATATTCCCCTGTCAGAAAGCTTAGGAATCCATTCTTCAACATTCTTGGGATCCTTAGATCATTTTGAGCCATCTAAAACAATACTCTATAACAATACTCTAAAGACTTCTGTGTGTATTCATCTCCACTATACACACATGTGTAGGGAAGGTATATATTTATGTAAAGTAGGTGTATTGGGGGTGATATATATGTATGACTTACTTACAGTGCATGTGTGTATAACAGAGATAGTCATGTGTATTTGCATTATGTAGGAAGTATGACAAGTGTGTGTGTGTGTGTGTGTGTGTGTGTGTGCAACAGGTGTAGAGAAATAAGTATATGATTGTGAAGTATGTGGAGAGGAAACTCATGTGTGTGTGCAGTATGTTTAGTGTAGGGTATGCATGCATGTGTACAGGGTATGTAGAGAGAGGTATGTATGCATACAGTATGTGTAGTTGTGATATGCTTGTGTAAGTACAAAATGTATTGTGAGGGTATGCATGTGTGAACAAGTAGGTATAGGGCATATGCATGTTAACTAAAGTATGGACTGTGGTGTGCATATATGTACAGAATGTGTAGGAGTATACATATGTGTTCAGTATGTACAGAATATACATGTGTGTGTAGCATGTGTATTATAGTATGCATGTGTGTACAGTATATAAGGAGGTATTGATGTGTGTTCATGTGTACTATATGTAGGGGTAAAATGAATATGTTTGTGCCGTATGTGAAGGGGGATGCATGTGTATTCAGTATGTGTGGTGGAGGGAAAGATGGTCTTTGTGCAGTAAGTGAAGGGGAATGCACATGTGTGCAGCCGGTGTGGTGGAGGGAAGGAATGTGTAAGTGCACTTTGTGAAGGGGGATGCACGTGTGTGCAGCATGTGTGGTGGAGGGAAGGAATGTGTCAGTGCAGTATGTGAAGGGATTGCATGTGTGTGCACCAAGTGTGGTGGAGGGAAGGAATGTGTCAGTGCAGCATGTGAAGGGGGTGCATGTGTGTGCAGCATGTGTGGTGGAGGGAAGGAATGTGTCAGTGCAGTATGTGAACGAGGTGAACGTGTGTGCAGCATGTGTGGTGGAGGGAAGGAAAGTGACAGTGCAGTATGTGAAGGGGATGCATGTGTGTGCAACATGTGTGGTGGAGGGAAGGAATGTGCCAGTGCAGTATATGAAGGGGGTGCATGTGTGCGAAGCATGTGTGGTGGAGGGAAGGAATGTGTCAGTGCAGTATGTAAAGTGGAGGCATGTGTGTGCAGCATGAGTGGTGGAGGGAAGGAATGTGTCAGTGCTGTATGTGAAGGGGTTGCATGTGTGTGCAGCATGAGCGGTGGAGGGGAGGAATGTGTCAGTGCATTATGTGACAGGGGTGCATGTGTGTGCAGCATGTGTGGTGGAGGGAAGGAATGTGTCAGTGCAGTATGTGAACGAGGTGCACGTGTGTGCAGCATGTGTGGTGGAGGGAAGGAAAGTGACAGTGCAGTATGTGAAGGGGATGCATGTGTGTGCAACATGTGTGGTGGAGGGAAGGAATGTGCCAGTGCAGTATATGAAGGGGGTGCATGTGTGCGAAGCATGTGTGGTGGAGGGAAGGAATGTGTCAGTGCAGTATGTGAACGAGGTGCACATGTGTGCAGCATGTGTGGTGGAGGGAAGGAATGTGTCAGTGCAGGATGTGAACGAGGTGCACGTGTGTGCAGCATGTGTGGTGGAGGGAAGGAAAGTGCCAGTGCAGTATGTGAAGGGGATGCATGTGTGTGCAGCAAGTGTGGTGGAGGGAAGGAATGTGCCAGTGCAGTATATGAAGGGGGTGCATGTGTGCAAAGCATGTGTGGTGGAAGGAAGGAATGTGTCAGTGCAGTATGTGAACGAGGTGCACGTGTGTGCAGCATGGGTAGTGGAGGGAAGGAATGTGTCAGTGCAGTTTGTGAACGAGGTGCACGTATGTGCAGCATGTGTGGTGGAGGGAAGGAAAGTGCCAGTGCAGTGTGTAAAGGGGATGCATGTGTGTGCAGCATGTGTGGTGGAGGGAAGGAATGTGCCAGTGCAGTATATGAAGGCGGTGCATGTGTGCGAAGCATGTGTGGTGGAGGGGAGGAATGTGTCAGTGCTGTATGTGAAGGGGTTGCATGTGTGTGCAGCCTGTGCGGGGGAGGGAAGGAATGTGTCAGTGCACTATGTGAAGTGGGTGCACTTGTGTGCAGCATTTTTGGCGGATGGAAGGAATGTGTCAGTGCAGTATGTGAAGGGGATGCATGTGTGTGCAGCATGTGCGGTGGAGGGAAGGAATGTGTCAGTGCAGTATGTGAAGGGGGTGCATGTGTGCGCAGCATGTGTGGTGGAGGGAAGGAATGAGTCAGTGCAGTATGTGAACGGGGTGCATGTGTGCACAGCATGTGTGGTGGAGGGAAGGAATGTGCCAGTGCAGTATGTGAACGGGGTGCATGTGTGTGCAGCATGTGTGGTTGAGGGAAGGAATGTGTCAGAGCAGTATGTGAAGGGGGTGCATGTGTGTGCAGCATGTGTGGTGGAGGGAAGGAATGTGTCAGTGCAGTATGTGAAGGGGGTGCACGTGTGTACAGCATGTGTGGTAGAGGGAAGAAATGTGTCAGTGCAGCATGGAAGGGGGTGCATGTGTGTGCAGCATGTGTGGGGGAGGGAAGGATTGTGTCAGTACAGTATGTGAAGGGTGTGCATGTGGGTGCAGCATGTGTGCTGGAGGAAGGAATGTGTCAGTGCAGTATGTGAAGGGGATGCATTGTGTGCAGCACTTGTGGTGGAGGGAAGGAATGTGTCAGTGCAGTATGTTAAGGGGGTGCATGTGTGCGCAGCATGTCTGATGCAGGGAAGGAATGTGTCAGTGCAGTATGTGAAGGGGAAGCATTTGTGCGCAGCATATGTGGTGGAGGGAAGGAATGTGTCAGTGCAGTATGTGTACGGGATGCATGTCTGCGCAGTATGTGTGGTGGAGGGAAGGAATGTGTCAGTGCACTATGTGAAGGGGATTCATGTGTGTGCAGCATGTGAGGTGGAGGGAAGGAATGTGTCAGTGCTGTATGTGACGGGGAGCATGTGTGTGCAGCATGTGTGGTGGAGGGAAGGAATGTGTCAGTGCAGCATGTGATGGGGGTGCATGTGTGTGCAGCATGTGTGGTGGAGGGAAGGAATGTGTCAGTGCAGTATGTGACGGGTATGCATGTGTGCGCAGCATGTGTTGCGGGTGTAAGGAATGTGTCAGTGCAGTATGTGAACGGGATGAATGTGTGCGCAACATGTGTGGTGAAGGGAAGGTATGTGTCAGTGCAGTATGGGAAGGGGATGCATGTGTGCGCAGCATGTGTGGTGGAGCAAGGAATGTGTCAGTGCAGTATTGAAGGCGATGCATGTGTACGCATCATGTGTGGTGGAGGGAAGGAATGTGTCAGTGCAGTATGTTAAAGGGATGCATGTGTGCGCAGCATGTGTGGTGAGGGGAAGGAATATGTCAGTGCAGTATGTGAAGGGGATGCATGTGTGCGCAGCATGTGTGGTGGAGGGAAGGAATGTGTCAGTGCAGTATGTGAAGGCGATGCATGTGTACGCAGCATGTGTGGTGGAGGGAAGGAATGTGTCAGTGCAGTATGTTAAAGGGATGCATGTGTGCGCAGCATGTGTGGTGGAGGGAAGGAATGTGTCAGTGCAGTATGTGAAGGGGTTGCATGTGTGTGAAGTATGTGTGGTGGAGGGAAGGAATATGTCAGTGCAGTATGTTAAAGGGATGCATGTGTGCGCAGCATGTTTGGCGGAGGGAAGGAATGTGTCAGTGCAGTATGTGAAGGGGATGCATGTGTGTGCAGCATGTGTGGTGCAGGGAAAGAGTGTGTCAGTGCATTATGTGAAGGGGGTACATGTGTGTATAGCATGTGTGGTGGAGGGAAGGAATGTGTCAGTGCACTATGTGAAGGGGGTGCACTTGTATGCAGCATGTGGGGCGGAGGGAAGGAAAGTGTCAGTGCAGTATGTGAAGTGGGTGCATGTTTGTGCAGCATGTGTGGTGGAGGGAAGGAGTGTGTCAGTGCACTGTGTGAAGGGGGTGCATGTGTGTGCAGCATGTGTGGTGTAGGGAACGAATGTGTCACTGCAGCATGTGAGGGGGGTGCATGTGTGTGCAGCATGTGTGGTGGAGGGTAGGAGTGTGTCAGTACAGTATGTGAAGGGGTTGCATGTGTGTGCAGCATGTGCGGTTGAGGGGAGGAATGTGTCAGTACATTATGTGAAAGGGGTGCATGTGTGTGCAGCATGTTTGGTGGAGGGAAGGAATGTGTCAGTGCAGTATTTGAAGGGGATGCATGTGTGTGCAGCATGTGTGGTGGAGGGAAGGAATGTGTCAGTGCACTATGTGAAGGGGGTGCAAATGTGTGCAGCATGTGTGGCGGAGGGAAGGAAAGTGTCAGTGCAGTATATGAAGGAGGTGCATGTGTGCAAAGCATGTGTGGTGGAGGGAAGGAATGTGTCAGTGCAGTATGTGAAGGGGTTGCATGTGTGTGCAGCATGTGTGGTGGAGGGAAGGAATGTGTCAGTGCAGAATGTGAAGGGGATGCATGTGTGTGCAGCATGTTTGGTGGATGAAAGGAATGTGTCAGTGCACTATGTGAAGGGGGTGCCCTTGTGTGCAGCATGTGTGGCGGAGGAAAGGAAAGTGTCAGTGCAGTATGTGTAGGGGGTGCATGTGTGTGCAGCATGTGTGGTGGAGGGAAGGTATGTGTCAGTGCACTATGTGAAGGGGGTGCACTTGTGTGCAGCATTTGTGACGAAGGGAAGGAAAGTGTCAGTGCAGTATGTGAAGGGGTGCATGTTTGTGCAGCATGTGTGGTGGAGGGAAGGAGTGGGTCAGTGCAGTATGTGAAGGAGGTGCATGTGTGTGCAGCATGTGTGGTGGAGGGAAGGAATGTGTCAGTGCATTATGTGAAGGGGATGCATGTGTGTTCAGCATGTGTGGTCGAGGGAAGGAATGTGTCAGTGCAGTATGTGTAGGGGGTGCATGTGTGTGCAGCATGTGTGGTGGAGGGAAGGTATGTGTCAGTGCACTATGTGAAGGGGGTGCACTTGTGTGCAGCATGTGTGGCGAAGGGAAGGAAAGTGTCAGTGCAGTATGTGAAGGGGTGCATGTTTGTGCAGCATGTGTGGTGGAGGGAAGGAGTGGGTCAGTGCAGTATGTGAAGGAGGTGCATGTGTGTGCAGCATGTGTGGTGGAGGGAAGGAATGTTTCAGTGCATTATGTGAAGGGGATGCATGTGTGTGCAGCATGTGTGGTGGAGGGAAGGAATGTGTCAGTGCAGTATGTGAACGGGGTGCGAGTGTGAGCAGCATGGGTGGAGGAGGGAAGGAATGTGTCAGTGCAGTGTGTGAACGAGGTGCATTTTTGCGCAGCGTGTGTGGAGGAGGGAAGGA
Source organism: Jaculus jaculus (assembly GCF_020740685.1). Classification (NCBI taxonomy): domain Eukaryota; kingdom Metazoa; phylum Chordata; class Mammalia; order Rodentia; family Dipodidae; genus Jaculus; species Jaculus jaculus. Next base: position 38,289,493 of record NC_059109.1, on the reverse strand, counting down.
ATGTGTCAGTGCAGTACTTGAAGGGGATGCATGTGTGTGCAGCATGTGTGGTGTAAGGAAGGAATGTGTCAGTGCAGTATGTGAAGGGGGTGCATGTGTGTGCAGCCTGTGCGGTGTAAGGAAGGAATGTGTCAGTGCAGTATGTGAAAGGGGTGCATTTGTGCAGAGCATGTGTGGTGGAGGGTAGGAATGAGTCAGTGCAGTATGTGAACAGGGTGCATGTGTGCGCCTCATGTGTGGTGGAGGGAAGGAATGTACCAGTGCAGTATGTGAACGGGGTGCATGTGTGTGCAGCATGTGTGGAGGAGGGAAGGAATGTGTCAGTGCAGTATGTGAAGGGGATGCATGATTATGCAGCATGTGTGGAGGAGGGAAGGAATGTGTCAGTGCAGCATGTGAAGGGGGTGCATGTGTGTGCAGCAAGTGTGGGGGAAGGAAGGATTATGTCAGTGCAGTATGTGAAGGGGGTGCATGTGTGTGCAGCATTTGTGCTGGAGGGAAGGAATGTGTCAGTGCAGTATGTGAAGGGCATGCATGTGTGCAGCATGTGTGGTGGAGGGAAGGAATGTGTCAGTGCAGTATGTTAAGGGGGTGCATGTGTGCGCAGCATGTGTGGTGGAGGTAAGGAATGTGTCAGTGCAGTATGTGAAGGGGATGCATGTGTGCACAGCATGTGTGGTGGAGGGAAGGAATGTGTCAGTGCAGAATGTGAAGGGGAAGCATTTGTGCACAGCATGTGTGGTGGAGGGAAGGAATGTGTCAGTGCAGTATGTGAAGGGGGTGCATGTGTGCGCAGTATGTGTGGTGGAGGGAAGGAATCTGTCAGTGCAGTATGTGAAGGGGATTCATGTGTGTGCAGCATGTGTGGTGGAGGGAAGGAATGTGTCAGTGCTGTATGTGACAGGGAGCATGTGTGTGCAGCATGTGTGGTGAGGGAAGGAATGTGTCAGTGCAGCCTGTGATCGGGGTGCATGTGTGTGCAGCATGTGTGGTGGAGGGAAGGAATGTGTCAGTGCAGTATGTGAAGGGGGTGTATTTGTGCGCAGCATGTGTGGTGGAGGGAAGGAATGAGTCAGTGCAGTATGTGAAGGGGATGCATGTGTGCACAGCATGTGTGGTGGAGGGAAGGAATGTGTCAGTGCAGTATGTGATGGCGATGCATGTGTGCGCAGCATGTCTGATGGAGGGAAGGAATGTACACTGCAGTATGTGAAGGGGAAGCATTTGTGCGCAGCATGTGTGGTGGAGGGAAGGAATGTGTCAGTGCAGTATGTGAACGGGATGCATGTGTGCGCAGTATGTGTGGTGGAAGGAAGGAATGTGTCAGTGCAGTATGTGAAGGGCATTCATGTGTGTGCAGCATGTGAGGTGGAGGGAAGGAATGTGTCAGTGCTGTATGTGACGGGGAGCATGTGTGTGCAGCATGTGTGGTGGAGGGAAGGAATGTGTCAGTGCAGCATGTGATGGGGGTGCATGTGTGTGCAGCATGTGTGGTGGAGGCTGGAATGTGTCAGTGCAGTATGTGACGGGTATGCATGTGTGCGCAGCATGTGTTGTGGGTGTAAGGAATGTGTCAGTGCAGTATGTAAACGGGATGAATGTGTGAGCAACATGTGTGGTGAAGGGAAGGAATGTGTCAGTGCAGTATGTGAAGGGGATGCATGTGTGCGCATCATGTGTGGTGGAGGAAAGGAATGTGTCAGTGCAGTATGTGAAGGCGATGCATGTGTACGCAGCATGTGTGGTGGAGGGAAGGAATGTGTCAATGCAGTATGTTAAAGGGATGCATGTGTGCGCACCATGTGTGGTGGAGGGAAGGAATGTCAGTGCAGTATGTGAAGGGGTTGCACGTGTGTGCAGCATGTGTGGTGTAGGGAAGGAATGTGTCAGTGCAGCATGTGAGGGGGGTGCATGTGTGTGCAGCTTGTGTGGTGGAGGGTAGGAGTGTGTCAGTACAGTATGTGAAGGGGTTGCATGTGTGTGCAGCATGTGCGGTGGAGGGGAAGAATGTGTCAGTGCATTATTTGAAAGGGGTGCATGTGTGTGCAGCATGTTTGGCGGAGGGAAGGAATGTGTCAGTGCAGTATGTGAAGGGGATGCATGTGTGTGCAGCATGTGTGGTGCAGGGAAAGAATGTTTCAGTGCAGTATGTGAAGGGGTTGCATGTGTGTGTAGCATGTGTGGTGGAGGGAAGGAATGTGTCAGTGCACTATGTGAAGGGGGTACACTTGTGTGCAGAATGTGGGGTGGAGGGAAGGAAAGTGTCAGTGCAGTATGTGAAGGGGGTGCATGTTTGTGCAGCATGTGTGGTGGAAGGAAGGATTGTGTCAGAGCAGTGTGTAAAGGGGGTGCATGTGTGTGCAGCATGTGTGGTGGAGGGAAGGAATGTGTCAGTGCAGTATGTGAAGGGTGTACGTGTGTGTGCAGCATGAGTGGTGGAGGAAAGGAATGTGTCAGTGCAGCATGTGAAGGAGTGCATGTGTGTGCAGCATGTGTGGTGGAGGGAAGGAATGTGTCAGTGCAGTATGTGAAGGGGGTGCATGTGTGAGCAGCGTGGATGGTGGAGGGAAGGAATGTGTCAGTGCAGTATGTGAACGGGATGCATGTGTGTGTGCAGCATGTGTGGTGGAGGGAAGGAATGTGTCAGTGCAGTACATGTAGGGGATGCATGTGTGTGCAGCATATGTGGTGGAGGGAAGTAATGTGTCACTGCACATGTGAAGTGCGTGCATGTGTGTGCAGCATGTGCGGTGGAGGGAAGGAATGTGTCAGTGCAGTATGTGAAGGGGGTGTACTTATGCGCAGCATGTGTGGTGGAGGGAAGGAATGAGTCAGTGCAGTATGTGAACGGGGTGCATGTGTGCCCAGCATGTGTGGTGGAGGGAAGGAATGTGCCAGTGCAGTATGTGAACGGGGTGCATGTGTGTGCAGCATGTGTGGTGGAGGGAAGGAATGTGTCAGTACAGCATGTGAAGGGGGTGCATGTGTGTGCAGCATGTGTGGGGGAGGGAAGGATTGTGTCAGTACAGTATGTGAAGGGTGTGCATGTGTGTGCAGCATGTGTGCTGGAGGGAAGGAATGTGTCAGTGCAGTATGTGAAGGGGATGCATTGTGTGCAGCACGTGTGGTGGAGGGAAGGAATGTGTCAGTGCAGTATGTTAAGGGGGTGCATGTGTGCGCAGCATGTGTGGTGGAGTTAAGGAATGTGTCAGTGCAGTATGTGAATGGGATGCATGTGTGCGCAGCATGTCTGGTGGAGGGAAGGAATGTGTCAGTGCAGTATGTGAACTGGAAGCATTTGTGCGCAGCTTGTGTGGTGGAGGGAAGGAATGTGCCAGTGCAGTATGTGAACGGGGTGCATGTGTGTGCAGCATGTGTGCTGGAGGGAAGGAATGTGTCAGTGCAGTATGTGAAGGGGGTGCATGTGTGCGCAGTATGTGTGGTGGAGGGAAGGAATGTGTCAGTGCAGTATGTGAAGGGGATTCATGTGTGTGCAGCATGTGTGGTGGAGGGAAGGAATGTGTCAGTGCTGTATCTGACAGGGAGCATGTGTGTGCAGCATGTGTGGTGAGGGAAGGAATGTGTCAGTGCAGCCTGTGATGCGGGTGCATGTGTGCGCAGCATGTGTGGTGGAGGGAAGGAATGTGTCAGTGCAGTATGTGAAGGGTGTGCATGTGTGAGCAGCGTGGATGGTGGAGGGAAGGAATGTGTCAGTGCAGTATGTGAACGGGATGCATGTGTGTGCAGCATGTGTGGTGGAGGGAAGGAATGTGTCAGTGCAGTACATGAAGGGGATGCATGTGTGTGCAGCATATGTGGTGGAGGGAAGGAATGTGTCACTGCAGCATGTGATGTGCGTGCATGTGTGTGCAGCATGTGTGGTGGAGGGAAGGAATGTGTCAGTGCAGTATGTGAAGGGGGTGTACTTGTGCGCAGCATGTGTGGTTGAGGGAAGGAATGAGTCAGTGCAGTATGTGAACGGGGTGCATGTGTGCCCAGAATGTGTGGTGTTGGGAAGGAATGTGCCAGTGCAGTATGTGAACGGGGTGCATGTGTGTGCAGCATGTGTGGTGGAGGGAAGGAATGTGTCAGTGCAGTATGTGAAGGCGATGTATGTGTACGCAGCATGTGTGGTGGAGGGAAGGAATGTGTCAGTGCAGTATGTGAAGTGGGTGCATGTGTGTACAGCATGTGTGGTGGAGGGAAGGAATGTGTCAGTACAGCATGTGAAGGGGGTGTATGTGTGTGCAGCATGTGTGGGGGAGGGAAGGATTGTGTCAGTACAGTATGTGAAGGGTGTGCATGTGTGTGCAGCATGTGTGCTGGAGGGAAGGAATGTGTCAGTGCAGTATGTGAAGGGGATGCATTGTGTGCAGCACGTGTGGTGGAGGGAAGGAATGTGTCAGTGCAGTATGTTAAGGGGGTGCATGTGTGTGCAGCATGTGTGGTGGAGAGAAGGAATGTGTCAGTGCAGTATGTGAAGTGGAAGCATTTGTGCGCAGCTTGTGTGGTGGAGGGAAGGAATGTGTCAGTGCAGTATGTGAACGGGATGCATTGTGTGCAGCACGTGTGGTGGAGGGAAGGAATGTGTCAGTGCAGTGTATGAATGGGATGCATGTGTGCGCAGCATGTCTGGTGGAGGGAAGGAATGTGTCAGTGCAGTATGTGAAGTGGAAGCATTTGTGCGCAGCTTGTGTGGTGGAGGGAAGGAATGTGTCAGTGCAGTATGTGAACGGGATGCATGTGTGCGCAGTATGTGTGGTGAGGGAAGGAATGTATCAGTGCAGCCTGTGATGGGGGTGCATGTGTATGCAGCATATGTGGTGGAGGGAAGGAATGTGTCAGTGCAGAATGTGAAGGGGATTCATCTGTGTGCAGCATGTGACGTGGTGGGAAGGAATGTGTCAGTGCTGTATGTGACGGGGAGCATGTGTGTGCAGCATGTGTGGTGGAGGGAAGGAATGTGTCAGTGCAGCATGTGTTAGGGGTGCATGTGTGCGCAGCATGTGTGGTGGAGGGAAGGAATGTGTCAGTGCAGTATGTGACGGGTATGCATGTGTGCGCAGCATGTGTTGTGGGTGTAAGGAATGTGTCAGAGCAGTACGTGAACTGGATGAATGTGTGCGCAACAAGTGTGGTGAAGGGAAGGGATGTGTCAGTGCAGTATGTGAAGGGGATGCATGTGTGCGCAGCATTTGTGGTGGAGGGAAGGAATGTGTCAGTGCAGTATGTGAAGGCGATGCATGTGTACGCATCATGTGTGGTGGAAGGAAGGAATGTGTCAGTGCAGTATGTTAAAGGGATGCATGTGTGCGCAGCATGTGTGGTGGAGGGAAGGAATGTGTCAGTGCAGCATGTGAAGGGGGTGCATGTGTGTGCAGCATGTGTGGTGTAGGGAACGAATGTGTCAGTGCAGCATTTGAGGGGGGTGCATGTGTGTGCAGCATGTGTGGTGGAGGGGAGGAATGTGTCAGTACATTATGTGAAAGGGGTGCATGTGTGTGCCGCATGTTTGGTGGAGGGAAGGAATGTGTCAGTGCAGTATGTGAAGGGGATGCATGTGCGTGCAGCATGTGTGGTGAGGGAAGGAATGTATCAGTGCAGCCTGTGATGGGGGTGCATGTGTATGCAGCATATGTGGTGGAGGGAAGGAATGTGTCAGTGCAGTATGTGAAGGGGGTGTATTTGTGCGCAGCATGTGTGGTGGAGGGAAGGAATGAGTCAGTGCAGTATGTGAAGGGGATGCATGTGTGCGCAGCATGTGTGGTGGAGGGAAGGAATGTGTCAGTGCAGATGTGAAGGCGATGCATGTGTACGCAGCATGTGTGGTGGAGGTAAGGAATGTGTCAGTGCAGTATGTGAAGGGGATGCATGTGTGCGCAGCATGTGTGGTGGAGGGAAGGAATGTGTCAGTGCAGTATGTGAAGGGGGTGTATTTGTGCGCAGCATGTGTGGTGGAGGGAAGGAATGTGTCAGTGCAGTATGTGAAGGGGTTGCACGTGTGTGCAGCATGTGTGGTGTAGGGAAGGAATGTGTCAGTGCAGCATGTGAGGGGGGTGCATGTGTGTGCAGCATGTGTGGTGGAGGGTAGGAGTGTGTCAGTACAGTATGTGAAGGGGTTGCATGCGTGTGCAGCATGTGCGGTGGAGGGGAAGAATGTGTCAGTGCATTATGGGAAAGGGGTGCATGTGTGTGCAGCATGTTTGGCGGAGGGAAGGAATGTGTCAGTACAGCATGTGAAGGGGGTGTATGTGTGTGCAGCATGTGTGGGGGAGGGAAGGATTGTGTCAGTACAGTATGTGAAGGGTGTGCATGTGTGTGCAGCATGTGTGCTGAAGGGAAGGAATGTGTCAGTGCAGTATGTAAAGGGGATGCATTGTGTGCAGCACGTGTGGTGGAGGGAAGGAATGTGTCAGTGCAGTATGTTAAGGGGGTGCATGTGTGCGCAGCATGTGTGGTGGAGGGAAGGAATGTGTCAGTGCAGTATGTGAAGTGGAAGCATTTGTGCGCAGCTTGTGTGGTGGAGGGAAGGAATGTGTCAGTGCAGTATGTGATCGGGATGCATTGTGTGCAACACGTGTGGTGGAGGGAAGGAATGTGTCAGTGCAGTGTATGAATGGGATGCATGTGTGCGCAGCATGTCTGGTGGAGGGAAGGAATGTGTCAGTGCAGTATGTGAAGTGGAAGCATTTGTGCGCAGCTTGTGTGGTGGAGGGAAGGAATGTGTCAGTGCAGAAAGTGAAGGGGATTCATCTGTGTGCAGCATGTGACGTGGTGGGAAGGAATGTGTCAGTGCTGTATGTGACGTGGAGCATGTGTGTGCAGCATGTGTGGTGGAGGGAAGGAATGTGTCAGTGCAGCATGTGTTAGGGGTGCATGTGTGCGCAGCATGTGTGGTGGAGGGAAGGAATGTGTCAGTGCAGTATGTGACGGGTATGCATGTGTGCGCAGCATGTGTTGTGGGTGTAAGGAATGTGTCAGAGCAGTACGTTTACTGGATGAATGTGTGCGCAACAAGTGTGGTGAAGGGAAGGGATGTGTCAGTGCAGTATGTGAAGGGGATGCATGTGTGCGCAGCATTTGTGGTGGAGGGAAGGAATGTGTCAGTGCAGTATGTGAAGGCGATGCATGTGTACGCATCATGTGTGGTGGAAGGAAGGAATGTGTCAGTGCAGTATGTTAAAGGGATGCATGTGTGCGCAGCATGTGTGGTGGAGGGAAGGAATGTGTCAGTGCAGCATGTGAAGGGGGTGCATGTGTGTGCAGCATGTGTGGTGTAGGGAACGAATGTGTCAGTGCAGCATTTGAGGGGGGTGCATGTGTGTGCAGCATGTGTGGTGGAGGGGAGGAATGTGTCAGTACATTATGTGAAAGGGGTGCATGTGTGTGCCGCATGTTTGGTGGAGGGAAGGAATGTGTCAGTCAGTATGTGAATGGGATGCATCTGTGTGCAGCATGTGTGGTGAGGGAAGGAATGTATCAGTGCAGCCTGTGATGGGGGTGCATGTGTATGCAGCATGTGTGGTGGAGGGAAGGAATGTGTCAGTGCAGTATGTGAAGGCGGTGTATTTGTGCGCCGCATGTGTGGTGGAGGGAAGGAATGAGTCAGTGCAGTATGTGAAGGGGATGCATGTGTGCGCAGCATGTGTGGTGGAGGGAAGGAATGTGTCAGTGCAGATGTGAAGGCGATGCATGTGTACGCAGCATGTGTGGTGGAGGTAAGGAATGTGTCAGTGCAGTATGTGAAGGGGATGCATGTGTGCGCAGCATGTGTGGTGGAGGGAAGGAATGTGTCAGTGCAGTATGTGAAGGGGGTGTATTTGTGCGCAGCATGTGTGGTGGAGGGAAGGAATGAGTCAGTGCAGTATGTGAAGGGGATGCATGTGTGCGCAGCATGTGTGGTGGAGGGAAGGAATGTGTCAGTGCAGTATGTGAAGACGATGCATGTGTACGCAGCATGTGTGGTGGAGGTAAGGAATGTGTCAGTGCAGCATGTGATGGGGGTGCATGTGTGTGCAGCATGTGTGGTGGAGGGAAGGAATGTGTCAGTGCAGTATGTGACGGGTATGCATGTGTGCGCAGCATGTGTTGTGGGTGTAAGGAATGTGTCAGTGCAGTATGTGAACGGGATGAATGTGTGTGCAACATGTGTGGTGAAGGGAAGGAATGTGTCAGTGCAGTATGTGAAGGGGATGCATGTGTACGCATCATGTGTGGTGGAGGGAAGGAATGTGTCAGTGCAGTATGTTAAAGGGATGCATGTGTGCGCAGCATGTGTGGTGAGGGGAAGGAATGTGTCAGTGCAGTATGTGAAGGGGATGCATGTGTGCGCAGCATGTGTGGTGGATGGAAGGAATGTGTCAGTGCAGTATGTGAAGGCGATGCATGTGTATGCAGCATGTGTGGTGGAGGGAAGGAATGTGTCAATGCAGTATGTTAAAGGGATGCATGTGTGTGCACCATGTGTGGTGGAGGGAAGGAATGTGTCAGTGCAGTATGTGAAGGGGTTGCACGTGTGTGCAGCATGTGTGGTGTAGGGAAGGAATGTGTCAGTGCAGCATGTGAGGGGGGTGCATGTGTGTGCAGCATGTGTGGTGGAGGGTAGGAGTGTGTCAGTACAGTATGTGAAGGGGTTGCATGTGTGTGCAGCATGTGCGGTGGAGGGGAAGAATGTGTCAGTGCATTATGGGAAAGGGGTGCATGTGTGTGCAGCATGTTTGGCGGAGGGAAGGAATGTGTCAGTGCAGTATGTGAAGGGGATGCATGTGTGTGCAGCATGTGTGGTGCAGGGAAAGAGTGTGTCAGTGCAGTATGTGAAGGGGGTGCATGTGTGTGTAGCATGTGTGGTGGAGGGAAGGAATGTGTCAGTGCACTATGTGAAGGGGGTACACTTGTGTGCAGCATGTGGGGCGGAGGGAAGGAAAGTGTCAGTGCAGTATGTGAAGAGGGTGCATGTTTGTGCAGCATGTGTGGTGGAGGGAAGGAGTGTGTCAGAGCAGTATGTAAAGGGGGTGCATGTGTGTGCAGCATGTGTGGTGGAGGGAAGGAATATGTCAGTGCAGTATGTGAAGGGTGTACGTGTGTGTGCAGCATGAGTGGTGGAGGAAAGGAATGTGTCAGTGCAGCATGTGAAGGAGTGCATGTGTGTGCAGCATGTGTGGTGGAGGGAAGGAATGTGTCAGTGCAGTATGTGAAGGGGGTGCATGTGTGAGCAGCGTGGATGGTGGAGGGAAGGAATGTGTCAGTGCAGTATGTGAACGGGATGCATGTGTGTGCAGCATGTGTGGTGGAGGGAAGGAATGTGTCAGTGCAGTACATGAAGGGGATGCATGTTTGTGCAGCATATGTGGTGGAGGGAAGGAATGTGTCACTGCAGCATGTGAAGTGCGTGCATGTGTGTGCAGCATGTGTGGTGGAGGGAAGGAATGTGTCAGTGCAGTATGTGAATGGGATGCATGTGTGCGCAGCATGTCTGGTGGAGGGAAGGAATGTGTCAGTGCAGTATGTGAAGTGGAAGCATTTGTGCGCAGCTTGTGTGGTGGAGGGAAGGAATGTGTCAGTGCAGTATGTGAACGGGATGCATGTGTGCGCAGTATGTGTGGTGGAGGTAAGGAATGTGTCAGTGCAGAATGTGAAGGGGATTCACATGTGCGCAGCATGTGTGGTGAGGGGAAGGAATATGTCAGTGCAGTATGTGAAGGGGATGCATGTGTGCGCAGCATGTGTGGTGGAGGGAAGGAATGTGTCAGTGCAGTATGTGAAGGCGATGCATGTGTACGCAGCATGTGTGGTGGAGGGAAGGAATATGTCAGTGCAGTATGTTAAAGGGATGCATGTGTGCGCAGCATGTGTGGTGGAGGGAAGGAATTTGTCAGTGCAGTATTTGAAGGGGTTGCATGTGTGTGCAGCATGTGTGGTGGAGGGAAGGAATGTGTCACTGCAGTATGTTAAAGGGATGCATGTGTGCGCAGCATGTTTGGCGGAGGGAAGGAATGTGTCGGTGCAGGATGTGAAGGGGATGCATGTGTGTGCAGCATGTGTGGTGCAGGGAAAGAGTGTGTCAGTGCATTATGTGAAGGGGGTGCATGTGTGTGCAGCATGTGTGGTGCAGGGAAAGAGTGTGTCAGTGCATTATGTGAAGGGGGTGCATGTGTGTGTAGCATGTGTGGTGGAGGGAAGGAATGTGTCAGTGCACTATGTGAAGGGGGTGCACTTGTGTGCAGCATGTGTGGCGGAGGGAAGGAAAGTGTCAGTGCAGTATGTGAAGTGGGTGCATGTTTGTGCAGCATGTGTGGTGGAGGGAACGAATGTGTCACTGCAGCATGTGAGTGGGGTGCATGTGTGTGCAGCAAGTGTGGTGGAGGGTAGGAGTGTGTCAGTACAGTATGTGAAGGGGTTGCATGTGTGTGCAGCATGTGCGGTTGAGGGGAGGAATGTGTCAGTACATTATGTGAAAGGGGTGCATGTGTGTGCAGCATGTTTGGTGGAGGGAAGGAATGTGTCAGTGCAGTATTTGAATGGGATGCATGTGTGTGCAGGATGTGTGGTGGAGGGAAGGAATGTGTCAGTGCACTATGTGAAGGGGGTGCACATGTGTGCAGCACGTGTGGCAGAGGGAAGGAAAGTGTCAGTGAAGTATATGAAGGAGGTGCATGTGTGCAAAGCATGTGTGGTGGAGGGAAGGAATGTGTCAGTGCAGTATGTGAAGGGGTTGCATGTGTGTGCAGCATGTGTGGTGGAGGGAAGGAATGTGTCAGTGCAGAATGTGAAGGGGATGCATGTGTGTGCAGCATGTTTGGTGGAGGAAAGGAATGTGTCAGTGCACTATGTGAAGGGGGTGCCCTTGTGTGCAGCATGTGTGGCGGAGGGAAGGAAAGTGTCAGTGCAGTATGTGTAGGGGGTGCATGTGTGTGCAGTATGTGTGGTGGAGGGAAGGTATGTGTCAGTGCACTATGTGAAGGGGGTGCACTTGTGTGCAGCATGTGTGGCGAAGGGAAGGAAAGTGTCAGTGCAGTATGTGAAGGGGTGCATGTTTGTGCAGCATGTGTGGTGGAGGGAAGGAGTGGGTCAGTGCAGTATGTGAAGGAGGTGCATGTGTGTGCAGCATGTGTGGTGGAGGGAAGGAATGTGTCAGTGCATTATGTGAAGGGGATGCATGTGTGTGCAGCATGTGTGGTGGAGGGAAGGAATGTGTCAGTGCAGTATGTGAAGGTTGTGCGTGTGTGTGCAGCATGAGTGGTGGAGGGAAGGAATGTGACAGTGCAGTATGTGAACGGGGTGCGTGTGTGAGCAGCATGGGTGGAGGAGGGAAGGAATGTGTCAGTGCAGTGTGTGAACGAGGTGCATGTGTGCGCAGCGTGTGTGGAGGAGGGAAGGAATGTGTCAGTGCAGTACATGAAGGGATGCATGTGTGTGCAGCATGTGTGGTTTAAGGAAGGAATGTGTCTGTGCAGTATGTGAAGGGGGTGCATGTGTGTGCAGCCTGTGCGGTGGAGGGAAGGAATGTGTCAGTGCAGTATGTGAAAGTGGTGCATTTGTGCAGAGCATGTGTGGTGGAGGGTAGGAATGAGTCAGTGCAGTATGTGAACGGGGTGCATGTGCGCGCCTCATGTGTGGTGGAGGGAAGGAATGTACCAGTGCAGTATGTGAACGGGGTGCATGTGTGTGCAGCATGTGTGGAGGAGGGAAGGAATGTGTCAGTGCAGTATGTGAAGGGGATGCATGATTATGCAGCCTGTGTGGAGGAGGGAAGGAATGTGTCAGTGCAGCATGTGAAGGGGGTGCATGTGTGTGCAGCATGTGTGGGGGAAGGAAGGATTGTTTCAGTGCAGTATGTGAAGGGGGTGCATGTGTGTGCAGCATTTGTGCTGGAGGGAAGGAATGTGTCAGTGCACTATGTGAAGGGGGTACACTTGTGTGCAGCATGTGGGGCGGAGGGAAGGAAAGTGTCAGTGCAGTATGTGAAGGGGGTGCATGTGTGTGCAGCATGTGTGGTGGAGGGAAGGAATGTGTCAGTGCAGTATGTGAAGGGGGTGCATGTGTGTGTAGCATGTGTGGTGGAGGGAAGGAATGTGTCAGTGCACTATGTGAAGGGGGTACACTTGTGTGCAGCATGTGGGGCGGAGGGAAGGAAAGTGTCAGTGCAGTATGTGAAGGGGGTGCATGTGTGTGCAGCATGTGTGGTGGAGGGAAGGAATGTGTCAGTGCAGTATGTGAAGGGCATGCATGTGTGCAGCATGTGTGGTGGAGGTAAGGAATGTGTCAGTGCAGTATGTTAAGGGGGTGCATGTGTGCGCAGCATGTGTGGTGGAGGTAAGGAATGTGTCAGTGCAGTATGTGAAGGGGATGCATGTGTGCACAGCATGTGTGGTGGAGGGAAGGAATGTGTCAGTGCAGAATGTGAAGGGGAAGCATTTGTGCACAGCATGTGTGGTGGAGGGAAGGAATGTGTCAGTGCAGTATGTGAAGGGGGTGCATGTGTGCGCAGTATGTGTGGTGGAGGGAAGGAATGTGTCAGTGCAGTATGTGAAGGGGATTCATGTGTGTGCAGCATGTGTGGTGGAGGGAAGGAATGTGTCAGTGCTGTATCTGACAGGGAGCATGTGTGTGCAGCATGTGTGGTGAGGGAAGGAATGTGTCAGTGCAGCCTGTGATGGGGGTGCATGTGTGCGCAGCATGTGTGGTGGAGGGAAGGAATGTGTCAGTGCAGTATGTGAAGGGTGTGCATGTGTGAGCAGCGTGGATGGTGGAGGGAAGGAATGTGTCACTGCAGCATGTGATGTGCGTGCATGTGTGTGCAGCATGTGTGGTGGAGGGAAGGAATGTGTCAGTGCAGTATGTGAAGGGGGTGTACTTGTGCGCAGCATGTGTGGTGGAGGGAAGGAATGAGTCAGTGCAGTATGTGAACGGGGTGCATGTGTGCCCAGAATGTGTGGTGGAGGGAAGGAATGTGCCAGTGCAGTATGTGAACGGGGTGCATGTGTGTGCAGCATGTGTGGTGGAGGGAAGGAATGTGTCAGTGCAGTATGTGAAGGCGATGCATGTGTACGCAGCATGTGTGGTGGAGGGAAGGAATGTGTCAGTGCAGTATGTGAAGTGGGTGCATGTGTGTACAGCATGTGTGGTGGAGGGAAGGAGTGCGTCAGTGCAGTATGTGAAGGTGGTGCATGTGTGTGCAGCATGTGTGGTGGAGGGAAGGAATGTGTCAGTGCATTATGTGAAGGGGATGCATGTGTGTGCAGCATGTGTGGTGGAGGGAAGGAATGTGTCAGTGCAGTATGTGAAGGTTGTGCGTGTGTGTGCAGCATGAGTGGTGGAGGGAAGGAATGTGTCAGTGCAGTATGTGAACGGGGTGCGTGTGTGAGCAGCATGGGTGGAGGAGGGAAGGAATGTGTCAGTGCAGTGTGTGAACGAGGTGCATGTGTGCGCAGCGTGTGTGGAGGAGGGAAGGAATGTGTCAGTGCAGTACATGAAGGGATGCATGTGTGTGCAGCATGTGTGGTTTAAGGAAGGAATGTGTCAGTGCAGTATGTGAAGGGGGTGCATGTGTGTGCAGCCTGTGCGGTGGAGGGATGGAATGTGTCAGTGCAGTATGTGAAAGTGGTGCATTTGTGCAGAGCATGTGTGGTGGAGGGTATGAATGAGTCAGTGAAGTATGTGAACGGGGTGCATGTGTGCGCATCATGTGTGGTGGAGGGAAGGAATGTACCAGTGCAGTATGTGAACGGGGTGCATGTGTGTGCAGCATGTGTGGAGGAGGGAAGGAATGTGTCAGTGCAGTATGTGAAGGGGATGCATGATTATGCAGCATGTGTGGAGGAGGGAAGGAATGTGTCAGTGCAGCATGTGAAGGGGGTGCATGTGTGTGCAGCATGTGTGGGGGAAGGAAGGATTGTGTCAGTGCAGTATGTGAAGGGGGTGCATGTGTGTGCAGCATTTGTGCTGGAGGGAAGGAATGTGTCAGTGCAGTATGTGAAGGGCATGCATGTGTGCAGCATGTGTGGTGGAGGTAAGGAATGTGTCAGTGCAGTATGTTAAGGGGGTGCATGTGTGCGCAGCATGTGTGGTGGAGGTAAGGAATGTGTCAGTGCAGTATGTGAAGGGGATGCATGTGTGCACAGCATGTGTGGTGGAGGGAAGGAATGTGTCAGTGCAGAATGTGAAGGGGAAGCATTTGTGCACAGCATGTGTGGTGGAGGGAAGGAATGTGTCAGTGCAGTATGTGAAGGGGGTGCATGTGTGCGCAGTATGTGTGGTGGAGGGAAGGAATGTGTCAGTGCAGTATGTGAAGGGGATTCATGTGTGTGCAGCATGTGTGGTGGAGGGAAGGAATGTGTCAGTGCTGTATCTGACAGGGAGCATGTGTGTGCAGCATGTGTGGTGAGGGAAGGAATGTGTCAGTGCAGCCTGTGATGGGGGTGCATGTGTGCGCAGCATGTGTGGTGGAGGGAAGGAATGTGTCAGTGCAGTATGTGAAGGGTGTGCATGTGTGAGCAGCGTGGATGGTGGAGGGAAGGAATGTGTCAGTGCAGTATGTGAACGGGATGCATGTGTGTGCAGCATGTGTGGTGGAGGGAAGGAATGTGTCAGTGCAGTACATGAAGGGGATGCATGTGTGTGCAGCATATGTGGTGGAGGGAAGGAATGTGTCACTGCAGCATGTGATGTGCGTGCATGTGTGTGCAGCATGTGTGGTGGAGGGAAGGAATGTGTCAGTGCAGTATGTGAAGGGGGTGTACTTGTGCGCAGCATGTGTGGTGGAGGGAAGGAATGAGTCAGTGCAGTATGTGAACGGGGTGCATGTGTGCCCAGAATGTGTGGTGGAGGGAAGGAATGTGCCGGTGTAGTATGTGAACGGGGTGCATGTGTGTGCAGCATGTGTGGTGGAGGGAAGGAATGTGTCAGTGCAGTATGTGAAGGCGATGCATGTGTACGCAGCATGTGTGGTGGAGGGAAGGAATGTGTCAGTGCAGTATGTGAAGTGGGTGCATGTGTGTACAGCATGTGTGGTGGAGGGAAGGAATGTGTCAGTACAGCATGTGAAGGGGGTGTATGTGTGTGCAGCATGTGTGGGGGAGGGAAGGATTGTGTCAGTACAGTATGTGAAGGGTGTGCATGTGTGTGCAGCATGTGTGCTGGAGGGAAGGAATGTGTCAGTGCAGTATGTGAAGGGGATGCATTGTGTGCAGCACGTGTGGTGGAGGGAAGGAATGTTTCAGTGCAGTGTATGAATGGGAAGCATGTGTGCGCAGCATGTCTGGTGGAGGGAAGGAATGTGTCAGTGCAGTATGTGAAGTGGAAGCATTTGTGCGCAGCTTGTGTGGTGGAGGGAAGGAATGTGTCAGTGCAGTATGTGAACGGGATGCATGAGTGCGCAGTATGTGTGGTGGAGGGAAGGAATGTGTCAGTGCAGAATGTGAAGGGGATTCATCTGTGTGCAGCATGTGACGTGGTGGGAAGGAATGTGTCAGTGCTGTATGTGACGGGGAGCATGTGTGTGCAGCATGTGTGGTGGAGGGAAGGAATGTGTCAGTGCAGCATGTGTTAGGGGTGCATGTGTGTGCAGCATGTGTGGTGGAGGGAATGAATGTGTCAGTGCAGTATGTGACGGGTATGCATGTGTGCGCAGCATGTGTTGTGGGTGTAAGGAATGTGTCAGAGCAGTACGTGAACTGGATGAATGTGTGCGCAACATGTGTGGTGAAGGGAAGGGATGTGTCAGTGCAGTATGTGAAGGGGATGCATGTGTGCGCAGCATTTGTGGTGGAGGGAAGGAATGTGTCAGTGCAGTATGTGAAGGCGATGCATGTGTACGCATCATGTGTGGTGGAAGGAAGGAATGTGTCAGTGCAGTATGTTAAAGGGATGCATGTGTGCGCAGCATGTGTGGTGGAGGGAAGGAATGTGTCAGTGCAGCATGTGAAGGGGGTGCATGTGTGTGCAGCATGTGTGGTGTAGGGAACGAATGTGTCAGTGCAGCATTTGAGGGGGGTGCATGTGTGTGCAGCATGTGTGGTGGAGGGAAGGAATGTGTCAGTACATTATGTGAAAGGGGTGCATGTGTGTTCCGCATGTTTGGTGGAGGGAAGGAATGTGTCAGTGCAGTATGTGAAGGGGATGCATGTGTGTGCAGCATGTGTGGTGAGGGAAGGAATGTGTCAGTGCAGCCTGTGATGGGGGTGCATGTGTATGCAGCATGTGTGGTGGGGGGAAGGAATGTGTCAGTGCAGTATGTGAAGGGGGTGTATTTGTGCGCAGCATGTGTGGTGGAGGGAAGGAATGAGTCAGTGCAATATGTGAAGGGGATGCATGTGTGCGCAGCATGTGTGGTGGAGGGAAGGAATGTGTCAGTGCAGTATGTGAAGGCGATGCATGTGTACGCAGCATGTGTGGTGGAGGTAAGGAATGTGTCAGTGCAGTATGTGAAGGGGATGCATGTGTGCGCAGCATATGTGGTGGAGGGAAGGAATGTGTCAGTGCAGTATGTGAAGGGGGTGTATTTGTGCGCAGCATGTGTGGTGGAGGGAAGGAATGAGTCAGTGCAGTATGTGAAGGGGATGCATGTGTGCGCAGCATGTGTGGTGGAGGGAAGGAATGTGTCAGTGCAGTATGTGAAGACGATGCATGTGTACGCAGCATGTGTGGTGGAGGTAAGGAATGTGTCAGTGCAGCATGTGATGGGGGTGCATGTGTGTGCAGCATGTGTGGTGGAGGGAAGGAATGTGTCAGTGCAGTATGTGACGGGTATGCATGTGTGCGCAGCATGTGTTGTGGGTGTAAGGAATGTGTCAGTGCAGTATGTGAACGGGATGAATGTGTGCGCAACATGTGTGGTGAAGGGAAGGAATGTGTCAGTGCAGTATGTGAAGGGGATGCATGTGTACCCATCATGTGTGGTGGAGGGAAGGAATGTGTCAGTGCAGTATGTTAAAGGGATGCATGTGTGCGCAGCATGTGTGGTGAGGGGAAGGAATGTGTCAGTGCAGTATGTGAAGGGGATGCATGTGTGCGCAGCATGTGTGGTGGATGGAAGGAATGTGTCAGTGCAGTATGTGAAGGCGATGCATGTGTACGCAGCATGTGTGGTGGAGGGAAGGAATGTGTCAATGCAGTATGTTAAAGGGATGCATGTGTGCGCACCATGTGTGGTGGAGGGAAGGAATGTGTCAGTGCAGTATGTGAAGGGGTTGCACGTGTGTGCAGCATGTGTGGTGTAGGGAAGGAATGTGTCAGTGCAGCATGTGAGGGGGGTGCATGTGTGTGCAGCATGTGTGGTGGAGGGTAGGAGTGTGTCAGTACAGTAAGTGAAGGGGTTGCATGTGTGTGCAGCATGTGTGGTGGAGGGAAGCAATGTGTCAGTGCACTATGTGAAGGGGGTACACTTGTGTGCAGCATGTGGGGCGGAGGGAAGGAAAGTGTCAGTGCAGTATGTGAAGGGGGTGCATGTTTGTGCAGCATGTGTGGTGGAGGGAAGGAGTGTGTCAGAGCAGTATGTAAAGGGGGTGCATGTGTGTGCAGCATGTGTGGTGGAGGGAAGGAATGTGTCAGTGCAGTATGTGAAGGGTGTACGTGTGTGTGCAGCATGAGTGGTGGAGGAAAGGAATGTGTCAGTGCAGCATGTGAAGGAGTGCATGTGTGTGCAGCATGTGTGGTGGAGGGAAGAAATGTGTCAGTGCAGTATGTGAAGGGGGTGCATGTGTGAGCAGCGTGGATGGTGGAGGGAAGGAATGTGTCAGTGCAGTATGTGAACGGGATGCATGTGTGTGCAGCATGTGTGGTGGAGGGAAGGAATGTGTCAGTGCAGTACATGAAGGGGATGCATGTGTGTGCAGCATATGTGGTGGAGGGAAGGAATGTGTCACTGCAGCATGTGAAGTGCGTGCATGTGTGTGCAGCATGTGCGGTGGAGTGAAGGAATGTGTCAGTGCAGTATATGAAAGGGTGTATTTGTGCGCAGCATGTGTGGTGGAGGGAAGGAATGAGTCAGTGCATTATGTGAACGGGGTGCATGTGTGCCCAGAATGTGTGGTGGAGGGAAGGAAAGTGCCAGTGAAGTATGTGAACGGGGTGCATGTGTGTACAACATGTGTGGTGGAGGGAAGGAATGTGTCAGTAGAGCATGTGAAGGGGGTGCATGTGTGTGCAGCATGTGTGGGGGAGGGAAGGATTGTGTCAGTACAGTATGTGAATGGTGTGCATGTGTGTGCAGCATGTGTGCTGGAGGGAAGGAATGTGTCAGTGCAGTATGTGAAGGGGATGCATTGTGTGCAGCACGTGTGGTGGAGGGAAGGAATGTGTCAGTGCAGTATGTGAATGGGATGCATGTGTGCGCAGCATGTCTGGTGGAGGGAAGGAATGTGTCAGTGCAGTATGTGAAGTGGAAGCATTTGTGCGCAGCTTGTGTGGTGGAGGGAAGGAATGTGTCAGTGCAGTATGTGAACGGGATGCATGTGTGCGCAGTATGTGTGGTGGAGGTAAGGAATGTGTCAGTGCAGAATGTGAAGGGGATTCATGTGTGTGCAGCATGTGAGGTGGTGGGTAGGAATGTGTCAGTGCTGTATGTGACGGGGAGCATGTGTGTGCAGCATGTGTGGTGGAGGGAAGGAATGTGTCAGTGCAGCATGTGTTAGGGGTGCATGTGTGTGCAGCATGTGTGGTGGAGGGAAGGAATGTGTCAGTGCAGTATGTGACGGGTATGCATGTGTGCGCAGCATGTGTTGTGGGTGTAAGGAATGTGTCAGAGCAGTATGAACTGGATGAATGTGTGCGCAACATGTGTGGTTAAGGGAAGGGATGTGTCAGTGCAGTATGTGAAGGGGATGCATGTGTGCGCAGCATTTGTGGTGGAGGGAAGGAATGTGTCAGTGCAGTTATGAAGGCGATGCATGTGTACGCATCATGTGTGGTGGAAGGAAGGAATGTGTCAGTGCAGTATGTTAAAGGGATGCATGTGTGCGCAGCATGTGTGGTGGAGGGAACGAATGTGTCAGTGCAGCATTTGAGGGGGGTGCATGTGTGTGCAGCATGTGTGGTGGAGGGTAGGAGTGTGTCAGTACAGTATGTGAAGGGGTTGCATGTGTGTGCAACATGTGCGGTGGAGGGGAGGAATGTGTGAGTACATTATGTGAAAGGGGTGCATGTGTGTGCCGCATGTTTGGTGGAGGGAAGGAATGTGTCAGTGCAGTATGTGAAGGGGATGCATGTGTGTGCAGCATGTGTGGTGGAGGGAAGGAATGTGTCAGTGCACTATGGGAAGGGTGTGCACTTGTGTGCAGCATGTTTGGGGAAGGAAAGGAATGTGTCAGTGAAGTATGTGAAGGGGATGCATGTGTGTGCAGCATGTGTGGTGGAGGGAAGGAATGTGTCAGTGCAGTATGTGACGGGTATGCATGTGTGCGCAGCATGTGTTGTGGGTGTAAGGAATGTGTCAGAGCAGTATGTGAACTGGATGAATGTGTGCGCAACATGTGTGGTGAAGGGAAGGGATGTGTCAGTGCAGTATGTGAAGGGGATGCATGTGTGCGCAGCATTTGTGGTGGAGGGAAGGAATGTGTCAGTGCAGTATGTGAAGGCGATGCATGTGTACTCATCATGTGTGGTGGAAGGAAGGAATGTGTCAGTGCAGTATGTTAAAGGGATGCATGTGTGCGCAGCATGTGTGGTGGAGGGAAGGAATGTGTCAGTGCAGTATGTGAAGGGGGTGCATGTGTGCGCCTCATGTGTGGTGGAGGGAAGGAATGTACCAGTGCAGTATGTGAACGGGGTGCATGTGTGTGCAGCATGTGTGGAGGAGGGAAGGAATGTGTCAGTGCAGTATGTGAAGGGGATGCATGATTATGCAGCATGTGCGGAGGAGGGAAGGAATGTGTCAGTGCAGCATGTGAAGGGGGTGCATGTGTGTGCAGCATGTGTGGGGGAAGGAAGGATTATGTCAGTGCAGTATGTGAAGGGGGTGCATGTGTGTGCAGCATTTGTGCTGGAGGGAAGGAATGTGTCAGTGCAGTATGTGAAGGGCATGCATGTGAGCAGCATGTGTGGTGGAGGGAAGGAATGTGTCAGTGCAGTATGTTAAGGGGGTGCATGTGTGCGCAGCATGTGTGGTGGAGGTAAGGAATGTGTCAGTGCAGTATGTGAAGGGCATGCATGTGAGCAGCATGTGTGGTGGAGGGAAGGAATGTGTCAGTGCAGAATGTGAAGGGGATTCATCTGTGTGCAGCATGTGACGTGCTGGGAAGGAATGTGTCAGTGCTGTATGTGACAGGGAGCATGTGTGTGCAGCATGTGTGGTGAGGGAAGGAATGTGTCAGTGCAGCCTGTGATGGGGTTGCATGTGTGTGCAGCATGTGTGGTGGAGGGAAGGAATGTGTCATTGCAGTATGTGAAGGGGGTGTATTTGTGCGCAGCATGTGTGGTGGAGGGAAGGAATGAGTCAGTGCAGTATGTGAAGGGGATGCATGTGTGCACAGCATGTGTGGTGGAGGGAAGGAATGTGTCAGTGCAGTATGTTAAAGGGATGCATGTGTGCGCAGCATGTGTGGTGGAGGGAAGGAATGTGTCAGTGCAGTATGTGAAGGGGGTGCATGTGTGCGCCTCATGTGTGGTGGAGGGAAGGAATGTACCAGTGCAGTATGTGAACGGGGAAGCATTTGTGCACAACATGTGTGGTGGAGGGAAGGAATGTGTCAGTGCAGTATGTGAACGGGATGCATGTGTGCGCAGTATGTGTGGTGGAAGGAAGGAATGTGTCAGTGCAGTATGTGAAGGGGATTCATGTGTGTGCAGCATGTGAGGTGGAGGGAAGGAATGTGTCAGTGCTGTATGTGACGGGGAGCATGTGTGTGCAGCATGTGTGGTGGAGGGAAGGAATGTGTCAGTGCAGCATGTGATGGGGGTGCATGTGTGTGCAGCATGTGTGGTGGAGGCTGGAATGTGTCAGTGCAGTATGTGACGGGTATGCATGTGTGCGCAGCATGTGTTGTGGGTGTAAGGAATGTGTCAGTGCAGTATGTGAACGGGATGAATGTGTGCGCAACATGTGTGGTGAAGGGAAGGAATGTGTCAGTGCAGTATGTGAAGGGGATGCATGTGTGCGCAGCATGTGTGGTTGAGGCAAGGAATGTGTCAGTGCAGTATTGAAGGCGATGCATGTGTACGCATCATGTGTGTTGGAGGGAAGGAATGTGTCAGTGCAGTATGTTAAAGGGATGCATGTGTGCGCAGCATGTGTGGTGAGGGGAAGGAATGTGTCAGTGCAGTATGTGAAGGGGATGCATGCGTGCGCAGCATGTGTGGTGGATGGAAGGAATGTGTCAGTGCAGTATGTGAAGGCGATGCATGTGTACGCAGCATGTGTGGTGGAGGGAAGGAATGTGTCAATGCAGTATGTTAAAGGGATGCATGTGTGCGCACCATTTGTGGTGGAGGGAAGGAATGTGTCAGTGCAGTATGTGAAGGGGTTGCACGTGTGTGCACCATGTGTGGTGTAGGGAAGGAATGTGTCAGTGCAGCATGTGAGGGGGGTGCATGTGTGTGCAGCATGTGTGGTGGAGGGTAGGAGTGTGTCAGTACAGTATGTGAAGGGGTTGCATGTGTGTGCAGCATGTGCGGTGGAGGGGAAGAATGTGTCAGTGCATTATGTGAAAGGGGTGCATGTGTGTGCAGCATGTTTGGCGGAGGGAAGGAATGTGTCAGTGCAGTATGTGAAGGGGATGCATGTGTGTGCAGCATGTGTGGTGCAGGGAAAGAATGTGTCAGTGCAGTATGTGAAGGGGTTGCATGTGTGTGTAGCATGTGTGGTGGAGGGAAGGAATGTGTCAGTGCACTATGGGAAGGGGGTACACTTGTGTGCAGCATGTGGGGCGGATGGAAGGAAAGTGTCAGTGCAGTATGTGAAGGGGGTGCATGTTTGTGCAGCATGTGTGGTGGAGGGAAGGAGTGTGTCAGAGCAGTGTGTAAAGGGGGTGCATGTGTGTGCAGCATGTGTGGTGGAGGGAAGGAATGTGTCAGTGCAGTATATGAAGGGTGTACGTGTGTGTGCAGCATGAGTGGTGGAGGAAAGGAATGTGTCAGTGTAGCATGTGAAGGAGTGCATGTGTGTGTGCAGCATGTGTGGTGGAGGGAAGGAATGTGTCAGTGCAGTATGTGAAGGGGGTGCATGTGTGAGCAGCGTGGATGGTGGAGGGAAGGAATGTGTCAGTGCAGTATGTGAACGGGATGCATGTGTGTGTGCAGCATGTGTGGTGGAGGGAAGGAATGTGTCAGTGCAGTACATGAAGGGGATGCATGTGTGTGCAGCATATGTGGTGGAGGGAAGTAATGTGTCACTGCAGCATGTGAAGTGCGTGCATGTGTGTGCAGCATGTGCGGTGGAGGGAAGGAATGTGTCAGTGCAGTATGTGAAGGGGGTGTACTTGTGCGCAGCATGTGTGGTGGAGGGAAGGAATGAGTCAGTGCAGTATGTGAACGGGGTGCATGTGTGCCCAGCATGTGTGGTGGAGGGAAGGAATGTGTCAGTGCAGTATGTGAACGGGGTGCATGTGTGTGCAGCATGTGTGGTGGAGGGAAGGAATGTGTCAGTGCAGTATGTGAAGGCGATGCATGTGTACGCAGCATGTGTGGTGGAGGGAAGGAATGTGTCAGTGCAGTATGTGAAGTGGGTGCATGTGTGTACAGCATGTGTGGTAGAGGGAAGGAATGTGTCAGTACAGCATGTGAAGGGGGTGCATGTGTGTGCAGCATGTGTGGGGGAGGGAAGGATTGTGTCAGTACAGTATGTGAAGGGTGTGCATGTGTGTGCAGCATGTGTGCTGGAGGGAAGGAATGTGTCAGTGCAGTATGTGAAGGGGATGCATTGTGTGCAGCACGTGTGGTGGAGGGAAGGAATGTGTCAGTGCAGTATGTTAAGGGGGTGCATGTGTGCGCAGCATGTGTGGTGGAGTTAAGGAATGTGTCAGTGCAGTAAGTGAATGGGATGCATGTGTGCGCAGCATGTCTGGTGGAGGGAAGGAATGTGTCAGTGCAGTATGTGAACTGGAAGCATTTGTGCGCAGCTTGTGTGGTGGAGGGAAGGAATGTGCCAGTGCAGTATGTGAACGGGGTGCATGTGTGTGCAGCATGTGTGCTGGAGGGAAGGAATGTGTCAGTGCAGTATGTGAAGGGGATGCATTGTGTGCAGCACGTGTGGTGGAGGGAAGGAATGTGTCAGTGCAGTATGTTAAGGGGGTGCATGTGTGCGCAGCATGTGTGGTGGAGTTAAGGAATGTGTCAGTGCAGTATGTGAACGGGATGCATGTGTGCACAGTATGTGTGGTGGAGGGAAGGAATGTGTCAGTGCAGAATGTGAAGGGGATTCATCTGTGTGCAGCATGTGACGTGCTGGGAAGGAATGTGTCAGTGCTGTATGTGACGGGGAGTATGTGTGTGCAGCATGTGTGGTGGAGGGAAGGAATGTGTCAGTGCAGCATGTGTTAGGGGTGCATGTGTGTGCAGCATTTGTGGTGGATGGAAGGAATGTGTCAGGGCAGTATGTGAAGGCGATGCATGTGTACGCTTCATGTGTGGTGGAAGGAAGGAATGTGTCAGTGCAGTATGTTAAAGGGATGCATGTGTGCGCAGCATGTGTTGTGGAGGGAAGGAATGTGTCAGTGCAGCATGTGAAGGGGGTGCATGTGTGTGCAGCATGTGTGGTGTAGGGAACGAATGTGTCAGTGCAGCATTTGAGGGGGGGTGCATGTGTGTGCAGCATGTGTGGTGGAGGGTAGGAGTGTGGCAGTACAGTATGTGAAGGGGTTGCATGTGTGTGCAGCATGTGCGATGGAGGGGAGGAATGTGTCAGTGCAGTATGTGAAGGCGTTGCACGTGTGTGCAGCATGTGTGGTGTAGGGAAGGAATGTGTCAATGCAGTATGTGAAGGGGATGCATGTGTGTGCAGCATGTGTGGTGATGTAAGGAATGTGTCAGTGCAGCCTGTGATGGGGGTGCATGTGTATGCAGCATGTGTGGTGGAGGGAAGGAATGTGTCAGTGCAGTATGTGAAGGGGGTGCATGTGTGTGTAGCATGTGTGGTGGAGGGAAGGAATGAATCAGTGCAGTATGTGAAGGGGATGAATGTCTACGCAACATGTGTGGTGAAGGGAAGGAATGTGTCAGTGCAGTATGTGAAGGGGATGCATGTGTGCACAGCATGAGGGGTGGAGGCAAGGAATGGGTCAGTGCAGTATTGAAGGCGATGCATGTGTACGCATCATGTGTGGTGGAGGGAAGGAATGTGTCAGTGCAGTATGTTAAAGGGATGCATTTGTGTGCAGCATGTGTGGTGAGGGGAAGGAATGTGTCAGTGCAGTATGTGAAGGGGATGCATGTGTGCGCAGCATGTGTGGTGGATGGAAGGAATGTGTCAGTGCAGTATGTGAAGGCGATGCATGTGTACGCAGCATGTGTGGTGGAGGGAAGGAATGTGTCAATGCAGTATGTTAAAGGGATGCATGTGTGCGCACCATGTGTGGTGGAGGGAAGGAATGTGTCAGTGCAGTATGTGAAGGGGTTGCACGTGTGTGCAGCATGTGTGGTGTAGGGAAGGAATGTGTCAATGCAGTATGTGAAGGGGATGCATGTGTGTGCAGCATGTGTGGTGCAGGGAAAGAGTGTGTCAGTGCAGTATGTGAAGAGGGTGCATGTGTGTGTAGCATGTGTGGTGGAGGGAAGGAATGTGTCAGTGCACTATG
Organism: Jaculus jaculus; assembly: GCF_020740685.1. Lineage (NCBI taxonomy): Eukaryota > Metazoa > Chordata > Mammalia > Rodentia > Dipodidae > Jaculus > Jaculus jaculus. Next base: position 38,264,771 of record NC_059109.1, on the reverse strand, counting down.
TGAAGGGGGTACACTTGTGTGCAGCATGTGGGGCGGAGGGAAGGAAAGTGTCAGTGCAGTATGTGAAGGGGGTGCATGTTTGTGCAGCATGTGTGGTGGAGGGAAGGAGTGTGTCAGAGCAGTATGTAAATGGGGTGCATGTGTGTGCAGCATGTGTGGTGGAGGGAAGGAATGTGTCAGTGCAGTATGTGAAGGGTGTACGTGTGTGTGCAGCATGAGTGGTGGAGGAAAGGAATGTGTCAGTGCAGCATGTGAAGGAGTGCATGTGTGTGCAGCATGTGTGGTGGAGGGAAGGAATGTGTCAGTGCAGTATGTGAAGGGGGTGCATGTGTGAGCAGCGTGGATGGTGGAGGGAAGGAATGTGTCAGTGCAGTATGTGAACGGGATGCATGTTTGTGTGCAGCATGTGTGGTGGAGGGAAGGAATGTTTCAGTGCAGTACATGAAGGGGATGCATGTGTGTGCAGCATATGTGGTGGAGGGAAGGAATGTGTCACTGCAGCATGTGAAGTGCGTGCATGTGTGTGCAGCATGTGCGGTGGAGGGAAGGAATGTGTCAGTGCAGTATATGAAAGGGTGTATTTGTGCGCAGCATGTGTGGTGGAGGGAAGGAATGAGTCAGTGCAGTATGTGAACGGGGTGCATGTGTGCCCAGAATGTGTGGTGGAGGGAAGGAATGTGCCAGTGCAGTATGTGAACGGGGTGCATGTGTGTGCAGCATGTGTGGTGGAGGAAAGGAATGTGTCAGTGCAGTATGTGAAGGCGATGCATGTGTACGCAGCATGTGTGGTGGAGGGAAGGAATGTGTCAATGCAGTATGTGAAGGGGGTGCATGTGTGTACAGCATGTGTGGTGGAGGGAAGGAATGTGTCAGTACAGCATGTGAAGGGGGTGCATGTGTGTGCAGCATGTGTGGGGGAGGGAAGGATTGTGTCAGTACAGTATGTGAAGGGTGTGCATGTGTGTGCAGCATGTGTGCTGGAGGGAAGGAATGTGTCAGTGCTGTATGTGAAGGGGATGCATTGTGTGCAGCACGTGTGGTGGAGGGAAAGAATGTGTCAGTGCAGTATGTTAAGGGGGTGCATGTGTGCGCAGCATGTGTGGTGGAGTTAAGGAATGTGTCAGTGCAGTATGTGAATGGGATGCATGTGTGCGCAGCATGTCTGGTGGAGGGAAGGAATGTTTCAGTGCAGTATGTGAAGTGGAAGCATTTGTGCGCAGCTTGTGTGGTAGAGGGAAGGAATGTGTCAGTGCAGTATGTGAACGGGATGCATGTGTGCGCAGTATGTGTGGTGGAGGTAAGGAATGTGTCAGTGCAGAATGTGAAGGGGATTCATGTGTGTGCAGCATGTGAGGTGGTGGGAAGGAATGTGTCAGTGCTGTATGTGACGGGGAGCATGTGTGTGCAGCATGTGTGGTGGAGGGAAGGAATGTGTCAGTACAGCATGTGTTAGGGGTGCATGTGTGTGCAGCATGTGTGGTGGAGGGAAGGAATGTGTCAGTGCAGTATGTGACGGGTATGCATGTGTGCGCAGCATGTGTTGTGGGTGTAAGGAATGTGTCAGAGCAGTATGTGAACTGGATGAATGTGTGCGCAACATGTGTGGTGAAGGGAAGGGATGTGTCAGTGCAGTATGTGAAGGGGATGCATGTGTGCGCAGCATTTGTGGTGGAGGGAAGGAATGTGTCAGTGCAGTATGTGAAGTCGATGCATGTGTATGAATCATGTGTGGTGGAAGGAAGGAATGTGTCAGTGCAGTATGTTAAAGGGATGCATGTGTGCGCAGCATGTGTGGTGGAGGGAAGGAATGTATCAGTGCAGTATGTGAAGGGGGTGCATGTGTGTGCAGCATGTGTGGTGTAGGGAACGAATGTGTCAGTGCAGCATTTGAGGGGGGTGCATGTGTGTGCAGCATGTGTGGTGGAGGGTAGGAGTGTGTCAGTACAGTATGTGAAGGGGTTGCCTGTGTGTGCAGCATGTGCGGTGGAGGAGAGGAGTGTGTCAGTACATTATGTGAAAGGGGTGCATGTGTGTGCCGCATGTTTGGTGGAGGGAAGGAATGTGTCAGTGCAGTATGTTTAGGGGATGCATGTGTGTGCAGCATGTGTGGTGGAGGGAAGGAATGTGTCAGTGCAGTATGTGAAGGGGGTGTATTTGTGCGCAGCATGTGTGGTGGAGGGAAGGAATGCGTCAGTGCAGTATGTGAAGGGGATGCATGTGTGCGCAGCATGTGTGGTGGAGGGAAGGAATGTGTCAGTGCAGTATGTGAAGGCGATGCATGTGTACGCAGCATGTGTGGTGGAGGTAAGGAATGTGTCAGTGCAGTATATGAAGGGGATGCATGTGTGCGCAGCATGTCTGGTGGAGGGAAGGAATGTACACTGCAGTATGTGAAGGGGAAGCATTTGTGCGCAGCATATGTGGTGGAGGGAAGGAATGTGTCAGTGCAGTATGTGAACGGGATGCATGTGTGCGCAGTATGTGTGGTGGAAGGAAGGATGTGTCAGTGCAGTATGTGAAGGGGATTCATGTGTGTGTAGCATGTGAGGTAGAGGGAAGGAATGTGTCAGTGCTGTATGTGACGGGGAGCATGTGTGTGCAGCATGTGTGGTGGAGGGAAGGAATGTGTCAGTGCAGCATGTGATGGGGGTGCATGTGTGTGCAGCATGTGTGGTGGAGGGAAGGAATGTGTCAGTGCAGTATGTGACGGGTATGCATGTGTGCGCAGCATGTGTTGTGGGTGTAAGGAATGTGTCAGAGCAGTACGTGAACTGGATGAATGTGTGCGCAACAAGTGTGGTGAAGGGAAGGGATGTGTCACTGCAGTATGTGAAGGGGATGCATGTGTGCGCAGCATGTGTTGTGGGTGTAAGGAATGTGTCAGTGCAGTATTTGAATGGGATGAATGTGTGCGCAACATGTGTGGTGAAGGGAAGGAATGTGTCAGTGCAGTATGTGAAGGCGATGCATGTGTACGCAGCATGTGTGGTGGAGGTAAGGAATGTGTCAGTGCAGTATATGAAGGGGATGCATGTGTGCGCAGCATGTATGGTGGAGGGAAGGAATGTACACTGCAGTATGTGAAGTGGAAGCATTTGTGCGCAGCATGTGTGGTGGAGGGAAGGAATGTGTCAGTGCAGTATGTGAACGGGATGCATGTGTGCGCAGTATGTGTGGTGGAAGGAAGGATGTGTCAGTGCAGTATGTGAAGGGGATTCATGTGTGTGTAGCATGTGAGGTAGAGGGAAGGAATGTGTCAGTGCTGTATGTGACGGGGAGCATGTGTGTGCAGCATGTGTGGTGGAGGGAAGGAATGTGTCAGTGCAGCATGTGATGGGGGTGCATGTGTGTGCAGCATGTGTGGTGGAGGCTGGAATGTGTCAGTGCAGTATGTGACGGGTATGCATGTGTGCGCAGCATGTGTTGTGGGTGTAAGGAATGTGTCAGTGCAGTATTTGAACGGGATGAATGTGTGCGCAACATGTGTGGTGAAGGGAAGGAATGTGTCAGTGCAGTATGTGAAGGGGATGCATGTGTGCGCAGCATGTGTGGTGGAGGTAAGGAATGTGTCAGTGCAGTATTGAAAGCGATGCATATGTATGCATCATGTGTGGTGGAGGGAAGGAATGTGTCAGTGCAGTATGTTAAAGGGATGCATGTGTGAGCATCATGTGTGGTGAGGGGAAGTAATGTGTCAGAGCAGTATGTGAAGGGGATGCATGTGTGCGCAGCATGTGTGGTGGATGGAAGGAATGTGTCAGTGCAGTATGTGAAGGCGATGCATGTGTACGCAGCATGTGTGGTGGAGGGAAGGAATGTGTCAATGCAGTATGTTAAAGGGATGCATGTGTGCGCACCATGTGTGGTGGAGGGAAGGAATGTGTCAGTGCAGTATGTGAAGGGGTTGCACGTGTGTGCAGCATGTGTGGTGTAGGGAAGGACTGTGTCAGTGCAGCATGTGAGGGGGGTGCATGTGTGTGCAGCATGTGTGGTGGAGGGTAGGAATGTGTCAGTACAGTATGTGAAGGGGTTGCATGTGTGTGCAGCATGTGCGGTGGAGGGGAAGAATGTGTCAGTGCATTATGTGAAAGGGGTGCATGTGTGTGCAGCATGTTTGGCGGAGGGAAGGAATGTGTCAGTGCAGTATGTGAAGGGGATGCATGTGTGTGGAGCATGTGTGGTGCAGGGAAAGAGTGTGTCAGTGCAGTATGTGAAGGGGGTGCATGTGTGTGTAGCATGTGTGGTGGAGGGAAGGAATGTGTCAGTGCACTATGTGAAGGGGGTACACTTGTGTGCAGCATGTGGGGCGGAGGGAAGGAAAGTGTCAGTGCAGTATGTGAAGGGGGTGCATGTGTGTGCAGCATGTGTGGTGGAGGGAAGGAATGTGTCAGTGCAGTATGTGAAGGGTGTACGTGTGTGTGCAGCATGAGTGGTGGAGGAAAGGAATGTGTCAGTGCAGCATGTGAAGGAGTGCATGTGTGTGCAGCATGTGTGGTGGAGGGAAGGAATGTGTCAGTGTAGTATGTGAAGGGGGTGCATGTGTGAGCAGCGTGGATGGTGGAGGGAAGGAATGTGTCAGTGCAGTATGTGAACGGGATGCATGTGTGTGCAGCATGTGTGGTGGAGGGAAGGAATGTGTCAGTGCAGTACCTGAAGGGGATGCATGTGTGTGCAGCATATGTGGTGGAGGGAAGGAATGTGTCACTGCAGCATGTGAAGTGCGTGCATGTGTGTGCAGCATGTGCGGTGGAGGGAAGGAATGTGTCAGTGCAGTATATGAAAGGGTGTATTTGTGCGCAGCATGTGTGGTGGAGGGAAGGAATGAGTCAGTGCAGTATGTGAACGGGGTGCATGTGTGCCCAGAATGTGTGGTGGAGGGAAGGAATGTGCCAGTGCAGTATGTGAACGGGGTGCATATGTGTGCAGCATGTGTGGTGGAGGAAAGGAATGTGTCAGTGCAGTATGTGAAGGCGATGCATGTGTACGCAGCATGTGTGGTGGAGGGAAGGAATGTGTCAGTGCAGTATGTGAAGGGGGTGCATGTGTGTACAGCATGTGTGGTGGAGGGAAGGAATGTGTCAGTACAGCATGTGAAGGGGGTGCATGTGTGTGCAGCATGTGTGGGGGAGGGAAGGATTGTGTCAGTACAGTATGTGAAGGGTGTGCATGTGTGTGCAGCATGTGTGCTGGAGGGAAGGAATGTGTCAGTGCAGTATGTGAAGGGGATGCATTGTGTGCAGCACGTGTGGTGGAGGGAAGGAATGTGTCAGTGCATATGTTAAGGGGGGCATGTGTGCGCAGCATGTGTGGTGGAGGGAAGGAATGTGTCAGTGCAGTATGTGAAGGCGATGCATGTGTACGCAGCATGTGTGGTGGAGTTAAGGAATGTGTCAGTGCAGTATGTGAATGGGATGCATGTGTGCGCAGCATGTCTGGTGGAGGGAAGGAATGTGTCAGTGCAGTATGTGAAGTGGAAGCATTTGTGCGCAGTATGTGTGGTGGAGGTAAGGAATGTGTCAGTGCAGAATGTGAAGGGGATTCATGTGTGCGCAGCATGTGTGGTGAGGGGAAGGAATATGTCAGTGCAGTATGTGAAGGGGATGCATGTGTGCGCAGCATGTGTGGTGGAGGGAAGGAATGTGTCAGTGCAGTATGTGAAGGCGATGCATGTGTACGCAGCATGTGTGGTGGAGGGAAGGAATGTGTCAGTGCAGTATGTTAAAGGGATGCATGTGTGCGCAGCATGTGTGGTGGAGGGAAGGAATGTGTCAGTGCAGTATGTGAAGGGGTTGCATGTGTGTGCAGCATGTGTGGTGGAGGGAAGGAATGTGTCAGTGCAGTATGTTAAAGGGATGCATGTGTGCGCAGCATGTTTGGCGGAGGGAAGGGATGTGTCAGTGCACTATGTGAAGGGGGTGCATGTGTGTGCAGCATGTGTGGTGTAGGGAACGAATGTGTCACTGCAGCATGTGAGGGGGGTGCATGTGTGTGCAGCATGTGTGGTGGAGGGTAGGAGTGTGTCAGTACAGTATGTGAAGGGGTTGCATGTGTGTGCAGCATGTGCGGTTGAGTGGAGGAATGTGTCAGTACATTATGTGAAAGGGGTGCATGTGTGTGCAGCATGTTTGGTGGAGGGAAGGAATGTGTCAGTGCAGTATTTGAATGGGATGCATGTGTGTGCAGCATGTGTGGTGGAGGGAAGGAATGTGTCAGTGCACTATGTGAAGGGGGTGCACATGTGTGCAGCACGTGTGGCAGAGGGAAGGAAAGTGTCAGTGCAGTATATGAAGGAGGTGCATGTGTGCAAAGCATGTGTGGTGGAGGGAAGGAATGTGTCAGTGCAGTATGTGAAGGGGTTGCATGTGTGTGCAGCATGTGTGGTGGAGGGAAGGAATGTGTCAGTGCAGAATGTGAAGGGGATGCATGTGTGTGCAGCATGTTTGGTGGAGGAAAGGAATGTGTCAGTGCACTATGTGAAGGGGGTGCCCTTGTGTGCAGCATGTGTGGCGGAGGGAAGGAAAGTGTCAGTGCAGTATATGTAGGGGGTGCATGTGTGTGCAGCATGTGTGGTGGAGGGAATGTATGTGTCAGTGCACTATGTGAAGGGGGTGCACTTGTGTGCAGCATGTGTGGCGAAGGGAAGGAAAGTGTCAGTGCAGTATGTGAAGGGGTGCATGTTTGTGCAGTATGTGTGGTGGAGGGAAGGAGTGCGTCAGTGCAGTATATGAATGGGATGCATGTGTGCGCAGCATGTCTGGTGGAGGGAAGGAATGTGTCAGTGCAGTATGTGAACGGGATGCATTGTGTGCAGCACGTGTGGTGGAGGGAAGGAATGTGTCAGTGCAGTATATGAATGGGATGCATGTGTGCGCAGCATGTCTGGTGGAGGGAAGGAATGTGTCAGTGCAGTATGTGAAGTGGAAGCATTTGTGCGCAGCTTGTGTGGTGGAGGGAAGGAATGTGTCAGTGCAGTATGTGAACGGGATGCATGTGTGCGCAGTATGTGTGGTGGAGGGAAGGAATGTGTCAGTGCAGAATGTGAAGGGGATTCATCTGTGTGCAGCATGTGACGTGGTGGGAAGGAATGTGTCAGTGCTGTATGTGACGGGGAGCATGTGTGTGCAGCATGTGTGGTGGAGGGAAGGAATGTGTCAGTGCAGCATGTGTTAGGGGTGCATGTGTGTGCAGCATGTGTGGTGGAGGGAATGAATGTGTCAGTGCAGTATGTGACGGGTATGCATGTGTGCGCAGCATGTATTGTGGGTGTAAGGAATGTGTCAGAGCAGTACGTGAACTGGATGAATGTGTGCGCAACATGTGTGGTGAAGGGAAGGGATGTATCAGTGCAGTATGTGAAGGGGATGCATGTGTGCGCCGCATTTGTGCTGGAGGGAAGGAATGTGTCAGTGCAGTATATGAAGGCGATGCATGTGTACGCATCATGTGTGGTGGAAGGAAGGAATGCGTCAGTGCAGTATGTTAAAGGGATGCATGTGTGCGCAGCATGTGTGGTGGAGGGAAGGAATGTGTCAGTGCAGCATGTGAAGGGGGTGCATGTGTGTGCAGCATGTGTGGTGTAGGGAACGAATGTGTCAGTGCAGCATTTGAGGGGGGTGCATGTGTGTGCAGCATGTGTGGTGGAGGGGAGGAATGTGTCAGTACATTATGTGAAAGGGGTGCATGTGTGTGCCGCATGTTTGGTGGAGGGAAGGAATGTGTCAGTGCAGTATGTGAAGGGGATGCATGTGTGTGCAGCATGTGTGGTGAGGAAAGGAATGTGTCAGTGCAGCCTGTGATGGGGGTGCATGTGTATGCAGCATGTGTGGTGGAGGGAAGGAATGTGTCAGTGCAGTATGTGAAGGGGGTGTATTTGTGCGCAGCATGTGTGGTGGAGGGAAGGAATGAGTCAGTGCAGTATGTGAAGGGGATGCATGTGTGCGCAGCATGTGTGGTGGAGGGAAGGAATGTGTCAGTGCAGTATGTGAAGGCGATGCATATGTACGCAGCATGTGTGGTGGAGGTAAGGAATGTGTCAGTGCAGTATGTGAAGGGGATGCATGTGTGCGCAGCATGTGTGGTGGAGGGAAGGAATGTGTCAGTGCAGTATGTGAAGGGGGTGTATTTGTGCGCAGCATGTGTGGTGGAGGGAAGGAATGAGTCACTGCAGTATGTGAAGGGGATGCATGTGTGCGCAGCATGTGTGGTGGAGGGAAGGAATGTGTCAGTGCAGTATGTGAAGACGATGCATGTGTACGCAGCATGTGTGGTGGAGGTAAGGAATGTGTCAGTGCAGCATGTGATGGGGGTGCATGTGTGTGCAGCATGTGTGGTGGAGGGAAGGAATGTGTCAGTGCAGTATGTGACGGGTATGCATGTGTGCGCAGCATGTGTTGTGGGTGTAAGGAATGTGTCAGTGCAGTATGTGAACGGGATGAATGTGTGCGCAACATGTGTGGTGAAGGGAAGGAATGTGTCAGTGCAGTATGTGAAGGGGATGCATGTGTACGCATCATGTGTGGTGGAGGGAAGGAATGTGTCAGTGCAGTATGTTAAAGGGATGCATGTGTGCGCAGCATGTGTGGTGAGGGGAAGGAATGTGTCAGTGCAGTATGTGAAGGGGATGCATGTGTGCGCAGCATGTGTGGTGGATGGAAGGAATGTGTCAGTGCAGTATGTGAAGGCGATGCATGTGTACGCAGCATGTGTGGTGGAGGGAAGGAATGTGTCAATGCAGTATGTTAAAGGGATGCATGTGTGCGCACCATGTGTGGTGGAGGGAAGGAATGTGTCAGTGCAGTATGTGAAGGGGTTGCACGTGTGTGAAGCATGTGTGGTGAGGGAAGGAATGTGTCAGTGCAGTATGTGAAGGGGTTGCACGTGTGTGAAGCATGTGTGGTGAGGGAAGGAATGTGTCAGTGCAGCATGTGAGGGGGGTGCATGTGTGTGCAGCATGTGTGGTGGAGGGTAGGAGTGTGTCAGTACAGTATGTGAAGAGGTTGCATGTGTGTGCAGTATGTGCGGTGGAGGGGAAGAATGTGTCAGTGCATTATGTGAAAGGGGTGCATGTGTGTGCAGCATGTGTGGTGGAGGGAAGGAATGTGTCAGTGCAGTATGTGAAGGGGTTGCACGTGTGTGAAGCATGTGTGGTGAGGGAAGGAATGTGTCAGTGCAGCCTGTGATGGGGGTGCATGTGTGTGCAGCATGTGTGGTGGAGGGTAGGAGTGTGGCAGTACAGTATGTGAAGGGGTTGCATGTGTGTGCAGGATGTTCGATGGAGGGGAAGAATGTGTCAGTGCATTATGTGAAAGGGGTACATGTGTGTTCAGCATGTTTGGCGGAGGGAAGGAATGTGTCAGTGCAGTATGTGAAGGGGATGCATGTGTGTGCAGAATGTGTGGTGCAGGGAAAGAGTGTGTCAGTGCAGTATGTGAAGGGGGTGCATGTGTGTGTAGCATGTGTGGTGGAGGGAAGGAATGTGTCAGTGCACTATGTGAAGGGGTACACGTGTGTGCAGCATGTGGGGCGGAGGGAAGGAAAGTGTCAGTGCAGTATGTGAAGGGGGTGCATGTTTGTGCAGCATGTATGGTGGAGGGAAGGAGTGTGTCAGAGCAGTATGTAAAGGGGGTGCATGTGTGTGCAGCATGTGTGGTGGAGGGAAGGAATGTGTCAGTGCAGTATGTGAAGGGTGTACGTGTGTGTGCAGCATGAGTGTGGAGGAAAGGAATGTGTCAGTGCAGCATGTGAAGGAGTGCATGTGTGTGCAGCATGTGTGGTGGAGGGAAGGAATGTGTCAGTGCACTATGTGAAGGGGGTGCATGTGTGAGCAGCGTGGATGGTGGAGGGAAGGAATGTGTCAGTGCAGTATGTGAACGGGATGCATGTGTGTGCAGCATGTGTGGTGGAGGGAAGGAATGTGTCAGTGCAGTACATGAAGGGGATGCATGTGTGTGCAGCATATGTGGTGGAGGGAAGGAATGTGTCACTGCAGCATGTGAAGTGCGTGCATGTGTGTGCAGCATGTGCGGTGGAGTGAAGGAATGTGTCAGTGCAGTATATGAAAGGGTGTATTTGTTCGCAGCATGTGTGGTGGAGGGAAGGAATGAGTCAGTGCAGTATGTGAACGGGGTGCATGTGTGCCCAGAATGTGTGGTGGAGGGAAGGAATGAGTCAGTGCAGTATGTGAACGGGGTGCATGTGTGCCCAGAATATGTGGTGGAGGGAAGGAATGTGTCAGTAGAGCATGTGAAGGGGGTGCATGTGTGTGCAGCATGTGTGGGGGAGGGAAGGATTGTGTCAGTACAGTATGTGAAGGGTGTGCATGTGTGTGCAGCATGTGTGCTGGAGGGAAGGAATGTGTCAGTGCAGTATGTTAAGGGGGTGCATGTGTGCGCAGCATGTGTGGTGGAGTTAAGGAATGTGTCAGTGCAGTATATGAATGGGATGCATGTGTGCGCAGCATGTCTGGTGGAGGGAAGGAATGTGTCAGTGCAGTATGTGAAGTGGAAGCATTTGTGTGCAGCTTGTGTGGTGGAGGGAAGGAATGTGTCAGTGCAGTATGTGAACGGGATGCATGTGTGCGCAGTATGTGTGGTGGAGGTAAGGAATGTGTCAGTGCAGAATGTGAAGGGGATTCATGTGTGTGCAGCATGTGAGGTGGTGGGAAGGAATGTGTCATTGCTGTATGTGACGGGGAGCATGTGTGTGCAGCATGTGTGGTGGAGGGAAGGAATGTGTCAGTGCAGCATGTGTTAGGGGTGCATGTGTGTGCAGCATGTGTGGTGGAGGGAAGGAATGTGTCAGTGCAGTATGTGACGGGTATGCATGTGTGCGCAGCATGTGTTGTGGGTGTAAGGAATGTGTCAGAGCAGTATGTGAACTGGATGAATGTGTGCACAACATGTGTGGTGAAGGGAAGGGATGTGTCAGTGCAGTATGTGAAGGGGATGCATGTGTGCGCAGCATTTGTGGTGGAGGGAAGGAATGTGTCAGTGCAGTATGTGAAGGCGATGCATGTGTACGCATCATGTGTGGTGGAAGGAAGGAATGTGTCAGTGCAGTATGTTAAAGGGATGCATGTGTGCGCAGCATGTGTGGTGGAGGGAAGGAATGTGTCAGTGCAGTATGTGAAGGGGGTGCATGTGTGTGCAGCATGTGTGGTGTAGGGAACGAATGTGTCAGTGCAGCATTTGAGGGGGGTGCATGTGTGTGCAGCATGTGTGGTGGAGGGTGGAGTGTGTCAGTACAGTATGTGAAGGTGTTGCATGTGTGTGCAGCATGTGCGGTGGAGGGGAGGAATGTGTCAGTACATTATGTGAAAGGGGTGCATGTGTGTGCCGCATGTTTGGTGGAGGGAAGGAATGTGTCAGTGCAGTATGTGAAGGGGATGCATGTGTGTGCAGCATGTGTGGTGGAGGGAAGGAATGTGTCAGTGCACTATGGGAAGGGGGTGCACTTGTGTGCAGCATGTTTGGGGAAGGAAAGGAATGTGTCAGTGAAGTATGTGAAGGGGATGCATGTGTGTGCAGCATGTGTGGTGGAGGGAAGGAATGTGTCATTGCAGTATGTGACAGGTATGCATGTGTGCGCAGCATGTGTTGTGGGTGTAAGGAATGTGTCAGAGCAGTATGTGAACTGGATGAATGTGTGCGCAACATGTGTGGTGAAGGGAAGGGATGTGTCAGTGCAGTATGTGAAGGGGATGCATGTGTGCGCAGCATTTGTGGTGGAGGGAAGGAATGTGCCAGTGCAGGATGTGAAGGCGATGCATGTGTACTCATCATGTGTGGTGGAAGGAAGGAATGTGTCAGTGCAGTATGTTAAAGGGATGCATGTGTACGCAGCATGTGTGGTGGAGGGAAGGAATGTGTCAGTGCAGTATGTGAAGGGGGTGCATGTGTGTGCAGCATGTGTGGTGTAGGGAACGAATGTGTCAGTGCAGCATTTGAGGGGGGTGCATGTGTGTGCAGCATGTGTGGTGGAGGGTAGGAGTGTGTCATTACAGTATGTGAAGGGGTTGCATGTGTGTGCAGCATGTGCGGTGGAGGGGTGGAATGTGTCAGTACATTATGTGAAAGGGGTGCATGTGTGTGCCGCATGTTTGGTGGAGGGAAGGAATGTGTCAGTGCAGTATGTGAAGTCGATGCATGTGTATGAATCATGTGTGGTGGAGGGAAGGAATGTGTCAGTGCACTATTGGAAGAGGGTGCACTTGTGTGCAGCATGTTTGGAGGAGGGAAGGAATGTGTCAGTGAAGTATGTGAAGGGGATGCATGTGTGTGCAGCATGTGTGGTGGAGGGAAGGAATGTGCCAGTGCAGTATATGATGGGGGTGCATGTGTGTGCAGCATGTGTGGCGGAGGGTAGGAGTGTGTCAGTACAGTATGTGATGGGGTTGCATGTGTGTGCAGCATGTGCGGTGGAGGGGAGGAATGTGTCAGTACATTATGTGAAAGGGGTGCATGTGTGTGCCGCATGTTTGGTGGAGGGAAGGAATGTGTCAGTGCAGTATGTGTAGGGGATGCATGTGTGTGCAGCATGTGTGGTGGAGGGAAGGAATGTGTCAGTGCACTATGGGAAGGGGGTGCACTTGTGTGCAGCATGTTTGGGGAAGGAAAGGAATGTGTCAGTGAAGTATGTGAAGGGGATGCATGTGTGTGCAGCATGTGTGGTGGAGGGAAGGAATGTGTCAGTGCAGTATGTGACGGGTATGCATGTGTGCGCAGCATGTGTTGTGGGTGTAAGGAATGTGTCAGAGCAGTATGTGAACTGGATGAATGTGTGCGCAACATGTGTGGTGAAGGGAAGGGATGTATCAGTGCAGTATGTAAAGGGGATGCATGTGTGCGCAGCATTTGTGGTGGAGGGAAGGAATGTGTCAGTGCAGGATGTGAAGGCGATGCATGTGTACTCATCATGTGTGGTGGAAGGAAGGAATGTGTCAGTGCAGTATGTTAAAGGGATGCGTGTGTGCGCAGCATGTGTGGTGGAGGGAAGGAATGTGTCAGTGCAGTATGTGAAGGGGGTGCATGTGTGTGCAGCATGTGTGGTGTAGGGAACGAATGTGTCAGTGCAGCATTTGAGGGGGTGCATGTGTGTGCAGCATGTGTGGTGGAGGGTAGGAGTGTGTCAGTACAGTATGTGAAGGGGTTGCATGTGTGTGCAGCATGTGCGGTGGAGGGGTGGAATGTGTCAGTACATTATGTGAAAGGGGTGCATGTGTGTGCCGCATGTTTGGTGGAGGGAAGGAATGTGTCAGTGCAGTATGTGAAGGGGATGCATGTGTGTGCAGCATGTTTGGAGGAGGGAAGGAATGTGTCAGTGAAGTATGTGAAGGGGATGCATGTGTGTGCAGCATGTGTGGTGGAGGGAAGGAATGTGCCAGTGCAGTATATGAAGGGGGTGCACGTGTGCGAAGCATGTGTGGTGGAGGGAAGGAATGTGTCAGTGCAGTATGTAAATGAGGTGCACGTGTGTGCAGCATGTGTGGTGGAGGGAAGGAATGTGTCAGTGCAGTATGTGAACGAGGTGCACGTATGTGCAATATGTGTGGTGGAGGGAAGGAAAGTGCCAGTGCAGTATGTAAAGGGGATGCATGAGTGTGCCGCATGTGTGGTGGAGGGAAGGAATGTGTCAGTGCAGTATGTGAAGGGGATGCATGTGTGCGCAACATGTGTGGTGAAGGGAAGGAATGCGTCAGTGCAGTATGTAAAGGGGATGCATGTGTGCGCAGCATGAGTGGTGGAGGGAAGGAATGCGTCAGTGCAGTATGTGAAGGCGATGCATGTGTACGCAGCATGTGTGGTGGAGGGAAGGAATGTGTCAGTGCAGTATGTTAAAGGGATGTATGTGTGCGCAGCATGTGTGGTGGAGGGATGGAATGTGTCAGTGCAGTATGTTAAAGGGGTGCATGTGTGCGCAGCATGTGTGGTGGAGGGAAGGAATGTGTCAGTGCAGTATGTGAAGGCGATGCATGTGTACGCATCATGTGTGGTGGGGGGAAGGAATGTGTCAGTGCAGTATGTTAAAGGGATGCATGTGTGCGCAGCATGTGTGGTGAGGGGAAGGAATGTGTCAGTGCAGTATGTGAAGGGGATGCATGTGTGCGCAGCATGTGTGGTGGAGGGAAGGAATGTGTCAGTGCAGTATGTGAAGGCGATGCATGTGTACGCAGCATGTGTGGTGGAGGGAAGGAATGTGTCAGTGCAGTATGTTAAAGGGATGCATGTGTGCGCAGCATGTGTGGTGGAGGGAAGGAATGTGTCAGTGCAGTATATGAAGGGGGTGCATGTGTGTGCAGCATGTGTGGTGTAGGGAAAGAATGTGTCAGTGCAGCATGTTAGGGGGGTGCATGTGTGTGCAGCATGTGTGGTGGAGGGTAGGAGTGTGTCAGTACAGTATGTGAAAGGGCTGCATGTGTGTGCAGCATGTGCGGTGGAGGGGAAGAATATGCCAGTGCATTATGTGAAAGGGGTGCATGTGTGTGCAGCATGTTTGGCGGAGGGAAGGAATGTGTCAGTGCAGTATGTGAAGGGGATGCATGTGTGTGCAGCATGTGTGGTGCAGGGAAAGAGTGTGTCAGTGCAGTATGTGAAGGGGGTGCATGTGTTTGTAGAATGTGTGTTGGACTGAAGGAATGTGTCAGTGCGCTATGTGAAGGGGGTGCACTTGTGTGCAGCATGTGGGGCGGAGGGAAGGAAAGTGTCATTGCAGTATGTGAAGGGGGTGCATGTTTGTGCAGCATGTGTGGTGGAGGGAAGGAGTGTGTCAGAGCAGTATGTAAAGGGGGTGCATGTGTGTGCAGCATGTGTGTTGGATGGAAAGGGTGTGTCAGTGCAGTATGTGAAGGGGGTGCATGTGTGTGCAGCATGTGTGGTGGAGGGAAGGAATGTGTCAGTGCACTATGTGAAGGGGGTGCACTTGTGTGCAGCATGTGTGGCGGAGGGAAGGAATGTGTCAGTGCAGTATGTGAAAGGGGTTCATGTTTGTGCAGCATGTGTGGTGGAGGGAAGGAGTGTGTCAGTGCAGTATGTGAATGGGGTGCATGTGTGTGCAGCATGTGTGGTGGAAGGAGCGGGTGTGTCAGTGCAGTATGTGAAGGGGGTGCATGTGTGTGCAACATATTTGGTGGAGGGAAGGAATGTGTCAGTGCATCATGTGAAGGGGATGCATGTGTGTGCACCATGTGTGGTGAAGGGGAGGAATGTGTCAGTGCAGCATGTGAAGGGGGTGCATGTGTGTGCAGCATGTGTGGTGGATGGAAGGAATGTGTCAGTGCAGTATGTGAAGGGGGTGCATGTGTGAGCAGCGTGGATTGAGGAGGGAAGGAATGTGTCAGTGCTGGATGTAAAGGGGTTGCATGTGTGTGCAGCATGTGCGGTAGAGGGGAGGAATGTGTCAGTGCTGTATGTGACAGGGAGCATGTGTGTGCAGCATGTGTGGTGAGGGAAGGAATGTGTCAGTGCAGCATGTGATGGGGGTGCATGTGTGTGCAGCATGTGTGGTGGAGGGAAGGAATGTGTCAGTGCAGTATGTGATGGGTATGCATGTGTGCGCAGCATGTGTTGTGGTTGTAAGAAATGTGTCAGTGCAGTATGTGAACGGGATGAATGTGTGCGCAACATGTGTGGTGAAGGGAAGGAATGTGTCAGTGCAGTATGTGAAGGGGATGCATGTGTGCGCAGCATGTGTGGTGGAAGGAAGGAATGTGTCAGTGCAGTATGTGAAGGCGATGCATGTGTACGCAGCATGTGTGGTGGAGGGAAGGAATGTGTCAGTGCAGTATGTGAAGGGGATGCATGTGTGTGCAGCATGCGTGGTGGAGGGAAGGTATGTGTTCGTGCAGTATGTGAAGGGGATGCATGTCTGTGCAGCATGCGTGGTGGAGGGAAGGTATGTGTTCGTGCAGTATGTGAAGGCGATGCATGTGTACGCAGCATGTGTGGTGGAAGAAAGGAATGTGTCAGTGCAGTATGTGAAGGCGATGCATGTGTACGCAGCATGTGTGGTGGAGTGAAGTAATGTGTCAATGTAGTATGTAAATGGGGTTCATGTGTGCACAGCATGTGTGGTGGAGGGAAGGAATGTGACAGTGCAGTATGTGAAGGGGGTGCATATGTGTGTAGCATGTGTGTTGGAGGGAAGGAATGTGTCAGTGCAGTATGTGAAGGGGATGCATGTGTGTTCAGCATGTGTGGTGGAGGGAAGGAATGTGTCAGTGCAGTATGTGAAGGTGGTGCATGTGTGCGCAGCATGTGTGGTGGAGGGAAGGAATGTGTCAGTGCAGCATGTGAACGGGATGCATGTGTGTGCAGCATGTGTGGTGGAGGGAAGGTATGTGTTCGTGCAGTATGTGAAGGGGATGCATGTCTGTGCATCATATGTGGTGGAGGGAAGGAATGTGTCAGTTAATATGTGAACGGGGTGCATGTGTGGGCTTGTGTGTGGAGTAGGGAAGGAATGTGTCAGTATAGTATGTGAAGGGGGTGCATGTGTGTGCAGCGTGTGTGGTGGAGTGGAGGAATGTGTCACTGCAGTATGAGAAGGGGATGCATGTGTGTGCAGCATGTGGTGGAGTGGAGGAATGTGTCACTGCAGTATGAGAAGTGGATGCATGTGTGTGCAGCATGTGTGGTGTAGGGAAGGAATGTGTCAGTGCAATATGTGAAGGGGATGCATGGGTGCGCATCATGTGTGGTGGAGGCAAGGAATGTGTCAGTGCAGAATGTGAAGGGGATATATGTGTGTGCAGCATGTGTGGTGGGGGAAGGAATGTGTCAGTGGAGCATGTGAGGGGATGCATGTGTGTGTAGCATGAGTGGTGGAGGGAATGAATGTGTCAGTGCAGCATGTTAAGGGGGTGCATGTGTGCGTAGCATGTGTTGCGGAGGGAAGGAATGGGGCAGTGCAGTATGTGAACGGGATGCAGGTGTGTAAAGCATGTGTGGTTGAGGGAAGAAATGTGTCAGTGCAGTATGTGAAGGGGTTGCATGTGTGCGCAGCATGTGTGGTGGAGGGAAGGAATGTGTCAGTGAAGTATGTGAAGGGGGTGCATGTGTGCGCAGTATGTGTGGTGGAGGGAAGGAATGTGTCAATGCAGTATGTGAAGTGGGTGTATGTGTGTGCAGCATGTGTGTTAGAGGGAAGGAATGTGTCAGTGCAGTATGTGAAGGGGGTGCATGTGTGTGCAGCATGTGTGGTGGAGGAGGCAATGTGTCAGAGCAGCACTTCGAACTGGGTGCATGTGTGTGCAGCATGTGTGGAGGAGGGAAGGAATGTGTCAGTGCCATATGTGAACCGGGTGCATGTGTGCGAGCATTTGTGGTGAGGTAAGGAATGTGTCAGTGCAGTATGTGAAAGCGGTGTATGTGTATGCAGCATATGTGGTGGAGGAAGCAATGTGTCAGTGCAGCATGTCGAACTGTGTGCATGTGTGTGCAGCATGTGTGGAGGAGGGTAGGAATGTGTCAGTGCAGTATGTGAAGGGGATGCATGTATGGGCAGCATGTGTGGTGGAGGGAAGGAATGTGTCAGTGCAGTATGTGAAGGGGGTGTATGTGTGTGCAGCATGTGTGGTGGAGGAAGCAATGTGTCAGTGCAGCATGTGGAACTGGGTGCATGTGTGTGCAGCATGTGTGGAGGATGGATGGAATGTGTCAGTGCAGTATTTGAAGGGGGTGCATGTGTGTGCACCATGTATGGTGGACGGTAGGAATGTGTCAGTGCAGTATGTGAAGGGGATGCATGTGTGCGCAGCATGTATGGTGGAGGGAAGTAATTTGTCAGTGTAGTATGTGAATGGGGTTCATGTGTGCACAGCATGTGTGGTGGAGGGAAGGAATGTGTCAGTGCAATATGTGAAGGGGATGCAGGTGTGCGCATCATGTGTGGTGGAGGCAATGAATGTGTCAGTGCAGTTTGTGAAGGGGATGCATGTGTGTGCAGCATGTGTGGTGGAGGAAGGAATGTGTCAGTGGAGCATGTGAAGTGGATGCATGTGTGTGCAGCCTGTGTGGTGGGGGAAGGAATGTGTCAGTGGAGCATGTGAAGGGGGTGCACTTGTGTGCAGCATGTGTGGCGGAGGGAAGGAAAGTGTCAGTGCAGTATGTGAAGGGGGTGCATGTTTGTGCAGCATGTGTGGTGGAGGGAAGGAGTGTGTCAGTGCAGTATGTGAATGGGGTGCATGTGTGTGCAGCATGTGTGGTGGAAGGAACGGGTGTGTCAGTGCAGTATGTGAAGGGGGTGCATTGTGTGCAGCATGTGTGGTGGAGGGAAGGAATGTGTCAGTGCATTATGTGAAGGGGATGCATGTGTGTGCACCATGTGTAGTGGAGGGAAGCAATATGTCAGTGCAGTATTTGAAGGGGTTACATATATGTGCAGCATGTGTGATTGAGGGAAGCAATGTGTCAGTGCAGTATATGAAGGGGCTGCATGTGTGTTCAGCATGTTTGGTGGAGGGAAGGAATGTGTCAGTGCAGTTTGAGAAGGGGGTGCATGTGTGCCCAGCATGTGTGGTGGAGGGAAGGAATGTGTCAGTGCAGCATGTGAAGGGGATGCATGTGTGTGCAGCATGTGTGGTGGAGGGAAGGTATGTGTTCGTGCAGTATGTGAAGGTGATGCATGTCTGTGCAGCATGTGTGGTGGAGGGAAGGAATGTGTCTGTTTAGTATGTGAACGGGGTGCATGTGTGGGCTTGTGCGTGGAGGAGGGAAGGAATGTGTCAGTACAGTATGTGAAGGGGGTGCATGTGTGTGCAGCGTTTGTGGTGGAGTGGAGGAATGTGTCAGTGCAGTATGTGATCGGGGTGGATGTGTGTGCAGCATGTGTGGTGTAGGGAAGGAATGTGTCAGTGCAATATGTGAAGGGGATGCAGGTGTGCACATCATGTGTGGTGGAGGCAGGGAATGTGTCAGTGCAGTATGTGAAGGAGATGCATGTGTGTGCAGCATGAGTGGTGGGGGGAAGGAATGTGTCAGTGGAGCATGTGAAGGGGATGCATGTGTGTGAAGCATGTGTGGTGGAGGGAAGGAATGTGTCAGTGCAGCATGTTAAGGGGGTGCACGTGTGTTTAGCATGTGTTGTGGAGGGAAGGAATGTGGCAGTGCAGTATGTGAACGGGATGCAAGTGTGTGCAGCATGTGTGGTTGAGGGAAGGAATGTGTCAGTGCAGTATGTGAACTTTGTGCATGTGTGTGCAGCATGTGTGGTGGAGGGAAGGAATGTGTCAGTGCAGTATGTGAAGGGGATGCATGTGTGCGCAGCATGTGTGGTGGAGGAAATGAATGTGTCAGTGCAGTATGTGAACGGGGTGCATGTGTGTGCAGCATGTGTGGTGGAGGAAGCAATGTGTCAGAGCAGCATGTCGAACTGGGTGCATGTGTGCAGCATATGTGGTGGAGGGAAGGAATGTGTCAGTGCCATATGTGAACCGGGTGCATGTGTGCGAGCATTTGTGGTGAGGTAAGGAATGTGTCAGTGCAGTATGTGAAAGCGGTGTATGTGTGTGCAGCATATGTGGTGGAGGAAGCAATGTGTGAGTGCAGCATGTCGAACTGGGTGCATCTGTGTGCAGCATGTGTGGAGGAGGGAAGGAATGTGTCAGTGCAGTATGTGAAGGGGATGCATGTTTGGGCAGCATGTGTGGTGGAGGGAAGGAATGTGTCAGTGCAGTATGTGAAGGGGGTGTATGTGTGTGCAGCATGTGTGGTGGAGGAAGCAATGTGTCAGTGCAGCATGTGGAACTGGGTGCATGTGTGTGCAGCATGTGTGGAGGATGGAGGGAATGTGTCAGTGCAGTATGTGAAGGGGGTGCATGTGTGTGCAGCATGTGTGGTGGAGGGAAGGAATGTGTAAGTGCCATATGTGAACGGGGTGCATGTGTGAGAGCATTTGTGGTGAGGTAAGGAATGTGTCAGTGCAGTATGTGAGAGGGGGGTATGTGTCTGCTGCATATGAGGCGGAGGAAGCAATGTGTCAGTGCAGCATGTCGAACTGGGTGCATGTGTGTGCAGCATGTGTGGAGGAGGGAAAGAATGTGTCAGTGCAGTATGTGAAGGAGGTGCATGTGTGTGCAGCATGTGTATTGGAGGGAAGTAATGTGTCAGTGCAATATGTGAAAGGGCTGCATGTGTGCGCAGCATGTGTGGTGGAGTGAAGGAATGTGTCAGTGCAGTATGTCAAGGGGATGCATGTGTGCGCAGCATGTGTGGTGGAGGGAAGGAATGTGTCAGTGCAGTATGTGAAGGGGGTGCATGTGTGCGCATCATGTGTGGTGGAGGCAAGGAATGTGTCCGTGGAGCATGTGAAGAGGATGCATGTGTGTGTAGCATGTGTGGTGGAGGGAAGGAATGTGTCAGTGCAGCATGTTAAGGAGTTGCACGTGTGTTTAGCATGTGTTGTGGAGGGAAGGAATGTGGCAGTGATGTATGTGAACGGGATGCAGGTGTGTGCAGCATTTGTGGTTGAGGGAAGGAATGTGTCAGTTCAGTATGTGAACTGTGTGCATGTGTGTGCAGCATGTGTGGTGGAGGGAAGGAATGTGTCAGTGCAGGATGTGAAGGGGATGCATGTGTGCGCAGCATGTGTGGTGGAGGGAATGAATGTGTCAGTGAAGTATGTGAAGGGGGTGCATGTGTGCGCAGTATGTGTGGTGGAGGGAAGGAATGTGTCAATGCAGTATGTGAAGTGGGTGTATGTGTGTGCAGCATGTGTGGTGGAGGGAAGGAATGTGTCAGTGCAGTATGTGAAGGGGGTGCATGTGTGTGCAGCATGTGTGGTGGAGGGAAGGAATGTGTCAGTGCCATATGTGAACGGGGTGCATGTGTGCGAGCATTTGTGGTGAGGTAAGGAATGTGTCAGTGCAGTATGTGAAAGGGGTGTATGTGTGTGCAGCATATGTGGTGGAGGAAGCAATGTGTCAGTGCAGCATGTCGAACTGGGTGCATGTGTGTGCAGCATGTGTGGAGGAGGGAAGGAATGTGTCAGTGCAGTATGTGAAGGATGTGCATGTGTGTGCAGCATGTGTGGTGGAGGGAAGGAATGTTTCAGTGCAGTATGTTAAGGGGATGCATGTGTGCGCACCATGTGTGGTGGAGTGAAGTAATGTGTCAGTGTAGTATGTGAATGGGGTTCATGTGTGCGCAGCATGTGTGGTGGAGGGAAGGAATGTGTCAGTGAAGTATGTGAAGGGGCTGCATATGTGTGCAGCATGTGTGGTGGAGGGAAGGAATGTGTCAGTGCAGTATGTGAAGGGGGTGTATGTGTGTGCAGCATGTGTGGTGGAGGAAGCAATGTGTCAGTGCAGCATGTGGAACTGGGTGCATGTGTGTGTAGCATGTGTGGAGGAGGGAAGAAATGTGTCAGTGCAGTATGTGAAGGGGATGCATGTGTGTGCAGCATGTATGGTGGACGGTAGGAATGTTTCAGTGCAGTATGTGAAGGGGATGCATGTGTGCGCAGCATGTGTGGTGGAGGGAAGGAATGTGTCAGTTCAGTATGTGGAACTGGGTGCATGTGTGTACAGCATGTGTGGTGGAGGGAAGGAATGTGTCAGTGCAGCATGTTAAGGGGGTGCATGTGTGTGTAGCATGTATTGTGGAGGGAAGGAATGTAGCAGTGCAGTATGTGAAGGGGATGCATGTGTGTTCAGCATGTGTGGTGGAGGGAAGGAATGTGTCAGTGCAGTATGTGAAGGGGGTGCATGTGTGCGCAGCATGTGTGGTGGAGGGAAGGAATGTGTCAGTGCAGCATGTGAAGGGGATGCATGTGTGTGCAGCATTAGTGGTGAAGGGAAGGTATGTGTTCGTGCAGTATGTGAAGGGGATGCATGTCTGTGCAGCATGTGTGGTGGAAGGAAGGAATTTGTCAGTTTAGTAGGTGAACGGGGTGCATGTGTGGGCTTGTGTGTGGAGGAGGGAAGGAATGTGTCAGTACAGTATGTGAAGGGGGTGCATGTGTGTGCATCGTGTGTGGTGGAGTGGAGGAATGTGTCAGTGCAGTATGTGAAGGGGATGCATGTGTGTGCAGCATGTGTGTTGGAGGGAAGAAATGTGTCAGTGCAGCATGTGAAGGGGGTGCACGTGTGTTTAGCATGTGTTGTGGAGGGAAGGAATGTGGCATTGCAGTATGTGAACGGGATGCAGGTGTGTGCAGCATGTGTGGTGGAGGGAAGGAATGTGTCAGTGCAGGATGTGAAGGGGATGCATGTGTGCGCAGCATGTGTGGTGGAGGGAAGGAATGTGTCAGTGAAGTATGTGAAGGGGGTGCATGTGTGCGCAGTATGTGTGGTGGAGGGAAGGAATGTGTCAATGCAGTATGTGAAGTGGGTGTATGTGTGTGCAGCATGTGTGTTAGAGGGAAGGAATGTGTCAGTGCAGTATGTGAAGGGGGTGCATGTGTGTGCAGCATGTGTGGTGGAGGAAGCAATGTGTCAGTGCAGTATGTGAAGGGGGTGCATGTGTGCGCAGTATGTGTGGTGGAGGGAAGGAATGTGTCAGTGCAGTATGTGAAGGGGGTGCATGTGTGTGCAGCATGTGTGGTGGAGGGAAGGAATGTGTCAGTGCCATATGTGAACGGGGTGCATGTGTGCGAGCATTTGTGGTGAGGTAAGGAATGTGTCAGTGCAGTATGTGAGAGGGGGGTATGTGTCTGCTGCATATGAGGCGGAGGAAGCAATGTGTCAGTGCAGCATGTCGAACTGGGTGCATGTGTGTGCAGCATGTGTGGAGGAGGGAAGGAATGTGTCAGTGCAGTATGTGAAGTGGGTGTATGTGTGTGCAGCATGTGTATTGGAGGGAAGTAATGTGTCAGTGCAATATGTGAAAGGGCTGCATGTGTGCGCAGCATGTGTGGTGGAGTGAAGGAATGTGTCAGTGCAGTATGTGAAGGGGATGCATGTGTGCGCAGCATGTGTGGTGGAGGGAAGGAATGTGTCAGTGCAGTATCTGAAGGGGGTGCATGTGTGCGCATCATGTGTGGTGGAGGCAAGGAATGTGTCCGTGGAGCATGTGAAGAGGATGCATGTGTGTGTAGCATGTGTGGTGGAGGGAAGGAATGTGTCAGTGCAGCATGTTAAGGAGTTGCACGTGTGTTTAGCATGTGTTGTGGAGGGAAGGAATGTGGCATTGATGTATGTGAACGTGATGCATGTGTGTGCAGCATTTGTGGTTGAGGGAAGGAATGTGTCAGTTCAGTATGTGAACTGTGTGCATGTGTGTGCAGCATGTGTGGTGGAGGGAAGGAATGTGTCAGTGCAGGATGTGAAGGGGATGCATGTGTGCGCAGCATGTGTGGTGGAGGGAATGAATGTGTCAGTGAAGTATGTGAAGGGGGTGCATGTGTGCGCAGTATGTGTGGTGGAGGGAAGGAATGTGTCAATGCAGTATGTGAAGTGGGTGTATGTGTGTGCAGCATGTGTGGTGGAGGGAAGGAATGTGTCAGTGCAGTATGTGAAGGGGGTGCATGTGTGTGCAGCATGTGTGGTGGAGGGAAGGAATGTGTCAGTGCCATATGTGAACGGGGTGCATGTGTGCGAGCATTTGTGGTGAGGTAAGGAATGTGTCAGTGCAGTATGTGAAAGGGGTGTATGTGTTTGCAGCATATGTGGTGGAGGAAGCAATGTGTCAGTGCAGCATGTCGAACTGGGTGCATGTGTTTGCAGCATGTGTGGAGGAGGGAAGGAATGTGTCAGTGCAGTATGTGAAGGATGTGCATGTGTGTGCAGCATGTGTGGTGGAGGGAAGGAATGTTTCAGTGCAGTATGTTAAGGGGATGCATGTGTGCGCACCATGTGTGGTGGAGTGAAGTAATGTGTCAGTGTAGTATGTGAATGGGGTTCATGTGTGCGCAGCATGTGTGGTGGAGGGAAGGAATGTGTCAGTGAAGTATGTGAAGGGGCTGCATATGTGTGCAGCATGTGTGGTGGAGGGAAGGAATGTGTCAGTGCAGTATGTGAAGGGGGTGTATGTGTGTGCAGCATGTGTGGTGGAGGAAGCAATGTGTCAGTGCAGCATGTGGAACTGGGTGCATGTGTGTGTAGCATGTGTGGAGGAGGGAAGAAATGTATCAGTGCAGTATGTGAAGGGGATGCATGTGTGTGCAGCATGTATGGTGGACGGTAGGAATGTTTCAGTGCAGTATGTGAAGGGGATGCATGTGTGCGCAGCATGTGTGGTGGAGGGAAGGAATGTGTCAGTTCAGTATGTGGAACTGGGTGCATGTGTGTACAGCATGTGTGGTGGAGGGAAGGAATGTGTCAGTGCAGCATGTTAAGGGGGTGCATGTGTGTGTAGCATGTATTGTGGACGGAAGGAATGTAGCAGTGCAGTATGTGAAGGGGATGCATGTGTGTTCAGCATGTGTGGTGGAGGGAAGGAATGTGTCAGTGCAGTATGTGAAGGGGGTGCATGTGTGCGCAGCATGTGTGGTGGAGGGAAGGAATGTGTCAGTGCAGCATGTGAAGGGGATGCATGTGTGTGCAGCATTTGTGGTGAAGGGAAGGTATGTGTTCGTGCAGTATGTGAAGGGGATGCATGTCTGTGCAGCATGTGTGGTGGAAGGAAGGAATTTGTCAGTTTAGTAGGTGAACGGGGTGCATGTGTGGGCTTGTGTGTGGAGGAGGGAAGGAATGTGTCAGTACAGTATGTGAAGGGGGTGCATGTGTGTGCAGCGTGTGTGGTGGAGTGGAGGAATGTGTCAGTGCAGTATGTGAAGGGGATGCATGTGTGTGCAGCATGTGTGTTGGAGGGAAGAAATGTGTCAGTGCAGCATGTGAAGGGGGTGCACGTGTGTTTAGCATGTGTTGTGGAGGGAAGGAGTGTGGCATTGCAGTATGTGAACGGGATGCAGGTGTGTGCAGCATGTGTGGTTGAGGGAAGGAATGTGTCAGTTCAGTATGTGAACTGTGTGCATGTGTGTGCAGCATGTGTGGTGGAGGGAAGGAATGTGTCAGTGCAGGATGTGAAGGGGATGCATGTTTGCGCAGCATGTGTGGTGGAGGGAAGGAATGTGTCAGTGAAGTATGTGAAGGGGGTGCATGTGTGCGCAGTATGTGTGGTGGAGGGAAGGAATGTGTCAATGCAGTATGTGAAGTGGGTGTATGTGTGTGCAGCATGTGTGTTAGAGGGAAGGAATGTGTCAGTGCAGTATGTGAAGGGGGTGCATGTGTGTGCAGCATGTGTGGTGGAGGAAGCAATGTGTCAGTGCACTATGTGAAGGGGGTGCATGTGTGCGCAGTATGTGTGGTGGAGGGAAGGAATGTGTCAGTGCAGTATGTGAAGGGGGTGCATGTGTGTGCAGCATGTGTGGTGGAGGGAAGGAATGTGTCAGTGCCATATGTGAACGGGGTGCATGTGTGCGAGCATTTGTGGTGAGGTAAGGAATGTGTCAGTGCAGTATGAGAAAGGGGTGTATGTGTGTGCAGCATATGTGGTGGAGGAAGCAATGTGTCAGTGCAGCATGTCGAACTGGGTGCTTGTGTGTGCAGCATGTGTGGAGGAGGGAAGGAATGTGTCAGTGCAGTATGTGAAGGAGGTGCATGTGTGTGCAGCATGTGTGGTGGAGGGAAGGAATGTTTCAGTGCAGTATGTTAAGGGGATGCATGTGTGCGCACCATGTGTGGTGGAGTGAAGTAATGTGTCAGTGTAGTATGTGAATGGGGTTCATGTGTGCACAGCATGTGTGGTGGAGGGAAGGAATGTGTCAGTGCAGTATGTGAAGGGGGTGTACGTGTGTGCAGCATATGTGGTGGAGGAAGCAATGTGTCAGTGCAGCATGTGGAACTGGGTGCATGTGTGTGTAGCATGTGTGGAGGAGGGAAGAAATGTGTCAGTGCAGTATGTGAAGGGGATGCATGTGTGTGCAGCATGTATGGTGGACGGTAGGAATGTTTCAGTGCAGTATGTGAAGGGGATGCATGTGTGCGCAGCATGTGTGGTGGAGGGAAGGAATGTGTCAGTGCAGTATGTGGAACTGGGTGCATGTGTGTACAGCATGTGTGGTGGAGGGAAGGAATGTGTCAGTGCAGCATGTTAAGGGGTGCATGTGTGTGTAGCATGTATTGTGGAGGGAAGGAATGTAGCAGTGCAGTATGTGAAGGGGATGCATGTGTGTTCAGCATGTGTGGTGGAGGGAAGGAATGTGTCAGTGCAGTATGTGAAGGGGGTGCATGTTTGCGCAGCATGTGTGGTGGAGGGAAGGAATGTGTCAGTGCAGCATGTGAAGGGGATGCATGTGTGTGCAGCATTAGTGGTGAAGGGAAGGTATGTGTTCGTGCAGTATGTGAAGGGGATGCATGTCTGTGCAGCATGTGTGGTAGAAGGAAGGAATGTGTCAGTTTAGTAGGTGAACGGGGTGCATGTGTGGGCTTGTGTGTGGAGGAGGGAAGGAATGTGTCAGTACAGTATGTGAAGGGGGTGCATGTGTGTGCAGCGTGTGTGGTGGAGTGGAGGAATGTGTCAGTGCAGTATGTGAATGGGATGCATGTGTGTGCAGCATGTGTGGTGGAGGGAAGAAATGTGTCAGTGCAGCATGTGAAGGGGGTGCACGTGTGTTTAGCATGTGTTGTGGAGGGAAGGAATGTGGCATTGCAGTATGTGAACGGGATGCAGGTGTGTGCAGCATGTGTGGTTGAGGGAAGGAATGTTTCAGTTCAGTATGTGAACTGTGTGCATGTGTGTGCAGCATGTGTGGTGGAGGGAAGGGATGTGTCAGTGCAAGATGTGAAGGGGATGCATGTGTGCACAGCATGTGTGGTGGAGGGAAGGAATGTGTCAGTGAAGTATGTGAAGGGGGTGCATGTGTGCGCAGTATGTGTGGTGGAGGGAAGGAATGTGTCGATGCAGTATGTGAAGTGGGTGTATGTGTGTGCAGCATGTGTGGTAGAGGGAAGGGATGTGTCAGTGCAGTATGTGAAGGGGGTGCATGTGTGTGCAGCATGTGTGGTGGAGGGAAGGAATGTGTCAGTGCCATATGTGAACGGGGTGCATGTGTGCGAGCATTTGTCGTGAGGTAAGGAATGTGTCAGTGCAGTATGTCAAAGGGGTGTATGTGTGTGCAGCATATGTGGTAGAGGAAGCAATGTGTCAGTGCAGCATGTCGAACTGGGTGCATGTGTGTGCAGCATGTGCGGAGGAGAGAAGGAATGTGTCAGTGCAGCATGTGAAGGGGTTGCCGGTGTGTGTAGCATGAGTTGTGGAGGGAAGGAATGTGTCAGTGCCTTGTTTGAACGAGATGTATGTGTATGCAGCATGTGTGGTGGAGGAAGCAATGTGTCAGTGCAGCATGTCGAACTGGGTGCATGTGTGTGCAGCATGTGTGGAGGAGGGAAGGAATGTGTCAGTGCAGTATGTGAAGGAGGTGCATGTGTGTGCAGCATGTGTGGTGGAGGGAAGGAGTGTTTCAGTGCAGTATGTTAAGGGGATGCATGTGTGTGCACCATGTGTGGTGGAGTGAAGTAATGTGTCAGTGTAGTATGTGAATGGGGTTCATGTGTGCGCAGCATGTGTGGTGGAGGGAAAGAATGTGTCAGTGAAGTATGTGAAGGGGGTGCATATGTGTGCAGCATGTGTGGTGGAGGGAAGGAATGTGTCAGTGCAGTATGTAAAGGGGGTGTATGTGTGTGCAGCATATGTGGTGGAGGAAGCAATGTGTCAGTGCAGCATGTGGAACTGGGTGCATGTGTGTGTAGCATGTGTGGAGGAGGGAAGAAATGTGTCAGTGCAGTATGTGAAGGGGATGCATGTGTGTGCAGCATGTGTGGTGGAGGGAAGGAATGTTTCAGTGCAGTATGTGAAGGGGATGCATGTGTGCGCAGCATGTGTGGTGGAGGGAAGGAATGTGTCAGTGCAGTATGTGGAACTGGGTGCATGTGTGTACAGCATGTGTGGTGGAGGGAAGGAATGTGTCAGTGCAGCATGTTAAGGGGGTGCATGTGTGTGTAGCATGTATTGTGGAGGGAAGGAATGTAGCAGTGCAGTATGTGAAGGGGATGCATGTGTGTTCAGAATGTGTGGTGGAGGGAAGGAATGTGTCAGTGCAGTATGTGAAGGGGGTGCATGTGTGCGCATCATTTGTGGTGAAGGGAAGGAATGTGTCAGTGCAGCATGTGAAGGGGATGCATGTGTGTGCAGCATTTGTGGTGAAGGGAAGGTATGTGTTCGTGCAGTATGTGAAGGGGATGCATGTCTGTGCAGCATGTGTGGTGGAAGGAAGGAATGTGTCAGTTTAGTAGGTGAACGGGGTGCATGTGTGGGCTTGTGTGTGGAGGAGGGAAGGAATGTGTCAGTACAGTATGTGAAGGGGGTGCATGTGTGTGCAGCGTGTGTGGTGGAGTGGAGGAATGTGTCAGTGCAGTATGTGAAGGGGATGCATGTGTGTGCAGCATGTGTGTTGGAGTGAAGAAATGTGTCAGTGCAGCATGTGAAGGGGGTGCACGTGTGTTTAGCATGTGTTGTGGAGGGAAGGAATGTGGCATTGCAGTATGTGAACGGGATGCAGGTGTGTGCAGTATGTGTGGTTGAGGGAAGGAATGTGTCAGTTCAGTATGTGAACTGTGTGCATGTGTGAGCAGCATGTGTGGTGGAGGGAAGGGATGTGTCAGTGCAGGATGTGAAGGGGATGCATGTGTGCGCAGCATGTGTGGTGGAGGGAAGGAATGTGTCAGTGAAGTATGTGAAAGGGGTGCATGTGTGCGCAGTATGTGTGGTGGAGGGAAGGAATGTGTCGATGCAGTATGTGAAGTGGGTGTATGTGTGTGCAGCATGTGTGGTAGAGGGAAGGGATGTGTCAGTGCAGTATGTGAAGGGGGTGCATGTGTGCGCAGTATGTGTGGTGGAGGGAAGGAATGTGTCGATGCAGTATGTGAAGTGGGTGTATGTGTGTGCAGCATGTGTGGTAGAGGGAAGGGATGTGTCAGTGCAGTATGTGAAGGGGGTGCATGTGTGTGCAGCATATGTGGTGGAGGAAGCAATGTGTCAGTGCAGCATGTCGAACTGGGTGCATGTGTGTGCAGCATGTGCGGAGGAGAGAAGGAATGTGTCAGTGCAGTATATGAAGGAGGTACATGTGTGTGCAGCATGTGTGGTGGAGGGAAGGAATGTTTCAGTGCAGTATGTTAAGGGGATGCATGTGTGCGCACCATGTGTGGTGGAGTGAAGTAATGTGTCAGTGTAGTATGTGAATGGGGTTCATGAGTGCGCAGCATGTGTGGTGGAGGGAAGGAATGTGTCAGTGCAGTATGTGAAGGGGGTGCATATGTGTGCAGCATGTGTGGTGGAGGGAAGGAATGTGTCAGTGCAGTATGTGAAGGGGGTGCATGTGGGGGCAGCATGTGTGGTGGAGGGAAGGAATGTGTCAGTGCCATATGTGAACGGGGTGCATGTGTGCGAGCATTTGTGGTTAGGTAAGGAATGTGTCAGTGCAGTATGTGAAAGGGGTGTATGTGTGTGCAGCATGTGTGGTGGAGGAAGCAATGTGTCAGTGCAGCATATGAAACTGGGTGCATGTGTGTGCAGCATGTGTGGAGGAGGGTAGGAATGTGTCAGTGCAGTATGTGAAGGAGGTGCATGTGTGTGCAGCATGTATGGTGGACGGAGGGAATGTGTCAGTGCAGTATGTGATGGGGATGCATGTGTGCGCAGCATGTGTGGTGGAGGGAAGGAACGTGTCAGTGCTGTATGTAGATCTAGGTGCATGTGTGTGCAGCTTGTGTGGTGGAGGGAAGGAATGTGTCAGTGCAGTATGTGAACGAGGTGCATGTGTGCACAGCGTGTGTGGTGGAGGGAAGAAATGTGTCAGTGCAGTATGTGAAGGAGGTGCATGTGTGTGCTGCGTGTGTGGTGAGGAAGGAATGTGTCAGTGCAGTATGTTACGGGGTGCATGTGTGTGCAGCATGTGTGGTTGAGGGAAGGAATGTGTCAGTGCAGTATGTGGAATTTGGTGCATGTGTGTGCAACATATGTGGTGGAGGGAAGGAATGTATCAGTGCAGTATGTGAAGGGGGTGCAAGTGTCTGCAACATGTTTGGTGGTGGGAAGTAATGTGTCAGTGCAGCATGTGTAGGGGATGCATGTGTGTGCATCATGGGTGCTGGAGGGAAGGAATGTGTCAGTGCAGTATGTGAAGGGGTGCATGTGTGCGCAGCCTGTGTGGTGGAGGGAATGAATGTGTCAGTGCAGCATGTGAAGGGGATGCATGTGTGTGCAGCATGTGTGGTGGAGGGAAGGTATGTGTTCGTGCAGTATGTGAAGGGGATGAATGTCTGTGCAGCATGTGTGGTGGAGGGAAGGAATGTGTCAGTTTAGTATGTGAACGGGGTGCATGTGTGGGCTTGTGTGTGGAGGAGGTAAGGAATGTGTCAGTACAGTATGTTAAGGGGGTGTATGTGTGTGCAGCGTGTGTGATGAGGGAAGGAATGTGTCAGTGCAGTATGTGAAGGGGATGCATGTGTGTGCAGCATTTGTGGTGTAGGGAAGGAATGTGTCAGTGCAATATGTGAAGGGGATGCAGGTGTGCCATCATGTGTGGTGGAGGCAAGGAATGTGTCAGTGCAGTATGTGAAGGGGATGCATGTGTGTGCAGCATGTGTGGTGGGGGGAAGGAATGTGTCAGTGCAGTATGTGAAGGGGGTGCATGAGTGCGCAGCATGTGTGGTGGAGGGAAGGAATGTGTCAGTGCAGTATGTGAATGGGGTTCATGTGTGCGCAGCATGTGTGTTGGAGAGAAGGAATGTGTCAGTGCAGTGTGTGAAGGGGATGCATGTGTGTGCAGCATGTGTGGTGTAGCATGGAATGTGTCAGTGCAGTATGTGAAGGGGGTGCATGTGTGCGTAGCATGTGTGGTGGAGGGAAGGACTGTGTCAATGCAGTATGTGAAGTGGGTGCATGTGTGTGCAGCATGTTTGGTAGATGGAAGGAATGTGTCAGTGCAGTATGTGAAGGGGGTGCATGTGTGTGCAGCGTGTGTGGTGGAGGGAAGGAATGTGTCAGTGCCATATGTGAACGGGGAGCATGTGCGCGCAGCATTTGTGGTGAGGTAAGGAATGTGTCAGTGCAGTATGTGAAAGGGGTGTATGTGTGAGCAGCATATGTGGTGGAGGAAGCAATGTGTCAGTGCAGCATGTCGAACTGGGTGCATGTGTGTGCAGCATGTGTGCTGGAGGGAAGGAATGTGTCAGTGCATTATGTGAAGGAGGTGCATGTGTGCGCAGCATGTGTGGTGGAGGGAAGGAATGTGTCAGTGCAGTATGTGAAGGGGATGCATGCGTGCGCAGCATGTGTGGTGGAGGGAAGGAATGTGTCAGTGCAGTATGTGAAGGGGATGCATGTGAGCGCAGCATGTGTGGTGGAGGGAAGGAATGTGTCAGTGCAGTATGTGAAGGGTGTGCATGTGTGCGCAGCATGTGTGGTGGAGGGAAGGAATGTGTCAGTGCAGCATGTGAAGGGGATGCAAGTGTGCGCAGTATGTGTGGTGGAGGGAAGGAATGTGTCAGTGCAGTATGTGAAAACGATGCATGTGTGTGCAGCATGTGTGGTGGAGGGAAGGATTGTGTCAGTGCAGTATGTTAAGAGGGTGCATGTGTGCACAGCATGTGTGGTGGAGGGAAGTAATGTGTCAGTGCCGTATGTGAATGGAGTTCATGTGTGCGCAGCATGTGTGGTGGAGGGAAGGAATGTGTCAGTGCAGTATGTGAAGGGGGTGCATGTGTGTGCAGCATGTGCGGATGAGGGTGGAATGTGTCAGTGCAGTATGTGAAGGGGGCGCATGTGTGCGCAGCATGTGTGGTGGAGGGAAGGAATGAGTCAGTGCAGTATGTGAACGGGGTGCATGTGTGCGCAGCTGGGTGGTGGAATGAAGGAATGTGCCAGTGCAGTAGGGGAATGGGGTGCATGTGTGTGCAGCCTGTGTGGTGGAGGGAAGGAATGTGTCAGTGCAGTATGTGAAGGGGTTGCATGTGTGTGCAGCATGTGTGGTGGAGGGAAGGAATGTGTCAGTGCAGTATGTGAAGGGGGTGCATGTGTGTACAGCATGTGTGGTGGAGGGAAGGAATGTGTCAGTGCAGCATGTGAAGTGGATGCATGTGTGTGCAGAATGTGTGCTGGAAGGAAGGAATGTGTCAGTGCAGTATGTGAAGGAGGTGCATGTGTGCCCAGCATGTGTGGTGGAGGTAAGGAATGTGTCAGTGCAGTATGTGAAGGGGATGCATGTGTGTGCAGCATGTCTGGTGGAGGGAAGCAATGTGTCAGTGCAGTATGTGAAGGAGAAGCATTTGTGCGCAGCATGTGTGGTGGAGGGAAGGAATGTGTCAGTTCAGTATGTGAACTGTGTGCATGTGTGTGCAGCATGTGTGGTGGAGGGAAGGAATGTTTCAGTGCAGTATGTTAAGGGGATGCATGTGTGCGCACCATGTGTGGTGGAGTGAAGTAATGTGTCAGTGTAGTATGTGAATGGGGTTCATGAGTGCGCAGCATGTGTGGTGGAGGGAAGGAATGTGTCAGTGCAGTATGTGAAGGGGGTGCATATGTGTGCAGCATGTGTGGTGGAGGGAAGGAATGTGTCAGTGCAGTATGTGAAGGGGGTGCATGTGGGGGCAGCATGTGTGGTGGAGGGAAGGAATGTGTCAGTGCCATATGTGAACGGGGTGCATGTGTGCGAGCATTTGTGGTTAGGTAAGGAATGTGTCAGTGCAGTATGTGAAAGGGGTGTATGTGTGTGCAGCATGTGTGGTGGAGGAAGCAATGTGTCAGTGCAGCATATGAAACTGGGTGCATGTGTGTGCAGCATGTGTGGAGGAGGGTAGGAATGTGTCAGTGCAGTATGTGAAGGAGGTGCATGTGTGTGCAGCATGTATGGTGGACGGAGGGAATGTGTCAGTGCAGTATGTGATGGGGATGCATGTGTGCGCAGCATGTGTGGTGGAGGGAAGGAACGTGTCAGTGCTGTATGTAGATCTAGGTGCATGTGTGTGCAGCTTGTGTGGTGGAGGGAAGGAATGTGTCAGTGCAGTATGTGAACGAGGTGCATGTGTGCACAGCGTGTGTGGTGGAGGGAAGAAATGTGTCAGTGCAGTATGTGAAGGGGGTGCATGTGTGTGCTGCGTGTGTGGTGAGGAAGGAATGTGTCAGTGCAGTATGTTACGGGGTGCATGTGTGTGCAGCATGTGTGGTTGAGGGAAGGAATGTGTCAGTGCAGTATGTGGAATTTGGTGCATGTGTGTGCAACATATGTGGTGGAGGGAAGGAATGTATCAGTGCAGTATGTGAATGGGGTGCAAGTGTCTGCAGCATGTTTGGTGGTGGGAAGTAATGTGTCAGTGCAGCATGTGAAGGGGATGCATGTGTGTGCATCATGGGTGCTGGAGGGAAGGAATGTGTCAGTGCAGTATGTGAAGGGGTGCCTGTGTGCGCAGTCTGTGTGGTGGAGGGAATGAATGTGTCAGTGCAGCATGTGAAGGGGATGCATGTGTGTGCAGCATGTGTGGTGGAGGGAAGGTATGTGTTCGTGCAGTATGTGAAGGGGATGCATGTCTGTGCAGCATGTGTGGTGGAGGGAAGGAATGTGTCAGTTTAGTATGTGAACGGGGTGCATGTGTGGGCTTGTGTGTGGAGGAGGTAAGGAATGTGTCAGTACAGTATGTTAAGGGGGTGCATGTGTGTGCAGCGTGTGTGGTGAGGGAAGGAATGTGTCAGTGCAGTATGTGAAGGGGATGCATGTGTGTGCAGCATTTGTGGTGTAGGGAAGGAATGTGTCAGTGCAATATGTGAAGGGGATGCAGGTGTGCCATCATGTGTGGTGGAGGCAAGGAATGTGTCAGTGCAGTATGTGAAGGGGATGCATGTGTGTGCAGCATGTGTGGTGGGGGGAAGGAATGTGTCAGTGCAGTATGTGAAGGGGGTGCATGAGTGCGCAGCATGTGTGGTGGAGGGAAGGAATGTGTCAGTGCAGTATGTGAATGGGGTTCATGTGTGCGCAGCATGTGTGTTGGAGAGAAGGAATGTGTCAGTGCAGTGTGTGAAGGGGATGCATGTGTGTGCAGCATGTGTGGTGTAGCATGGAATGTGTCAGTGCAGTATGTGAAGGGGGTGCATGTGTGCGTAGCATGTGTGGTGGAGGGAAGGACAGTGTCAATGCAGTATGTGAAGTGGGTGCATGTGTGTGCAGCATGTTTGGTAGATGGAAGGAATGTGTCAGTGCAGTATGTGAAGGGGGTGCATGTGTGTGCAGCATGTGTGGTGGAGGGAAGGAATGTGTCAGTGCCATATGTGAACGGGGTGCATGTGCGCGCAGCATTTGTGGTGAGGTAAGGAATGTGTCAGTGCAGTATGTGAAAGGGGTGTATGTGTGAGCAGCATATGTGGTGGAGGAAGCAATGTGTCAGTGCAGCATGTCGAACTGGGTGCATGTGTGTGCAGCATGTGTGCTGGAGGGAAGGAATGTGTCAGTGCATTATGTGAAGGAGGTGCATGTGTGCGCAGCATGTGTGGTGGAGGGAAGGAATGTGTCAGTGCAGTATGTGAAGGGGATGCATGTGTGCGCAGCATGTGTGGTGGAGGGAAGGAATGTGTCAGTGCAGTATGTGAAGGGGATGCATGTGAGCGCAGCATGTGTGGTGGAGGGAAGGAATGTGTCAGTGCAGTATGTGAAGGGTGTGCATGTGTGCGCAGCATGTGTGGTGGAGGGAAGGAATGTGTCAGTGCAGCATGTGAAGGGGATGCAAGTGTGCGCAGTATGTGTGGTGGAGGGAAGGAATGTGTCAGTGCAGTATGTGAAAACGATGCATGTGTGTGCAGCATGTGTGGTGGAGGGAAGGATTGTGTCAGTGCAGTATGTTAAGAGGGTGCATGTGTGCACAGCATGTGTGGTGGAGGGAAGTAATGTGTCAGTGCCGTATGTGAATGGAGTTCATGTGTGCGCAGCATGTGTGGTGGAGGGAAGGAATGTGTCAGTGCAGTATGTGAAGGGGGTGCATGTGTGTGCAGCATGTGCGGATGAGGGTGGAATGTGTCAGTGCAGTATGTGAAGGGGGCGCATGTGTGCGCAGCATGTGTGGTGGAGGGAAGGAATGAGTCAGTGCAGTATGTGAACGGGGTGCATGTGTGCGCAGCTGGGTGGTGGAATGAAGGAATGTGCCAGTGCAGTAGGGGAATGGGGTGCATGTGTGTGCAGCCTGTGTGGTGGAGGGAAGGAATGTGTCAGTGCAGTATGTGAAGGGGTTGCATGTGTGTGCAGCATGTGTGGTGGAGGGAAGGAATGTGTCAGTGCAGTATGTGAAGGGGGTGCATGTGTGTACAGCATGTGTGGTGGAGGGAAGGAATGTGTCAGTGCAGCATGTGAAGTGGATGCATGTGTGTGCAGAATGTGTGCTGGAAGGAAGGAATGTGTCAGTGCAGTATGTGAAGGAGGTGCATGTGTGCCCAGCATGTGTGGTGGAGGTAAGGAATGTGTCAGTGCAGTATGTGAAGGGGATGCATGTGTGTGCAGCATGTCTGGTGGAGGGAAGCAATGTGTCAGTGCAGTATGTGAAGGAGAAGCATTTGTGCGCAGCATGTGTGGTGGAGGGAAGGAATGTGTCAGTTCAGTATGTGAACTGTGTGCATGTGTGTGCATCATGTGTGGTGGAGGGAAGGAATGTGTCAGTACAGGATGTGAAGGGGACGCATGTGTGCGCAGCATGTGTGGTGGATGGAAGGAATGTGTCGATGCAGTATGTGAAGTGGGTGTATGTATGTGCAGCATGTGTGGTAGAGGGAAGGAATGTGTCAGTGCAGTATGTGAAGGGGGTGCATGTGTGTGCAGCATGTGTGGTGGAGGGAAGGAATGTGTCAGTGCCATATGTGAACGGGGTGCATGTGTGCGAGCATTTGTGTTGAGGTAAGGAATGTGTCAGTGCAGTATGTGAAAGGGGTGTATGTGTGTGCAGCATATGTGGTGGAGGAAGCAATGTGTCAGTGCAGCATTTCGAACTGGGTGCATGTGTGTGCAGCATGTGTGGAGGAGAGAAGGAATGTGTCAGCGCAGTATGTGAAGGAGGTACATTTGTGTGCAGCATGTGTGGTGGAGGGAAGGAATGGTTCAGCGCAGTATGTTAAGGGGATGCATGTGTGCGCACCATGTGTGGTGGAGTGAAGTAATGTGTCAGTGTAGTATGTGAATGGTTATCATGTGTGCGCAGCATGTGTGGTGGAGGGAAGGAATGTGACAGTGCAGTATGTGAAGGGGGTGCATATGTGTGCAGCATGTGTGATGGAGGGAAGGAATGTGTCAGTGCAGTATGTGAAGGGGGTGCATGTGGGAGCAGCATGTGTGGTGGAGGGAAGGAATGTGTCAGTGCCATATGTGAACGGGGTGCATGTGTGCGAGCATTTGCGGTGAGGTAAGGAATGTGTCAGTGCAGTATGGGAAAGGGGTGTATGTGTGTGCAGCATATGTGGTGGAGTAAGCAATGTGTCAGTGCAGCATGTCGAACTGTGTGCATGTGTGTGCAGCATGTGTGGAGGAGGGAAGGAATGTGTCAGTGCAGTATGTGAAGGAGGTGCATGTGTGTGCAGCATGTGTTATGGAGGGAAGGAATGTTTCAGTGCAGTATGTTAAGGGGATGCATGTGTGCGCACCATGTGTGGTGGAGTGAAGTAATGTGTCAGTGTAGTATGTGAATGGGGTTCATGTGTGTGCAGCATGTGTGGTGGAGGGAAGGAATGTGTCAGTGCAGTTTGTGAAGGGGGTGCATATGTGTGCAGCATGTGTGGTGGAGGGAAGGAATGTGTCAGTGCAGTATGTGAAGGGGGTGTATGTGTGTGCAGCATGTGTGGTGGAGGAAGCAATGTGTCAGTGCAGCATGTGGAACTGGGTGCATGTGTGTGCAGCATGTGTGGAGGAGGGAAGGAATGTGTCAGTGCAGTATGTGAAGGGGGTGCATGTGTGTGCAGCATGTATGGTGGACGGTAGGAATGTGTTAGTGCAGTATGTGAAAGGGATGCATGTGTGCGCAGCATGTGTGGTGGAGGGAAGGAATGTGTCAGTGCAGTATGTGAAGAGGATGCATGTGTTTCCAGGATGTGTGGTGGATGGAAGTAATGTGTCAGTGCAGCATGTGATACTGGGTGCATGTGTGCACAGCATGTGTGGTGGAGGGAAGGAATGTGTCAGTGCAGTATGTGAAGGGGATGCATGTGTGCACAGCATGTGTGGTGGAGGGAAGGAACGTGTCAGTGCAGTATGTGAACGAGGTGCATGTGTGCACAGCGTGTGTGGTGGAGGGAAGAAATGTGTCAGTGCAGTATGTGAAGGGGGTGCATGAGTGTGCTGCGTGTGTGGTGAGAGAAGGAATGTGTCAGTGCAGTATGTTACTGGGTGCATGTGTGTGCAGCATGTGTGGTTGAGGGAAGGAATGTGTCTGTGCAGTATGTGAAGGGTGTGCATGTGTGTGCAGCATGTATGGTGAGGGAAGGAATGTGTCAGTGCAGTATGTGGAACTTGGTGCATGTGTGTGCAACATATGTGTTGGAGGGTAGGAATGTATCAGTGCAGTATGTGAAGAGGGTGCAAGTGTCTGCAACATGTTTGGTGGTGGGAAGTAATGTGTCAGTGCAGCATGTGAAGGGGATGCATGGGTGTGCATCATGGGTGCTGGAGGGAAGGAATGTGTCAGTGCAGTATGTGAAGGGGTGCATGTGTGTGCAGCATGTGTGGTGGAGGGAAGGTATGTGTTCGTGCAGTATGTGAAGGGGATGCATGTCTGTGCAGCATGTGTGGTGGAGGGAAGGAATGTGTCAGTTTAGTATGTGAACGGGGTGCATGTGTGGGCTTGTGTGTGGAGGAGGTAAGGAATGTGTCAGTACAGTATGTTAAGGGGGTGCATGTGTGTGCAGCGTGTGTGATGAGGGAAGGAATGTGTCAGTGCAGTATGTGAAGGGGATGCATGTGTGTGCGCATTTGTGGTGTAGGGAAGGAATGTGTCAGTACAATATGTGAAGGGGATGCAGGTGTGCCATCATGTGTGGTGGAGGCAAGGAATATGTCAGTGCAGTATGTGAAGGGGATGCATGTGTGTGCAGCATGTGTGGTGGGGGGAAGGAATGTGTCAGTGCAGTATGTGAAGGGGGTGCATGAGTGCGCAGCATGTGTGGTGGAGGGAAGGAATGTGTCAGTGCAGTATGTGAATGGGGTTCATGTGTGCGCAGCATGTGTGTTGGAGAAAAGGAATGTGTCAGTGCAGTGTGTGAAGGGGATGCATGTGTGTGCAGCATGTGTGGTGTAGCATGGAATGTGTCAGTGCAGTATGTGAAGGGGGTGCATGTGTGCGTAGCATGTGTGGTGGAGGGAAGGACTGTGTCAATGCAGTATGTGAAGTGGGTGCATGTGTGTGCAGCATGTTTGGTAGATGGAAGGAATGTGTCAGTGCAGTATGTGAAGGGGGTGCATGTGTGTGCAGCATGTGTGGTGGAGGGAAGGAATGTGTCAGTGCCATATGTGAACGGGGTGCATGTGTGTGCAGCATTTGTGGTGAGGTAAGGAATGTGTCAGTGCAGTATGTGAAAGGGGTGTATGTGTGAGCAGCATATGTGGTGGAGGAAGCAATGTGTCAGTGCAGGATGTCGAACTGGGTGCATGTGTGTGCAGTATGTGTGCTGGAGGGAAGGAATGTGTCAGTGCACTATGTGAAGGAGGTGCATGTGTGCGCAGCATGTGTGGTGGAGGGAAGGAATGTGTCAGTGCAGTATGTGAAGGGGATGCATGCGTGCGCAGCATGTGTTGTGGAGGGAAGGAATGTGTCAGTGCAGTATGTGAAGGGGATGCATGTGAGCGCAGCATGTGTGGTGGAGGGAAGGAATGTGTCAGTGCAGTATGTGAAGGGTGTGCATGTGTGCGCAGCATGTGTGGTGGAGGGAAGGAATGTGTCAGTGCAGCATGTGAAGGGGATGCAAGTGTGCACAGCATGTGTGGTGGAGGGAAGGAATGTGTAAGTGCAGTATGTGAAGGGGATGCATGTGTGTGCAGCATGTGTGGTGGAGGGAAGGAATGTGTCAGTGCAGTATGTGAAGGGGGTGCACTTGTGTGCAGCATGTGTGGTGGAGGGAAGGAATGTGTCACTGCAGTATGTGAAGTGGGTGCATGTGTGTGCAGCAAGTGTGGTGTAGGGAAGGAATGTGTCAGTAAAGTATGTGAAGGGGTTGCATGTGTGTCCAGCATGTGTGATGGAGGGAAGGAATGTGTCAGTGCCATATGTGAAGGGGCTGCATGTGTGCGCAGCATGTGTGGTGGAGGGAAGGAATGTGTAAGTGCAGTATGTGAAGGGGATGCATGTGTGTGCAGCATGTGTGGTGGAGGGAAGGAATGTGTCAGTGCAGTATGTGAAGGGGGTGCACTTGTGTGCAGCATGTGTGGCAGAGGGAAGAAAGTGTCAGTACAATATGTGAATGGGGTTCATGTGTGCGCAGCATGTGTGGTGGAGGGCAGGAATGTGTCATTGAAGCATGTGAAGGGGGTGCATGTTTGTGCAGCATGTGTGGTGTAGGTAAGGAGTGTGTCAGTCAGTATGTGAAGGGTGCATGTGTGTGCAGCATGTGTGGTGGAGGGAAGGAATGTGTCAGTGCAGTATGTGAAGGGGGTGTATTTGTGCGCAGCATGTGTGGTGGAGGGAAGGAATGAGTCAGTGCAGTATGTGAAGGGGGTGCATGAGTGCGCAGCATGTGTGGTGGAGGGAAGGAATGTGTCAGTGCAGTATGTGAATGGGGTTCATGTGTGCGCAGCATGTGTGTTGGAGAAAAGGAATGTGTCAGTGCAGTGTGTGAAGGGGATGCATGTGTGTGCAGCATGTGTGGTGTAGCATGGAATGTGTCAGTGCAGTATGTGAAGGGGGTGCATGTGTGCGTAGCATGTGTGGTGGAGGGAAGGACTGTGTCAATGCAGTATGTGAAGTGGGTGCATGTGTGTGCAGCATGTTTGGTAGATGGAAGGAATGTGTCAGTGCAGTATGTGAAGGGGGTGCATGTGTGTGCAGCATGTGTGGTGGAGGGAAGGAATGTGTCAGTGCCATATGTGAACGGGGTGCATGTGTGTGCAGCATTTGTGGTGAGGTAAGGAATGTGTCAGTGCAGTATGTGAAAGGGGTGTATGTGTGAGCAGCATATGTGGTGGAGGAAGCAATGTGTCAGTGCAGCATGTCGAACTGGGTGCATGTGTGTGCAGCATGTGTGCTGGAGGGAAGGAATGTGTCAGTGCATTATGTGAAGGAGGTGCATGTGTGCGCAGCATGTGTGGTGGAGGGAAGGAATGTGTCAGTGCAGTATGTGAAGGGGATGCATGCGTGCGCAGCATGTGTGGTGGAGGGAAGGAATGTGTCAGTGCAGTATGTGAAGGGGATGCATGTGAGCGCAGCATGTGTGGTGGAGGGAAGGAATGTGTCAGTGCAGTATGTGAAGGGTGTGCATGTGTGCGCAGCATGTGTGGTGGAGGGAAGGAATGTGTCAGTGCAGTATGTGAAGGGGGTGCACTTGTGTGCAGCATGTGTGGTGGAGGGAAGGAATGTGTCACTGCAGTATGTGAAGTGGGTGCATGTGTGTGCAGCATGTGTGGTGGAGGGAAGGAATGTGTCAGTAAAGTATGTGAAGGGGTTGCATGTGTGTCCAGCATGTGTGATGGAGGGAAGGAATGTGTCAGTGCCATAGGTGAAGGGGCTGCATGTGTGCGCAGCATGTGTGGTGGAGGGAAGGAATGTGTAAGTGCAGTATGTGAAGGGGATGCATGTGTGTGCAGCACGTGTGGTGGAGGGAAGGAATGTGTCAGTGCAGTATGTGAAGGGGGTGCACTTGTGTGCAGCATGTGTGGCAGAGGGAAGAAAGTGTCAGTACAATATGTGAATGGGGTTCATGTGTGCGCAGCATGTGTGGTGGAGGGCAGGAATGTGTCATTGAAGCATGTGAAGGGGGTGCATGTTTGTGCAGCATGTGTGGTGTAGGGAAGGAGTGTGTCAGTCAGTATGTGAAGGGTGCATATGTGTGCAGCATGTGTGGTGGAGGGAAGGAATGTGTCAGTGCAGTATGTGAAGGGGATGCGTTTGTGTGCAGCATGTGTGGTGGAGGGAAGTAGTGTGTCAGTGCAGTATGTGAAGGGGGTGCATGTGTGTGCAGCATGTGTGGTGGAGGGAAGTAATGTGTCAGTGCAGTATTTGAAGGGGGTGCATGTGTGCACATCATGTGTGGTTGAGGGCAGGAATTTGTCAGTGCAGCATGTGAAAGGGGTGCATGTGTGTGCAGCATGTGTGGTGGAGGAAAGGAATGTGTCAGTGCAGTATGTGAAGGCGATGCATGTGTACGCAGCATGTGTGGTGGAGGAAAGGAATGTGTCAGTGCAGCATGTGAAGGGGTTGCCTGTGTGTGT
Organism: Jaculus jaculus; assembly: GCF_020740685.1. Taxonomy (NCBI): domain Eukaryota; kingdom Metazoa; phylum Chordata; class Mammalia; order Rodentia; family Dipodidae; genus Jaculus; species Jaculus jaculus. The sequence goes on along the minus strand of NC_059109.1, from coordinate 38,223,401 downwards.
AGCATGAGTTGTGGAAGGAAGGAATGTGTCAGTGCCTTGTTTGAACGGGATGTATGTGTATGCAGCATGTGTGGTGGAGGGAAGGAATGTGTCAGTGCAGTATGTGAAGGGGGTGCATGTGTGTGCAGCATGAGTGGTGGAGGGAAGGAATGTGTCTGTGCGGTGTGTGAATGGGGTGCATGTGTGTGCAGCATTTGTGGTGGAGGGATAGAATGTGTCAGTGCAGTATGTTAAGAGGGTGCATGTGTGCGCAGCATGTGTGGTGGAGGGAAGGAATGTGTCAGTGCCGTATGTGAATGGAGTTCATGTGTGCGCAGCATGTGTGGTGGAGGGAAGGAATGTGTCAGTGCAGTATGTGAAGGGGGTGCATGTGTGTGCAGCATGTGTGGTGGAGGGAAGGATTGTGTCAGTGCAGTATGTTAAGAGGGTGCATGTGTGCACAGCATGTGTGGTGGAGGGAAGTAATGTGTCAGTGCCGTATGTGAATGGAGTTCATGTGTGCGCAGCATGTGTGGTGGAGGGAAGGAATGTGTCAGTGCAGTATGTGAAGGGGGTGCATGTGTGTGCAGCATGTGCGGTGGAGGGTGGAATGTGTCAGTGCAGTATGTGAAGGGGGCGCATGTGTGCGCAGCATGTGTGGTGGAGGGAAGGAATGAGTCAGTGCAGTATGTGAACGGGGTGCATGTGTGCGCAGCATGTGTGGTGGAGGGAAGGAATGTGCCAGTGCAGTAGGGGAATGGGGTGCATGTGTGTGCAGCATGTGTGGTGGAGGGAAGGAATGTGTCAGTGCAGTATGTGAAGGGGGTGCATGTGTGTGCAGCATGTGTGGTGGAGGGAAGGAATGTGTCAGTGCAGTATGTGAAGGGGGTGCATGTGTGTACAGCATGTGTGGTGGAGGGAAGGAATGTGTCAGTGCAGCATGTGAAGTGGATGCATGTGTGTGCAGAATGTGTGCTGGAAGGAAGGAATGTGTCAGTGCAGTATGTGAAGGACGTGCATGTGTGCGCAGCATGTGTGGTGGAGGTAAGGAATGTGTCAGTGCAGTATGTGAAGGGGATGCATGTGTGTGCAGCATGTCTGGTGGAGGGAAGCAATGTGTCAGTGCAGTATGTGAAGGGGAAGCATTTGTGCGCAGCATGTGTGGTGGAGGGAAGGAATGTGTCAGTTCAGTATGTGAACTGTGTGCATGTGTGTGCAGCATGTGTGGTGGAGGGAAGGAATGTGTCAGTACAGGATGTGAAGGGGACGCATGTGTGTGCAGCATGTGTTATGGAGGGAAGGAATGTTTCAGTGCAGTATGTTAAGGGGATGCATGTGTGCGCACCATGTTGGTGGAGTGAAGTAATGTGTCAGTGTAGTATGTGAATGGGGTTCATGTGTGTGCAGCATGTGTGGTGGAGGGAAGGAATGTGTCAGTGCAGTATGTGAAGGGGGTGCATATGTGTGCAGCATGTGTGGTGGAGGGAAGGAATGTGTCAGTGCAGTATGTGAAGGGGGTGCATGTGGGTGCAGCATGTGTTGGAGGGAAGGAATGTGTCAGTGCCATATGTGAACGGGGTGCATGTGTGCGAGCATTTGTGGTGAGGTAAGGAATGTGTCAGTGCAGTATGGGAAAGGGGTGTATGTGTGTGCAGCATATGTGGTGGAGTAAGCAATGTGTCAGTGCAGCATGTCGAACTGGGTGCATGTGTGTGCAGCATGTGTGGAGGAGGGAAGGAATGTGTCAGTGCAGTATGTGAAGGAGGTGCATGTGTGTGCAGCATGTGTTATGGAGGGAAGGAATGTTTCAGTGCAGTATGTTAAGGGGATGCATGTGTGCGCACCATGTGTGGTGGAGTGAAGTAATGTGTCAGTGTAGTATGTGAATGGGGTTCATGTGTGTGCAGCATGTGTGGTGGAGGGAAGGAATGTGTCAGTGCAGTATGTGAAGGGGGTGCATATGTGTGCAGCATGTGTGGTGGAGGGAAGGAATGTGTCAGTGCAGTATGTGAAGGGGGTGTATGTGTGTGCAGCATGTGTGGTGGAGGAATCAATGTGTCAGTGCAGTATGTGGATCTAGGTGCATGTGTGTGCAGCTTGTGTGGTGGAGGGAAGGAATGTGTCAGTGCAGTATGTGAACTAGGTGCATGTGTGCACAGCGTGTGTGGTGGAGGGAAGAAATGTGTCAGTGCAGTATGTGAAGGGGGTGCATGAGTGTGCTGCGTGTGTGGTGAGAGAAGGAATGTGTCAGTGCAGTATGTTACTGGGTGCATGTGTGTGCAGCATGTGTGGTTGAGGGAAGGAATGTGTCTGTGCAGTATCTGAAGGGTGTGCATGTGTGTGCAGCATGTATGGTGAGGGAAGGTATGTGTTAGTGCAGTATGTGAAGGGGGTGCATGTGTGCGTAGCATGTGTGGTGGAGGGAAGGACTGTGTCAATGCAGTATGTGAAGTGGGTGCATGTGTTTGCAGCATGTTTGGTAGATGGAAGGAATGTGTCAGTGCAGTATGTGAAGGGGGTGCATGTGTGTGCAGCATGTGTGGTGGAGGGAAGGAATGTGTCAGTGCCATATGTGAACGGGGTGCATGTGTGCGCAGCATTTGTGGTGAGGGAAGGAATGTGTCAGTGCAGTATGTGAAAGGGGTGTATGTGTGAGCAGCATATGTGGTGGAGGAAGCAATGTGTCAGTGCAGCATGTCGAACTGGGTGCATGTGTGTGCAGCATGTGTGCTGGAGGGAAGGAATGTGTCAGTGCATTATGTGAAGGAGGTGCATGTGTGCGCAGCATGTGTGGTGGAGGGAAGGAATGTGTCAGTGCAGTACGTGAAGGAGGTGCATGTGTGTGCAGCATGTGTGGTGGAGGGAAGGATTGTGTCAGTGCAGTATGTGAAGGGGATGCATGTATGTTCAGCATGTGTGGTGGAGGGAATGAATGGGTCAGTGCAGTATGGGAAGATGATGCATGTGTGTGCAGCATGTGTGGTGGAGGAAGGAATGAGTCAGTGCAGTATGTGAAGGGGATGCTTGTGTGTGCATCATGTGTGGTGGAGAGAAGGAATGTGTCAGTGCAGTATGTTAAGGGGGTGCATGTGTGCACAGCATGTGTGGTGGAGGGTAGGAATGTGTCAATGCAGTATGTGAAGTGGGTACATGTGTGTGCAGCATGTGTGATAGAGGGAAGTAATGTGTCAGTGCAGTATGTGAAGGCGGTGCATGTGTGCGCAGCATGTGTGGTGTAGGGAAGGAATGTGTCAGTGCCATATGTGAAGGGGGTGCATGTGTGTGCAGCATTTGTGGTGAGGTAAGGAATGTGTCAGTGCAGTATGTGAAGGGGGTGTATGTGTGTGCAGCACATGTGGTGGAGGAAGCAATGTGTCAGTGCAGTATGTGGAACTGGGTGCATGTGGGTGCAGCATATGTGGAGGAGGGAAGGAATGTGTCAGTGCAGTATGTGAAGGAGGTGCATGTGTGCGCAGCATGTGTGGTGGAGGGAAGGAATGTGTCAGTGCAGTCTGTGAAGGGGATGCATGCGTGCGCAGCATGTGTTGTGAGGGAAGCAATGTGTCAGTGCAGTATGTGAAGGGGATGCATTTGTGTGCAGCACGTGTGGTGGAATGAAGGAATGTGTCAGTGCAGTATGTGAAGGGGGTGCATGTGTGCGCAGCATGTGTCGTGGAGGTAAGGAATGTGTCAGTGCAGTATGTGAAGGGGATGCATGTGTGTGCAGCACGTGTGGTGGAATGAAGGAATGTGTCAGTGCAGTATGTGAAGGGGGTGCATGTGTGCGCAGCATGTGTGCTGGTGGTAAGGAATGTGTCAGTGCAGCATGTGAAGGGGGTGCATGTGTTTGCAGCATGTGTGGTTGAGGGAAGTAATGGGTCAGTGCAGCATGTGAAGGGTTTGCATGTGTGTGTAGCATGTGTGGGGGAAGGAAGGAATGTGTCAGTGCAGTATGTGAACGGGATGCATGTGTGTGCAGCATATGTGGTGGAGGGAACGAATGTGTCAGTGCAGTGTGTGAAGGGGGTGCATTGTGCGCAGCATGTGTGGTTGAGGGAAGGAATGTGTCAGTGCAGCATGTGAAGGGGCTGCATGTGTGTGCAGCATGTGTGGTGGAGGGAAGGAATGGGTCAGTGCAGCATGTGAAGGGTTTGCATGGGTGTGTATCATGTGTGGTGGAAGGAAGGAACGTGTCAGTGCAGTATGCGAAGGGGGTGCATGTGTGTACAGCATGTGTGGTGGAGGGAAGGAATGTGTTAGTGCAGTATGTTAATGGGTGCATTTGTGCGCAGCATGTGTGGTGGAGGGAAGGAATGTGTCAGTGTAGTATGTGAATGGGGTTCATGTGTGCGCAGCATGTCTGGTGGAGGGAAGGAATGTGTCAGTGCAGTATGTGAAGGTGGGGCATGTGTGTGCAGCATGTGTGGTGGAGATAAGGAATGTGTCAGTGCAGTATGTGAAGGGGATGCATGTGTGTTCAGCATTCGTGGTGGAGGGAAGGAATGTGTCAGTGCAGTATGTGAAGGGGATGTATGTGTGCGCAGCATGTGTGGTGGAGGAAAGGAATGTGTCAGTGCAGTATGTGAAGGGGATGCATCTGTGTTGCTTGTGTGGTGGAGGGAAGGAATGTGTCAGTGCAGTATGTGAAGGGGTGCATATGTGTGCAGCATTTGTGGTGGAGGGAAGGAATGTGTCAATGCAGTATGTGCAGGCGGTGTATGTGTGTGCAGCATATGTGGTGGAGGAAGCAATGTGTCAGTGCAGCATGTCGAACTGGGTGCATGTGTGTGCAGCATGTGTGGAGGAGGGAAGGAATATGTCAGTGCAGTATGTGAAGGAGGTGCATATGTGTGCAGCATGTGTGGTGGAGGGAAGGAATGTGTCAGTGCAGTATGTGAAGGGGGTGTATGTGTGTGCAGCATATGTGGTGGAGGAAGCAATGTGTCAGTGCAGCATATCGAACTGGGTGCATGTGTGTGCAGCATGTGTGGAGGAGGGAAGGAATATGTCAGTGCAGTATGTGAAGGAGGTGCATATGTGTGCAGCATGTGTGGTGGAGGGAAGGAATGTGTCAGTGCAGCATGTGGAACTTTGTGCATGTGTGTGCAGCATGTGTGGTGGAGGGGAAGGAATGTGTCAGTGTAGCATGTGAAGGGGATGCATGTGTGCGCAGCATGTGTGGTGGAGGGAAGGAATGTGTCCGTGCAGTATGTGGAACTGGGTGCATGTGTGTACAGCATGTGTGGTGGAGGCATGGAATGTGTCAGTGCAGTATGTGAAGGGGTGCATGTGTGTGCAGCATGTGTGGTGTAGGGAAGGAACGTGTCAGTGCAGCATGTGAAGGGGATGCAAGTGTGCACAGCATGTGTGGTGGAGGGAAGGAATGTGTCAGTGCAGTATGTGAAGGGGATGCATGTGTGTGCAGCATGTGTGGTGAGGGAAGTAATGTGTCAGTGCAGTATGTGAAGGGGATGCATGTTTGTGCAGCATGTGTGGTGGAGGGAAGGAATGTGTCAGTGCAGCATGTGATACTGGGTGCATGTGTGCACAGCATGTGTGGTGGATGGAAGGAATGTGTCAGTGCAGTATGTGAAGGGGATGCATGTGTGCGCAGCATGTGTGGTGGAGGTAAGGAATGTGTCAGTGCAGCATGTGGAACTAGGTGCATGTGTGTGCAGCTTGTGTGGTGGAGGGAAGGAATGTGTCAGTGCAGTATGTGACCGGGGTGCATGTGTGCGCATTGTGTGTGGTGGAGGGAAGGAATGTGTCAGTGCAGTATGTGAAGGGGGTGCTTGTGTCTGCAGCATGTGTGGTGGAGGGAAGTAATGTGTCAGTGCAGCATGTGAATTGGATGCATGTGTGTGCAGCATGTGCGATGGAGGGAAGGAATTTGTCATTGCAGTATGTGAAGGGGGTGCATGTGTGTGCAGCATGTGTGGTGGAGGGGAGGAATGTGTCACTGCAGTATGTGAAGGGGGTGCATGTGTGTGCAGCATGGGTGGTGGAGTGGAGGAATGTGTTTGTGCAGCATGTGAAGGGGGTGCTTGTGTCTGCAGCCTGTGTGGTGGAGGGAAGGAATGTGTCAGTGCAGTGTGTGAAGGGGGTGCATTGTGCGCAGCATGTGTGGATGAGGGAAGGAATGTGTCAGTGCAGCATGTGAAGGGGGTGCATGTGTGTGCAGCATGTGTGGTGGAGGGAAGGAATGGGTCAGTGCAGCATGTGAAGGTTTTGCATGTGTGTGTAGCATGTGTGGTGGAAGGAAGGAACGTGTCAGTACAGTATGCGAAGGGGGTGCATGTGTGTGCAGTATGTGTGGTGGAGGGAAGGAATGTGTTAGTGCCGTATGTTAAGGGGTGCATTTGTGCGCAGCATGTGTGGTGGAGTGAAGGAATGTGTCAGTGTAGTATGTCAATGGGGTTCATGTGTGCGCAGCTTGTGTGGTGGAGGGAAGGAATGTGTCAGTGCAGTATGTGAAGCTGGTGCATGTGTGTGCAGCATGTGTGGTGGAGGGAAGGAAAGTGTCAGTGCAGTATGTGAAGGGGATGCATGTGTGTTCAGCATGTGTGGTGGAGGGAAGGAATGTGTCAGTGCAGTATGTGAAGGGGATGTATGTGTTTGCAGCATGTGTGGTTGAGGAAGGAATGTGTCAGTGCAGTATGTGAAGGGGATGCATGTGTGTGCATCATGTGTGGTGGAGGGAAGGAATGTGTCAGTGCAGTATGTTAAGGGGGTGCATGTGTGCGCAGAATGTGTGGTGGTGGTAAGGAATGTGTCAGTGCAGTATGTGAAGGGGATGAATGTGTGCGCAGCATGTGTGGAGGTGGGAAGGAATGTGTCAGTGCAGTATGTGAAGGCGATGCGTGTGTGCGCAACATGTGTGTTGAAGGGAAGGAATGTGTCAGTGCAGTATTTGACGGGGATGCATGTGTGTGCAGCATGTGTGGTGGAGGAAGGAATGTGTCAGTGCAGTATGTGAAAGGGGTGCATGTGTTTGCAGCATGTGTGGTGGAGTGAAGGAATGTGTCAGTGCAGTATGTGAAGGGGGTGCATGTGTGCGCAGCCTGTGTGGTGGAGGGAAGGAATGTGTCAGTGCAGTATGTGAATGGGGTTCATGTGTGCGCAGCATGTGTGGTGGAGGGAAGGAATGTGTCAGTGCAGTATGTGAAGGGGATGCATCTGTGTTGCTTGTGTGGTGGAGGGAAGGAATGTGTCAGTGCAGTATGTGAAGGGGTGCATGTGTGTGCAGCATTTGTGGTGGAGGGAAGAAATGTGTCAATGCTGTATGTGCAGGTGGTGTATGTGTGTGCAGCATATGTGGTGGAGGAAGCAATGTGTCAGTGCAGCATGTCGAACTGGGTGCATGTGTATGCAGCATGTGTGGAGGAGGGAAGGAATATGTCAGGGCAGTATGTGAAGGAGGTGCATATGTGTGCAGCATGTGTGGTGGAGGGAAGGAATGTGTCAGTGCAGTATGTGAAGGGGGTGTATGTGTGTGCAGCATTTATGGTGGAGGAAGCAATGTGTCAGTGCAGCATGTCGAACTGGGTGCATGTGTGTGCAGCATGTGTGGAGGAGGGAAGGAATATGTCAGTGCAGTATGTGAAGGAGGTGCATATGTGTGCAGCATGTGTGGTGGAGGGAAGGAATGTGTCAGTGCAGCATGTGGAACTGGGTGCATGTGTGTGCAGCATGTGTGGTGGAGGGAAGGAATGTGTCAGTGTAGCATGTGAAGGGGATGCATGTGTGCGCAGCATGTGTGGTGGAGGGAAGGAATGTGTCCGTGCAGTATGTGGAACTGGGTGCATGTGTGTACAGCATGTGTGGTGGAGGCATGGAATGTGTCAGTGCAGTATGTGAAGGGGTGCATGTGTGTCCAGCATGTGTGGTGGAGGGAAGGAATGTGTCAGTCCAGTACGTGAAGAGGGTGCATGTGTGTGCAGCATTTGTGGTGGAGGGAAGGAATGTGTCAGTGAAGCATGTGAAGGGGATGCATGTGTGTGCAGCATGTGTGGTGAGGGAAGTAATGTGTCAGTGCAGTATGTGAAGGGGATGCATGTGTGTGCAGCATGTGTGGTGGAGGGAAGGAATGTGTCAGTGCAGCATGTGATACTGGGTGTATGTGTGCACAGCATGTGTGGTGGAGGGAAGGAATGTGTCAGTGCAGTATGTGAAGGGGATGCATGTGTGCGCAGCATGTGTGGTGGAGGTAAGGAATGTGTCAGTGCAGCATGTGGAACTAGGTGCATGTGTGTGCAGCTTGTGTTGTGGAGGGAAGGAATGTGTCAGTGCAGTATGTGAACGGGGTGCATGTGTGGGCATTGTGTGTGGTGGAGGGAAGGAATGTGTCAGTGCAGTATGTGAAGGGGGTGCATGTGTCTGCAGCATGTGTGGTGGAGGGAAGTAATGTGTCAGTGCAGTATGTGAATTGGATGCATGTGTGTGCAGCATGTGCGATGGAGGGAAGTAATTTGTCATTGCAGTATGTGAAGGGGGTGCATGTGTGTGCAGCATGTGTGGTGGAGGGGAGGAATGTGTCAGTGCAGTATGTGAAGGGGGTGCATGTGTGTGCAGCATGTGTGGTGGAGTGGAGGAATGTGTCAGTGCAGCATGTGAAGGGGATGTATGTTTGTGCAGCATGTGTGGTGGAGGGAAGGAATGTGTCAGTGCAGTATGTGAAGGGGTTGCATGTTGTGCAGCATGTGTGGTGGAGTGGAGGAATGTGTCAGTGCAGTATGTGAAGGGGGTGCATGTGTGTGCAGCATGTGTTGTGGAGTGGAGGAATGTGTCAGTGCAGTATGTGACGGGGTTGCATGTGAGTGCAGCATGTGTGGTGGAGGGGAGGAATGTGTTTGTGCAGTATGTGAAGGGGGTGCTTGTGTCTGCAGCCTGTGTGGTGGAGGGGAGGAATGTGTCAGTGCAGTATGTGAAGGGGGTGCATGTGTCTGCAGCATGTGTGGTGGAGGGAAGGAATGTGTCAGTGCAGTATGTGAAGGGGGTGCATGTGTGTGCAGCATGTGTGGTGGACGGGAGGAATGTGTCAGTGCAGTATGTGAAGGGGGTGCATGTGTGTGCAGGATGTGTGCTGTAGGGAATGAATGTGTCAGTGCAGTATGTGAAGGGGATGCATGCGTGCGCAGCATGTGTGGTGGAGGGAAGTAATGTGTCAGTGCAGCATGTGAAGGTGATGCATGTGTGTGCAGCATGTGTGGTCGAGGGAAGGAATTTGTCAGTGCAGCATGTGAAGTGGGTGCATGTGTCTGCAGCTTGTTTGGTGGAGGGAAGGAGTGTGTCAGTGCAGTATTTGAAGGGGATGCATGTGTGTTCAGCATGTGTGGTGGAGGGAAGGAATGTGTCAGTGCAGCTTGTGATGCGGATGCATGTGTGCGCAGCATGTGTGGTGGAGGGAAAGAATGTGTCAGTGCAGCATGTGGAACTGGGTCCATGTGTGTGCAGCATGTGTGGTGGAGGGAAGGAATGTGTCAGTGCAGTATGTGAAGGGGGTGCATGTGTGTGCACCATGTGTGGTGGAGGGAAGGAATGTGTCAGTGTAGCATGTGAAGGGGATGCATGTGTGCGCAGCATGTGTGGTGGAGGGAAGGAATGTGTCAGTGCAGTATGTGGAACTGGGTGCATGTGTGTACAGCATGTGTGGTGGAGGGATGGAATGTGTCAGTGCAGTATGTGAAGGGTGCATGTGTGTGCAGCATGTGTGGTGGAGGGAAGGAATGTGTCAGTGCAGTATGTGAAGGGGGTGCATGTGTTTGCAGCATTTGTGGTGGAGGGAAGGAATGTGTCAGTGCAGCATGTGAAGGGGATGCATGTGTCTGCAGCATGTGTTTGAGTGAAGGAATGTGTCAGTGCAGCATGTGAAGGGGATGCATGTGTTTGCAGCATGTGTGGTGGAGGGAAGGAATGTGTCAGTGCAGCATGTGAAGGGGATGCATGTGTCTGCAGCATGTGTTGGAGGGAAGGAATGTGTCAGTGCAGCATGTGAAGGGGATGCATGTGTGTGCAGCATGTGTGGTGGAGGGAAGGAATGTGTCAGTGCAGCATGTGAAGGGGATGCATGTGTTTGCCGCATGTGTGGTGGAGGGAAGGAATGTGTCAGTGCAGCATGTGAAGGGGATGCATGTGTCTGTAGCATGTGTGGTGGAGGGAAGGAATGTGTCAGTGCAGTATGTTTGGGCTTGCATGTGTGTGCAGCATGTGTTGGAGGGAAGGAATGTGTCAGTGCAGCATGTGAAGGGGATGCATGTGTGTGCAGCATGTGTGGTGGAGGGAAGGAATGTGTCAGTGCAGCCTGTGAAGGGTGTGCATGTGTGTGCAGCATGTGTTGGAGGGAAGGAATGTGTCAGTGCAGTATGTGAAGGGGGTGCATGTGTGTGCAGCATGTGTGGTGGAGGGAAGGAATTTGTCAGTGCAGTATGTGAAGGGGGTGCATGTGTGTGCAGCATGTGTGGTGACGGAAGGAATGTGTCAGTGCAGTATGTGAAGGGGGTGCATGTGTGTGCAGCATGTGTGGTGGAGGGAAGGAACGCGTCAGTGCAGTATGTGAAGGGGGTGTATGTGTGTGCAGCATGTGTTGGTGATATGCATGTCTATATGTGCCGTATGTGTAGTGTAGGGAATGAGTGTTATTGTTTAGTTGATGCATGTGTGTGCACACAGTATGTGTAGTGAGACTGTCCTTTTTGTGTGCAGTATGTCTAGTGACGGTGTGCATGTGTGCCCACATTATGTATAGTGAGAGTTTGCATGTGTGTGCAGTATGTATAATGGAGGCTTGGATGTGTGAACAGTTGCATGTGCGCAGATATATATTCATGCATACACCACAAGATAAAGTTGGGTGTCCTCTTTTGATCTTACGTCTTATTTCCTTGAGACAAAGTCTCACTTAGTCTGGAGCTTAGTGTTTTTACTTAGACTATCTCTCCTGTGAGCCCCACAGTGATCCTCCTCTCTCTGCCTCACTCAGGGATGGAAGGACAGATCTGTGTGGCCACACGTGTTCTTTTTGTGTCTGCTGAGGATTGAATCTGGTCCTCTTGTTTGCACAGCAAGCATTCTCACCCACTGCCCTTCTCTCCAGCCCCATTTTAATGATTTTTATGCTATGAGAAAAATGTCCAGTATAATTTTTTCATGATTTAGTTAGCGCCAAGCTCCTTAATTTGTAAATGGATGATACTCATTAAGAATAAAATATGAGCATAATTTAAGAAGGGCATGTGGCAGTTACTTAGCAGGCTTCATAAAAGTACAGTATGTTTGGGAGAGAGATATCATTTATACAACATGTACAAATGCATTATCCAGAATGCCTGGGCAGCTATGATCTTTATAGAATAGTTAGCATTGAGAAAGACCATGGCTCTTTCCCATCTCCTCTTCTCAGGTGTGTACAACCCATGTTTTATCCACCCCCCTTTCTCTTTCGAATGTACATATCCCTTTTCTCTATTATCTCCTTATTCTGTCTGTCTCTGCCACCTTATCCCTATCCCAATTACAATAAAATATTATGTCAAAAGAAATAAAAGAAAGAAAGAAATGAAGTAAGGAAGGAGAACAAAAGAAAACAAGGCAAAAAGGAAGCAAGCGTGGAAGGAATTGTGTTCTCCACAGTGAGATCCACTTAGTGACCTTTGAATGGAGATAATACAAGTACATACCTTATAGATTTGTTAGAAAAACTGAATCAGAAAAAGATCTACGGGAGGCATGAGTAGCTACCTAACACAGGAGATGCACAGAGAAAGCATATAGATATAGCTGTTCATTGCTATTCTCTGGCTTTTACATTTTCTATAAATAGTTATCAGAATGCAACCGCGATTATTTCCTTTCACTGGGATTTAATACAAATAACATATTTGCTGCCTTCTGTATCTACTATAAAAGCTTGATGATATAAAAATTTAAAATCAACAGCATCACTATATTCAGGCCACATGTTTCCATGGGAAAAGTTCTGCTATCTACTGGCTATAATGGTTTAAGATACTTTGACTTGGGCTGGCAATATGGCTTGGCATTTAAGGAGCTTGCCTGCAAAGCCTAAGGACCTAGGTTCAATTCCCCAGAACCTATGTAAGCCAGCAGCACATGGTGTGGCACATGCATCTGCAATTGTTTGCAGTGGCTAGAGGACCTGGTGCACCAATTCTCTCCCTCTCTCTCTCTCTCTCTCTCTTTCTCTCACACACACAAATAAATAAACCTTTGAAAATTACTTTGACTCACTCATAACAAAATGTTATGAGTATTCTAAGTCCCTTCTTGAATGGGAGCTGGCCTTAGCGAGTCCCTTTAAATATTGTGGTACAGTGCAAATAACATTGCATGACCTCTGAGTAGAGGTAGGACAAGATAATGTGGCTACCCTTGGCTCTCAGGATATGCACTTCCCTTTAATTCTAGATGTCCATGCTGAACACCTTGTGGAGAAGCCACATAAAGGTTGGAGAAGATGCCCAACCAGACCAGGATATTTGTAACCTCCAAAATATTTGAGCTGCTGCATCAACATATGAATGAAAAGGTCATAGATTGTCTCAGTGACCAGCAGATATTGAGTGTGATAAAGATAAGTTGTTGCTACCTTCTAACCAAAATCGCAGACTTATGGCTGGAATAACTATTGTTGTTTTAATTCATTATCTTTGGGATTTTTTTTTATTTTGGGGGTGCTACAATAGTTGTTGTCTATGTGTGAAATGTCTTGTTTTATCAGGGAAGTTGGGTAATTACATAGATACCAAACTGTGCCCAAGTTAGAGATGTAACCATGTGTCTAGCCATGTTCTCAAAATCATTGTCAAGCAATTTGCACACAGTAGCATTTTATAAACAAGGCATATTTAAAGAACCTGAAATGTAACATAGTCTAAAGAACCTGTATTTTGTATTTTGTTTATTTTATTTTCAAGCAGAGAGAGAAGAGTGACACACAGGTACTCAGAGAAAGAGAGCGGAGGAAATGAGAGAGAGGGATAGAGAGAATGGGCATGCTAATGTCTCTAGCTGCTGCTAATGAACTCCAGATATATGTGCCACTTTGTGCATCTGGCTTTGTGTGGGTACTGGTGAATTGAGCTCAGGTCATTAGACTTTGCAAGCAAGCACATTAACCACTGGACCGTCTCTCCAGTCCTCAGAACCTCTTTTTAAATGAAAGCCAAACTCAAGAAGTCATGTAATTTTTCCCATATTTTATAACAAGGTAATACCATAAGCTCAAGTAGGTGTTTGCTCTTCTGATGCTTGGCAGAATGATCACAGGAGCTTTCCCTTAGCATATTAGCTGACAGGATTAGTGCCTTCTTGACACTGTAGTTTGATTAGTGTTCCATTCCCTACAGACTATTCACTTCTTGAAAGCAGGCACTTTAATGTTGTTCAGTTTTTGGATGCATAGAAACTGAAAGGTCCTCAATTTTTTAGATTTGCCTTGATAAAATTTTTTTTACAAAACTTGTTATTTGGATTGTTCACTTCTAAATCTAAGTGAGTAGGATTCCAACCATAAATACTGATGTCAGAAGCTCATCTCCAATTGAATTGCCTATATTGGACACTGCATCATCTCTGTGAGCTCTAAAATCTCCCCTTTTCCATCAACTCTGTCTTCATATATTGATATTGGTACAGATTGTCCTTCCATGGTTAAGTCTTGTCCCTTGCATCTTATCATACTGAAGTGTATTTTATCTCCAGTTATAACTCACTGTCTGATTAATATCATCACTGGGTTTCAGGTACAGATTATGAACAAGGCACCCCTTTTTCGGGTAGGTAGTTAGCTAGGGACTGGTCCAGAGAAACATAGATGGCACCTTGCCTGTTTTGGCAAGACTAGAACTGTGTCTGATCCAGCCTCATCCACGATGGCTATCAATCCTCAGATCCAGCACCAGCTTCTTGCTTCTTCCTCAATTTTTCCACCTGTGGACTGGCCCCTCCTAAGCCTGCCTCTTAAGCCCACCAACCAATAAGGTTCCTCCTTACACACCTCAGTCTGATGATGAAGCTCATTCTAATCTGGATGCCTGATTCATGTAACTGGACCTGAGCCACTCAGTGGGGACTCCCTTTTAAATCTCTTAACTCTTTAACTGCGGGAGTCTTGTCTGTCTTCCAGCCTGGCTGGGAAGGGAGAATATTTCTTTATGCCTGGGGGTTTTTCCTGCTTTACTTTTCATGTGTGTCAGCCAGTTCCCTAAAGATGTCTTTCTCCCAGAGAGAGCCCTGTCCCTATGTGTGAGAGAATTTCTCTCTAATGATGAGAAGGGGGAGAGTTTCTCTTAGCCTTAGCTTTCCTGCTTGTCTTCCCTCTTAATCCTAACTCGAACTAAAATAAATCTAATTCATAACTTACCCTCCTCTGAATCAGGGTTCTCAATTCTTTGGATAAGAACCCCGGACTTGAAAACTCCTGGTGTGGGGATTCAAATCCCGCAGCAGCTCACTCCTACAGAGAAAGCAGCCAACATGAAGTGAACCTTTCCACCACTATGTATCAGTGCTGGCTTCTATTAACTCCCCAGAAGTTGTTTGCTGACCTCCTAGTCTACCTAAGTCAACTTTAGTGCCTCTCAAGAAGCGGCCCAATTCCTGTAAATGCACTTTAAAGGTTTCCCTGGAGTTTTGTCTACCCTAGAGTTGGGTGTAAATGAAGGAGAAATGGTTAGTTTTGTAGCTTTAACTTGACCATGAAATAAATACTGCAGCAGAAGGTGGTAACTATTTCTCCATTCAGAGAAGCCATAAGTCTGGCTGGTTTTCTCCTGTAAACATCCTTACTGATTTTTTTTTTTTATTCCCGCAGTTTTATTTATCTGCTATTCATTTCTCCTTTGGCAAAATAGGCAATTAAGCCCCATTCATAAGGAAAACAAATTAAGCCTCACGAAATAAATAAACAAACACAGGGCAGTCATTCAGCAGGAGAGTTAACAGTGATGAGACAGTGAGTGGCTGAGCCTGCCCTGCGCAGGGCATCCCAGAGCTTTGGCTGGCTGTAGTCAATTTGCTTTCTCTCTGTTCACTCCTGCTTCTTTGTCTGCAAAATTCCAACCTAACACGATTGTGATTAAAATCAAGGGAGATACCCCAGTGTAATGAGAAAAATGGGAACATTCCAGTGGAAGCGGGTATACTACAAAATACCCGACCAATACATTCCTCACAACTGTCAAGGTCATCAACAGGGAAAGACTGAGAAACTGTCACAGGCAAGAGGAACCTAAGGGAAAAATGACAACTAAAATGTAAAGTGGTGTCCTGGATGTGATCCTTCCACAGAAAATGTGCGCTGGGAAAAAAAAAAAAAAAGAATCTAAAAAGCACTTCCCCCAGAACCCAAGGCCCGTCCCCTGCTGGACAGTTTCTCCTCTCTTCCCATAAAGCTCTCTCTGTGGCCCCTTGAGCCTTCTGGCTCTTTCTCTAGCCCTTGTCACTCTCCCCCAACCCCATCTCTGTCTGTTCCCAGGGTCTAATGCTTTTTCTTCCCATGGCTTCAGATACTGTCCATCTCTCCTGGTGCGAAAATAAAGGAAGAAGGGAGAGAAAGAAGGATAAAAATCTCCCAAAATAAAATAGGGACTTTAGTTAACAGTAATATATTAATACTGATTTAATAATCATTACCAAGTAGCGTATCAATACAAGATATTAATAATGAGGGAAACTGGGCTCAGGGTGTTTGGGGACTCTCTGTAGCATTTTCTTGCTTTTTGTGAATTTAAATCTGAAACCTAAAGTCTTAAAAGAAATGAGACAACATGTATAAAGTACATAGTGCTTCATAAATGCATCTTTCTGGGCAAAATGGAAAAGCAAACTGTTGCTCATTCTCCTCCTGCATTTCCCCTTTCAAAGACTGTGGGAGAAATGGAGTTTTCTCTACATTCTTGTTTGCCAGTTTCCTGGGGTGAGAATAGTTGGGTTTTCATTAATTACATGCTAATTTTCCTGGAGCTTGAAGATGAGGTCTAAGGTAGTTTCCATTATATATAAAGTGACTTGTTAGATCTTATAAGAGAAAATAGACTGAAAAATAAACACATACCAGTTCAATGCATCAGTAACCAGTAACTAGACAAAGAAATTCATTTTGGTACCTTTCAGGAAACTTTGGTCCACTAAAAGTATTTCAAAACTGGGAATAAATGCTGGGCGTGGTGGCACACACCTTTAATCCCAGCACTCGGGAGGCAGAGGTAGGAGGATTGCCATGAGTTCGAGGCCACCCTGAGACTCAATAGTGAATTCCAGGTCAGCCTGGGCTAGAGTGATACCCTACCTTGAAAAACCAAAAAAAATTAAAAAATAAAAAATAAATAAACAAACCTGGGTATAAGACCTGTGTAAGATGCTAGAGAATAATGTGTACAGATGAAATGTACAAGCTATTCATCGTTCTGGAGGAAGCCTTCCCCCAGCACTGATCAAGAAAACTATTTATTCTCTAGACAGTCTCTCCTTTACTGTACCAAAAATAGTCTACAGATGAAATAATTAAATTTGAATTTTCAAAATACAAATAAAATCTGAAAGAATGCATCCCTTTTTGTCACATTACATGAAGGATTTAAGTTTATAAATTATATAAACTATCAAATACAGAATCCAAGGCACAATTGCCTGGATGTACATCTTAGATACTTCTCAGTTTGAATGTGGCGTAGGGCTTATTTTACCTACAAGCTATATTTTAAATCGATATCATGTTACCACATGAGGTATCTTCTGCAGGGCAAAGGAAGACCTTCCTGACTTCCTGAATATTCCCAACTGTCACAGAAGTTGCACCTCAAATATAAGGCACCGCCTCCCGGATAAAGCGGTATGAAAATTCAGGTGTGTTCCTGAAGGTCTGGGGTGAATTATCCCACAGTGGGACTCTGATTCTCACTGGACATCGTGGTCAGCCAGGTGCCTAGCGAGTCTCAGCCTAGGAGTTAAGACTGCTTCGCTGGTTAACACATTTGAAAACATTATTCTGATCAGGAGTCTCTAAGTGCTTTCATTTTCTCAAGTACAAAACCAGCATAATTGAATATTTACTACATCTTAGAGAAGAAGTGCACAGCTTTCAGACATTGAAACACTTAAGAGGCTCGGGTAAAAGATTAAAGAATTAAGTGTACAAACTGTCTTTCTTAATTTTGATCCAAATGCATAACATCCAGTGTGATGTAATACAGCAGGTTGCATAGCATGATTTGGCACGTTGCACAGAGTATCCCAAAACGCACTAGACAGATCAAAACAGAACTAAATTAACATGTATCAAGGAAATT
This sequence comes from Jaculus jaculus, assembly GCF_020740685.1. NCBI lineage: Eukaryota > Metazoa > Chordata > Mammalia > Rodentia > Dipodidae > Jaculus > Jaculus jaculus. Next base: position 38,206,116 of record NC_059109.1, on the reverse strand, counting down.
GTATAAATTGTGTTTTATAATTCTATTTTTTCCTTTAAAGAAAATCCCTTGTTTGTGTTTTTGTTTTTGTTTTTGTTTGGACTATTCTTAACCTCATTTAAGTAAATCATTCATTCAATTCTTGTTTTAAAAAATAACATTAGGAGAAATGAGTGGAAAAAAGAGCAAGTAAAAGTTTTTATTTTTTTAAGCTATGAATTTATTCTATGTGTAAATAATTTCCTATGTAGCCTTCATTTTATATTAGTGTATGAAATTATATCTATATATCTCAGAATGTAAGTATTATAGCATTATTTGGTCTCAAGACAATCTTCCATATAGTAGTATGGCAGAAATCAGGGTCATTCAAACATAAGCCTCTTTCTTTCAGGGTTTAGTAGTTCTTTGTGCTTACAATGTAGTGGCCATTGCATGAAAATATTTTTTTTTTTATTCTATATTGACTGCGGATACTGAAAAGGAAGATGGTAGAGCGAGAAACAAAGTTGTTATTTTTACATGCTCAGTAAGTTAGAGCGACAGTAAAATTCTGAAAGGCGAAGAAGATCATCTGCTGACTGATATCATGCCTTCTTTGTTACTTCAACCATTAACATCTGTGAGCTGCTGTCAGTAATTTCTTTAATGAGATTATTGTGTTTTTCTTTTAGAAATGTAACTGTCAAGCATTTTACATTTGTCCTTGCTAATAATTCCCCAGGCCTTTATTAAAGTGATTTATAGATTTCTTAAATCCACAGTCCTGCATCACTCTGATACCAACTTCTAATAAAATAATAAATTAGATTTTATTCTCTGCTTTATCCTTACAAATGAGCAAATAAAAAAAGTGTTTACTGAATAAGCTGTCCAAAACCAAATAAATCTTACACTTCTCTTTTTCAAGCACTGTGGCAGCTATAAATGAACCCCTCCTTGACTCTAAGATGACCACTGTAACAGAACGTTTTGTAAAACTGAAGATTTCATCAATAGAAAAAAAGTACAGTGTTTCAGAAGTTTTCCAAATCAAGCATTTAAATGAGAGCAGATTAATTAAGTACCTTACAAACAAGCGTTGCTTCACTTGGGTTAGGTTTGCCTAAGAAAATATACTAAATTATAAATTTTTTTTTCTCAATCCCAACTCATCTGAGCAGATCTGTTTAGCCAAGTACTTTAAGACATATGATTTAGAAATATTTTCACACATATTCCCCATAGCTACAAAATAATCAGATGTTCATCATTTAAAATAAAATGTTAAACCATTTAGAGATAGTCTTTAAAACCAGCAAAAAAAAAAAAAAAAAAAAAATCACGAGGCAGATGAATTGGCGCTCAGTGTCTTCTTCTCTACCTGCGTCCTTCCCTCTTTCTCTCCATAATGCCATGTTGTAGTACATCCTTCTTAGCCTCCAATCA